>NC_136936.1:21830400-21950400 GCF_949987615.1 Pollachius pollachius
TTAAGCATGTTAATAGCTGCCTCTGTGAGCCGCCGCTGCCATTCAGCAAGGCAGTAAATGCCCACAAGAGGAAACAAAGAGAAAAGTGCGGTGACTGTCAATATTTATACTGGGCCAAGACCAATACTTCCCTGAAGAAAGGTTGATAAAAAAAAGGAACCTTATGGGTTAGATATTTGAATAAAATCCTTGACTCCGATGTTTGCATTCAAAATGAATTAATCAAAGCCTGAGTTTATGCATATGGGATTTTCAGTGAGCACTATTCACAAACTATATATGTTAGTCAGATGAACACCCTTTTGGGCCAAGAAACGGATTGCCATGGAGGAGCAAGAGTCTGTCGGCCTACCGGTCCGACCGAAAACACCTGTCTGAACCACCTTGGTTTGTGGTGATTTCCGGATCCGGACAGCGGTTTAACCACGAAACCATCTGGCTTGGCACCTGCATCATCTAACTATCTATTCCATCGTGCACGGCGACAAACACACGATACACCGTAGAACGGATGCCTCGGAGGCAGGAGATTATAGCCGTTATGAACATAATGGTAAGATAGACGGCTGAAGGCAGGAGAGAGGAAGGTCATCCATTGTGAGTCAGCCATGAGGATCAGCCATGAGTGTGTGACAGAGAGAGAGAGAACAGAGAAAGAGGTCAACTACCAATCAGATCGTCATTACCAAGTGTGGTGGAAACCAGAGAAGAGCGGTTTCAGTGGGACGGATAGCTTAGCCCAGAAGAGTTACGGTATAACACTCTGTGGGATGGCGCCGTGTTGGTCTGGGACAGCGCCGGGGTCCGGAGAAACAGCCCCTGGCGCCAGGGCAGAGCTGATTTTCACCCACTTTTGGGCCGGGAGGCTGGGGCCGATGTGTTAGAGGTAGATCTAATTCTCTCCACGTTTCAGTCAGCTATTTTATTGCCTGTTCCCGATGGACCCTGATGGGCCATGATGAGGAGCCGGAGCGCCAAACATACTGCCCACTTCAATGAAACCAGCAAACAGGAGCAGGCCGATGAGTTACTAAATAGAACCAGGGATTGGGATACACACGTAGACACCGCCACAGGGGCAGAGACAGAGCATGTCATGACATCACCAGCAGTGCTAGTCATGTCTTTATCATGGAAAATTAACACAAAGGCCGGAGGAATTAGTCTCAAGAGAAAGGGTTATAATGGTGATGTGATGATGTCATAGTGCGGGGGCCCCCATCAGGATAACTGGAAGGAAGTATGGTGAATGGCAGCACATTGATAGTCTGGACGTAAAGCCGCCAGAGCTATTATGAGCCCCGGGGCCAGACCTCTTGCCTTAAGCCCCGTCCACACGGAGCCGATTTTTTGGTGAAAATGCATAAGTCTTGTGCGTTTCGGCCGACTGTCCTGACGGATCTGGCTGATCCTGTGCCCGAAAACACACTTTTCTGAAACCATGTCCCAGGAGGGTTTCAAATATATCCGGACCTATGCGGTTTCGTATTAGGATTCATGTGGACGCCTGACACGCAAACAATGACGTCATTGCCCCCCCTTTTTTATTTGTATTATTTTTGTAGCTTTAAATACAGCCCCTTGATCAATTGAACTACTAACTGTACATTCAAAAGTATTCTGCTGAATTTAAAAGGTTGAATCTCCTCCTCTTTGTATACAGCGTGCACGGGCTTGATGCGCTCCACTTTTTTTTGTGGCGAACCAGCGCCTTCAACATTTACTACAGCGTTTCTACAGCTCAATGCTTCTTCGCAATGAGTCCGTCTTAACGGAGATATTCCTGAAACGCATCAAAGGAAAACGGAGGAGAAAAGATCATTTTCGCCCGTCTGGACAGGGCCTGTACTTCTCGGACTGTATTTTTGTAAACAGCGAGCAGGCTTTATGCGCGTGCTCGCCTCTTCTTCTTCTTCTTCTTCTTCTTCTTCTTCTTCTTCTTCTTCTTCTTCTTCTTCTTCTTCTTCTTCTTCTTCTTCTTCTTCTTCTTCTTCTTGCTGGAGTTCTGTAGCAGAAGCACCGCCCCTTATGGGCCTGGAATGTGTACCACAGCGTTTCGATGCGGTTTCGCAACGAATCCGTCTTTACGGAGATATTCCTGAACCGCATAAAAGAGCGAGAGGGATTAACAGGCACCAATGACCTCAAACCTCCAAGGTACCCCCCCCCGCCATGTTTGATTCAGTAAACCAATACACACGGCCAGGCCTGCAACAAAAAGCAGAACACTCTTTGAAATCTCTATTTGTTAAATGGTCTGCCATCAATTGGTGTGTATTTGTTTGTTTGCGTGTGCGTGTTTGTGACCATGTGCATATTTGTCACTGGTGATTCTTAACAGGCAACTCTGCTCCCCCTCCTCACGTGTTGTGCTTTGCCAGCGTAACGCTTGGCTAAATGTGGAAGTGCTGTCTCGCACAGTATTTTTCTCACAGTTTGCTGAGACAAGACTTGGCTTCGGAACCATCCAATTATCGCTGGAACCGCGGCCCGGCCCTCTCAGACGACAGGGAGACGGCGGCGCATGCTCAAAACCCAGTCGGGTTTGACACATGCACAGTTAGGAGAGCATACTTTTATGTTTGTGCACTTTTTATACTATCAACACTCAGAACCTGAAACATACAGAAAGATATTCAAGGATATAATCAGTGTAATTATCTCTCAGAGGAGGAGAGGAGAGGGGAGGGATTTGTTTTGTGTGTTTCAAAATGGTGACAATTAGTTTGCTGATTGAATCCAGACAATGGATTCATGTCACAAGTCAAGACTAATATATTGGTTTGAAAACAAATCTCTCCACACAAACCCACACACCATCATATTTTCCTTTTCACTACAGATTCTCTATATTCTCTCTTCTTCTGTCAACTTACTTGCCTTTAACTCATTAACCCTTATGTCTCCAACTACCCCTGCATCAAACACCTCGCTCCCATTGGCCCAGATTCAGTCGCCTTACAGTTTATAAATAGAGAAACCCATGAGGAGTACTTGTGAAGTCGAGGAGACGACAGAAGTGTGAAGCACCATGGCTCTATGAGACATTAAGAAACATGTGTCCCGATGCTTTCCATCTGTAGGAGATGAAAAGCATCCCCTTTCTGTGTTGATCCTCAACCCTGACACGACTTGTTGTTTGACTGTTACCTCATTCATTCTCCATTTAAACTTGTACTACATCTCTTATTATACAGTGTGTGTTAGGAGGTGGGAAGAGGGCCATGTCATTGTGAAAGCGAGAGGGAATGAGGGTGCGAACAAGACTGGCAGACAGACTGAGAGAGAGAGACAGAGAGAGACAGAGAGACAGAGAGAGAGAGAGAGAGAGAGAGAGAGGGATAGAAAGAGAAATCGGTCCATGGCTGCCATTGGAGATAGACCTGTGGCCAATGAAGCGTTCATTTTAGAGCACCGTTATATTGGGCTGTGTGTGCGTGTGTGTGTGTACTTGTGTGGTGGTGTCATGGGAACCATTATTTTAGGCACCTCCATCCTTCAATCTAAACCTCTGCTGATTATGCAGCGATCAGTGGGGAAGCCCTTTCCTGTATACTTATATCAAATGAACCACGGCGATGAAGTCTCTCTCACATACAGACGCACACGCACACACACACAGACAATCACACAAACACCACACACACACACACACACACACACACACACACACACACACATACACCACCAGAAGGAGCCAAATAAGACTTCCTCCCTTTAATTTATAAGCTCTAATCTATACTTGTGTGTAAATTTTGTACGTATGTGTGTTTGTGTGTATGTGTCTGCATGTGTGTGTGTATATCTCTGCGTGTGTATGTGTGTATGTTTATTTGCACACCTATCGTGTAGCTGTGTGTGCATGCGTGCAGGCGAGTGCATGTTTGTGAGTGTGGACTAGCAGCAGGCTGTGATTAGGACACAGGGGACCCATTGACCACTGCTAACACTTAACACAGGTGTAACACCTGCAGCCCAATCTCTACTTTCAGGACCATCCGTCAGCAGACGGACAACAGTGCTGTGGAGAGTTAGAACTCACTGACAACCAGCTAGCTAGGGATGCTAACTGACTCTAGTCTGGAGGCCTGCACAGCCCCGCTGACAAAGCTGTTCCACAACCCAGCAGCTCGTGTCTGTGGTGTTCCCCTTCCGCTCCGTGGCGCAGTGCCTCTGTTCTGGGCCCACTAAAGGCCGTCAGTCCGACGGTGATTTATTGATGTCTGCTAGGGCAGGGGGCGGAGGGGGTTGGGCTCAGAGGGGCCGTGTCGCAGGTCGACATGTTTATTGCCACGTCAATAAAGACGTAGGTGAGAAAACACTAGCCACGATAAAACATGGGCATGATCAGCAGACTTCCCCAGTGGATACTAGCTACAACCAGACCTAGCAAGACAGGTGACATGCTTGTGTGTTTTATGAGGATTGGAAGGTGAGCCAAGGAGATGTAACCTGGTATCACTTTACACAATGGTTGTACCACCAGGGAAAAAGAAGAGCTGATTAATTTGAATTGTGTGTTATTTGTTTGACATTGTGGGCTAAACATTAGCTTAAATGCTTATCCATGCAGTTTGTCATTCATGGACATTGAAATATTATTCATTGAGAGGTAGACCTGCTTAAAACATGGGTGGTATGAATATGTTTTTTGAGAAGTAATAATGATAAATTATCGGAGTGTTACATTAAAGAATTATACTGCAGGTTTAATGGCAAGCATTGAAAGGTTGAAGGCAATGATGTGAAGATCTTTGAAAAAAGGATGAAAATGTTAATTAAAACGCATGATCTGGCTTCCTACATGACACACACATGCACGCACACCAGGTCACATGTGCAGACACAGACACACATGCAGGCACGCCCGGCCACATTTGCACACTTCATACACACACAGACACACAGACACAAACACACACACACACACACACACACACACACACACACACACACACACACACACACACACACACACATACACTCACACACACACACAGTGCATGTACACTGCCATACCATGAAAGTATCTTTTATGTCCACTTCATACATCCTCTTTTCTACTTATTAACATATCATGAATGTGCCGTGAATGATGGCCCAAAGCCGTTCCATGGCCTTCACACGACTGCAGGGCCATTATAGATTAATTACCAGGAATCCAAGAAATGCTTCTAAGCTAGCAAAAGGCACTACAACCAAAGTCGAGTGAATATTGATGGAGTCTTGTGCGGCTCCATCATTGTGTTGTACTTTGTGGGCGTAGTCTTTTTGATGTGGTTATCCGTTGGTTTATTCACAAGATGGGATCCTTAACAGTTATATATCTTTACCGGCACATCAAAGAGGGAAAGAGGGAGATAGAGAGAAAAGGGGGATGAGATTGAATGGAAAAAAGAGCAGGGGGGCGGGGGAGGCATATAAAAGATATATAGATGAAGGGGTGGAGGTGAAGGAGGATGGAACGCGCCCGGCGGAATGCCTGCATCTACAGCTGCCGATTTACGACGCATCCGTGATCCGTACGTGCTGTGCCACATGCCTCCACAGAAGTCACATGAGAGCGTTCCTACAGCACACACACACACACACACACACACACACACACAAACACACACACACACACACATACACACACACACACACACACACACACACACACCAATGCACGGCGCCATACCCTTAGGCCGAGCAAGGTACATCTCTTTCTCTCTCGCTCTCTCTGTCTCTCTCGCGCTGTCTCTCTCTCTCTGTCTCTCTCTCTCTCTCTCACTCTCTCTCTCTCTCTCTCTCTCTCTCTCTCTCTCTCTCTCTCTCTATGTATCTCTCTCTCTCCGTTATCGCCCGTGTTCTCTTCACCCTTCTCCTTTATGGTGTCTCTCTCTCTCCTTCTGTTTCTCCTTATCACCTTCCTCCTGATGCTACTTCCTGTCTCTGCCCCCCCTCCCCCGCCCGTCACCATCGTACATCTGCGGCGCCGCGTTAGCACGGCAGTGTAGAATGTAAAACACGGCGCCAAAACAATTAACAGCCATTTATGTAATCAAGGTAATCCCATTACGTCTCCACGCTGCACCGTGACAATGAACCAATTATAGTCTCTCTCTCTCTCTCTCTCTCTCTCTCTCTCTCTCTCTCTCTCTCTCTCTCTCTCTCTCTCTCTCGCTCTCTCTCTCTCTCTGTTCCCTGCCACCTCCATTTTTGTATAATTCATTAGTGAGTCTACACACACATATGCACTCACACACACCTTATCCACCGTCTTGTATCACTCATCCTCACCGTCCTTCACCTGACCCTGGTCTCTCTCTCTCCCTCTCTCTCTCTCTCTCTCTCCCTCTCTCTGTCTGAAAGGTGATTGGTGTATGAATTGCCCCGCCTCCTCCTTGTCCATCCCGCCACCCCAACTGAAAGGCAATTGCTTGTTGTCACGGTGACAGAACTGTTGACAAGGGCGGGAGAGGTGGGGGTGGTCGTTAATGGAATTAAACTGGGGGAATCATTTGTGAAGGAGCCATTAGGCAGTTGATTAGCCGTCCTCACCAAACCACTTAACCCAGGTTAACCTTTCTGGCCATGGAACTGACATCTCATCTGGACTGAGTGGGGCATATTTTGAGGGAAAATTAATTCCACAATAACCCAAAACATTGCGTGTGGTGCTTCCAGCTTCGTTTCAGCAGATAATTAATAACAATAATTAAGATAATTCATTTCGCAGGGAATGCAGATTGGTGCTCTCCATGCAGATCTGCTCATGTGGGTGTGAAGAGTCATCAATGCCTCTCTGCATGGTGGCGATTCCACTTGTTGATTTGTATTTATTTTATATAACGGCTTACAATATTCAATAGGCCTTCATCCCAGGTGTGTAGTAGCAGGGTTGTCCATGTGTATCTCATGGCGTTAATCATTGCACTGGCACATTCCTACAGAACCATAATTATCTTAATGAGCCACACCTGTTTTTACCCCTACTACTACACCTCTGTGTAGGGTATGATACTAATGGTGGAGAGAGGCCATAAAACAACTGAAACATTCCAGATGTGCTGAGAAAGGAAAGCTTGCTGTGCTGTGTTTATCTGCTCCAAAAGCCAGACGAATATAGCCAACGGTGTGTATTTATAAAAACACCAGTAACTAACTCGTGGATTTAACCACATACCAAAAATAATCGTGATCAAATGAGAGATGTGTTGCTGCAGTAAAGGAAAATAATCCTGAGGAGCGAATACATAATAGCATTAAGGGATTTCATTTCACCCCGTATTGAAGACCAGACGTTCACTGGGAATATTTATTCTGGCTTATTGTGCGGGCAGGAGATGGTGACTGATAGAAAGATATGACAAGACACGGGCGTTGGCGGTCACACTTGGACCGGAGTCAGGGGGTCTTGACGAGATCCTGGGAGAGGGAGGGAGTCTGGAGTGAGAGACAAAATCCTCCAGCAAGATGAGGGTATGGAATGAGAATGTGAGGAAGGAGGGGGCGGGGTGAGATGCAGTGTCTGAGGAGAAAGAGATGGATCGGCTGACAGAGATCTGGGAAAGGGAGAGCGAGAGGAAAGAGATTGAACCGGCTAGTTTACTTCAATAGTCGCACAGCAGCTTCACACCGCAGCGGGACATGGTAGTGATGCAAGGATCAAATAGAACGGCCATACTTGTGTATGTCTGTCATTCAGACATACACAAGAGAGAGAGAGAGAGAGAGAGAGAGAGAGAGAGAGAGAGAGAGAGAGAGAGAGAGAGAGAGAGAGAAAAGACTGTAAAGTCTGTGTAATGTGCCACTCAGTACAATTTATTCTTTCTGAGGCAATGTTTGCCACCATGTTAGTCTATGCAGAAATCTTAACACGCTCAAACAGTGCCACCATCCCATTCTGCAGACTCGAAACGCACACAAACCGCCACGAGAAAGAAAAAACAAACCAGCCCTCATACTGGGAGGATAATCAGATTAGCAGTGAATAGTGCCATTATCTATAATACTTGTGCATGTAACCCTGCCTCTCATACAGAGTCATCCAGCACTGTCTGTATTTCCCTTGGCACAATCAAGCTATTTTCAAGGCTCATCTTCAGTAATTCCTAAACCATAAGATACGGGTAGGTATGTGTGTGTGTGTGTGTGTGTGTGTGTGTGTGTGTGTGTGTGTGTGTGTGTGTGTGTGTGTGTGTCTGTGTGTGTGTGTGTGTGTGTGTGTGTGTGTGTGTCTTTGTTTCTGTCTGTCTGTCTGTGTGTGTGTGTGTCTGTGTGTGTGCATGATTTTAACCTTTACTTTATTTGTAATAGTGTTAAGGCTACACACATATTCTTCTTCTACTTTCACCATGTAATTACATAACCTAATTAAAATACTTACTAGCATTGTGGTTAATTTGATTTGAAACGTGTCTGTGCGGGTTTGACACCAAATACTGTTTATGTTTAAGACTTGAAGGCTACATTAAAATAACATAAGGCATAGAGAGGCGGATAAAAGAAGAGTTTAAGAATGAAGACAAACTTTCTGACCATTAAATGAGATTCAGTATCTTTCAGGGAACTAAACATTTAAATTTGGGCATGGCTGTTTGTTTGTGTGTAATAAGCATGCATCCGTGGGTAATCGAGTGTGTTTATGCATCTGCAAGGCACTTTCAGCGGAATCTGTGGAGATCAAGAAAGTGCACGTCAGCATGAGCAGGTGCCCTGCACACACAATCCTTTAGTGGTGTTGTGTGTGTGTGTGTGTGCGTGTGTGTCATTTGGTGTGCATTTGTCTCAATGAGTGTGTGCACCAATAGGAGAGAGAGAGAGAGGCTCTGAATGATCGAGAGAGGTAGAGGGGTTAGAGAGGGACATAAAAGTGAAATGAGCCATTGTCCTTCATTTGATCCCTGTGCTTAAGAGCTCGGTCGGTGAGCGGTGAAAGTCTATTTGTCCTCTCCCTCTCTTTCTCTCCCTGCCTTTGGTGTTTGCCCTCTCGCCTCTTATTTCTCTCCCTCTCCATGCTTTTGGTGTGTGTCCGCTCTCTCTCTCTTTCTCTCTCTTCCTTTGAGTGTCCATTTGTCTGTGTTTGTGTGTGCGTGTGTGTGTGTCTGTGTGTGTGTGTGTGTGTGTGTGTGTGTGTGTGTGTGTGTGTGTGTGTGTGTGTGTGTGTGTGTGTGTGTGTGTGTGTTTATATGTGTGAGTGTAAGTGTGGAAGATCAAAAGAAACCGGGAACAAGACCGATCCAAAATATTCCCTGACAATTTTCTATGTCAATTTCTTTGGTATGTGTGGACTTCAATCAGAGCTGACAGCTGGTCAAAATGTAAATGATGAGATAGTCATTTTTTAAAGTTCTTTCTAAAGAAGTCCCTCTGAAGAATTTTCTCTGAAGCTGCCCATGTGAATGTTAATGCCGCATCTCGGCCTCTTCTTTAAGCATGGACCCTAGCCCCAGCATAACCCCTCCCTCCCTGGTCTAGCCAGACAGCATTTCTATATTTTAGAACGATTGCTTTACAGGGACATTTCAAAGCTAAATTGACCCTGGCCAGCCTGGGGCCACCGCCGCTATGCTAAGCAGCCAGGGAAGATTATGGACATGCCTTTCATTTAGTTTTTTCAGATGCAGGCCTGGTTTTTTGAGGTGTCATCTGAGGTGTTGGCGGCTAAGAATACAGATATGGCATACTGTATCCATTACTAACATATGCCGTGTCCCTGAAATAATTTGAGAACCGACTTTTTCATTACAACAAGGGAGATTCTTGGGAGTTACATTTTGTAAGATCATGGATTCATATGGATGTGTACGCTAAGCATGCCGTGTGGACCCCCCTGAAAATTTGTTATTCAGGATTTTGAATAATATTGCACTTTTCATATTGCAGTGGCTCAAAAGCCAGAGCTTATCTTCTATTCTAGGATTCATTGTCTGTCAGTGATGAGATATTTTTAAACACTTTTAAACCCCCTCCCATGCTTCGTCTGATAGAGACGGTTAACAAAGACAGAAGTGAAAAATAAAATGTTTTTGACTGCCTACGTGGTGCATGTCTTGTTGTATAATTTCTCTATTTTTGTACAACAAAGAGATTGTTTCACTGATCATTTTCCACTGTACATCTACCTTTGGAGGAACTCTAAGGAATGCATTTCCACCGCTGGATGAGAGTCTAAATTAAGTTCCTGGGACATTTAACCCCCCAAAATGTCCCTGCTCGGGGGTAATACTTTCCAAAAGTACAGGGACTTTGGGGGTGGGGCTTGCAGCGCTGAACTTCTCTGATTGGTCAAGAATGCAAAGCATTTTATTTAAGCCATTTCAAAATCTGCAGCCACAAACCGACAAACCTTTTTTTGTTCAGTTAATTGCACAGTCCCCTTATTGTATCCATGGTTGTTAACTACATTCATGTAATTATCGCTTTCTCTTATCATTCATCTCGATAGCAGTCTGCGCTACAAGCCAAAGTTTCCTTGCGCTACGGTATGTGAATATACAATAGTTTGCTTTTGATAACATGATGGTCTAGATAGCGTTACCAACTGCCTCCTAAAGAATGATAGCCTACTTTTAGTAATTGAACAGTGAAACAACCTCAAAAACAAACGTCTCAAAAACGTGGATGATTTAAGACTGCACAACCCCTCCATAATCCCCCTCATCCACAAACTGCCATTTGCTTCTTCATTTTACATTTGTACTAAAAAACAAACTCCATAATAAATACATAGGATATTTTGATTAAAGTACGGAGCATATTCTCGTATTCACTGGCTATATGAGGTTCAGGGTTTGATCAATCAGTCTATTTAACTGCTACGATTCTAGCATTCTTTAGTGGAAAATGCTGCATAATTGCCTTTAACTGATGAACCAGACAGGAGGTCAGGAGGGGGAGAGAGACAGAGAGAGAGAGGAGAGAGAGGATGAGAGAGAGAGAGAGAGAGAGAGAGAGATAGATACACATACACTCGGATATTTACAATAAAATACTAATAGCCAGAACTATTTGATACATCAAGGAAAGACACATTTACAGAACTTTACAAATGTCATTCATCGTGTGTGATGAATAGAGACATGGGCAAATCATAAACAAAGCTAAAATATAAAATGACACAAATAGTTTGCATTCGCTCGCTACTCAATACTTTGAATGTCAGCTAGGGCAATTGTAAGTGACAGATAAGTGTGGTCTCACGACACACACTCAAACACACACACACACACACACACACACACACACACACACACACACACACATACACACACACACACACACACACACACACACACACACATATATACTAAGATACACTAACATCAACAACAGTGACATATTTCTCATCTTTAATCTCCCCCCAACAACATCCTTTCCCCCTCATTAGTGCTCTTTGACCTAACGACCTCTGACCTCCAGAACAGCCTCCCTCTGACCCGCTCCACCTACCCTGGAAGCTCATGAATCAAACTAACCAACTATCAGCACAGCATAGGCGGGGTGGGGTCGGGGGTTACGGACGGATGACGAGACCACGCGGGTGGTGTTGGGACAGTTGCTGTCCCTTAACAGCAACTGTCTGCTCTGCATTGCAGACAGCAGAGCCTGCGGTTAGCATGCTAATCTATGTGCTACAGTGCTGTAGAAAAACGCTATGTTCATGAGCTTGCTAAACTAAACTCTCACCTTCTTTGACGTCAAGATAAAGTTGTTGTTTACATCAATTAATTATGATGCCCCTTCTATACTAAACAGAAATGCATAATTGATCATCTGGGGAATAGTCTTTCACAAATACATGTTCCAGTTCTGTCTACAGAGCTGGATGTGTTCTTCTGCTATGTTTGTAGTTTATACTGTTTATGTTTCTATACAGACCTGTTGCATACTGAAGCTCCACTTGGCACACTGGCCTCTTAATTCATTCCTGACTAACTCTGTTTATGTCAACATCATTGAGCCTTACAATTTGTCCATATGACACCGCTGTCCTGCGGCAGAAAATAACCAGAGCAAGGCAGAACAATGTTGTTACAAGGCCATCCTCCATCCTTGGGCCCTGGGGGCCGGTTCCCATTTTTCGAGGACATGCATGTGGAACTTGTGATGGAGTAATCCATTCAGTTGACCTTTGAACTGAACGGGACTGTGGAGGACGCTCACACTCAGACTTACACACACACACATACATGCACTAACACATGCACACACAGATAAAAACACATGCACTTACCCTGTATATACTCACATACAGTCTCACACTATATTCTAAATTGAAATTACGATGGGCATCTACGTGTAATGTGGAGAACTATGTGGAGAAAACTAAAAATCCAATAATATTTTTTTTCTAAAAGTTGGATCCTGTATTGATATTTTTAGACGACCTAATAATCTGAACACTTGCCTGTACATTATTCTTCTGCCTGGAACACTCTGATTGCACCTGTTCCCATTTTTCCTCTATAACTCTGAATGACTTGTAAGGTTGCTTTGCTACCAAAGGTAGTGTTGATGGATACCTGAAGCAAAAACCTAACTTTCATAAATCCTCATATTTTCTTGCCGTCAAAGGGTGACTTTTGGCCATGGCTTCCTACTAGAAAACGGCACTCCCACTGCATTAGCTATAGGTCTGTGAACCGCCATCATAACAGAACACATCAGGAGAATCCACACAGTGGAAACTCCTATCAAGGTCTGGATGAACATCTCCAGTGCCCTTCATCAAGATTACTGCTTGCGTGCATGTATGTGCATGGGTGTTATATAACGTTTCTGACTACTTATCAGACCAAATTGGCATTGTGGCTCTAGTAAGGAATTTATGTTGTTACAATAATAATAGCACAAATTCTGAAGTTACCATACATATAGTACATGCACAGTGTGTGTGTATTTGTGCCTTGGCCCATTTGAAATATAAACACTTTTTTTTTTGTGTGCATTGATGAGCGCTGGTTTAAGGAAGTTATTATTATGTGTAAACCTAATTGGTTGCAGTGCTATGTCCCTGAATTATACATGGCCATTACACAGAGTGAGTACACACATATACTATATAATATATATGCGTGCGTGCGTGCGTGCGTGCATGTGGGTGTGTTGGCTATTCCGGCAGTGAGGGCAACCAAAGGCTATAATTACCAATGTTATTTTTTCGTCTCTGTGCAGGAAATTGAGACTGTGTATGTGTTTGTATGTGTGGTAATTGTGTGCGTGTGTGTGTATGTGTATGTGTGTCTGTGTGTGTGTGTATCTGTGTGTGTGTGTGCTTAGAATAGGGTTTTGCAGCCAACAGCCCAAGCTTGATGCCCTGCCCTGCCATCTCGCAAGGGGTACCAACTGCCCTCAATCGGAAAAAAAAAAAAAAAACATAGAGAGAAAGAGCACAGCAGAGAGACCGGGAGAGAGAGGAGGTATGCGTGGGCAACAAAAGCTTGAGGCATTTATAGATTCTAATAAGCTAGAGGAGGCGGTGGCCAGCACCAGACAAAAATAGGTTAACGATATCTGCCTAACAATGTCTACATCGGCTCCAACTAAAGCTACCGCCGTATCTATAAAGCCACTGTGGAGGGAAAGGCCTGCAAAATAAGGAAGATGTCCACTGTTTCTTTAAAATGCAGCCATATTCTAAGGCACTATAGTTAAATAACCACATTTTTACCTGTATGGCTATATTAAAGCTAGAAAACTGATTCTAGTCTCGTGAGAACATCCAAATATTGTGTTAAAGTGTGTGCTAAAAACTAAGCCTATCAGATCGACTAAGTTATTGCGCTCTTCGCTCTTTCTGAATCCGTAAATTAAGCAAAGGAACATCATCCTTTCTTTCATTTCTGTTTGAACTTTATCTTAAAATATATATTAACGATTCTATTCCACGATTTTGCTGCAGTTTCCTTGGGCGCCGCTATTGTTGGATGGTCTGCAGACTGTCCTGCTCCTTGTTCGCCGTGAACTGAACCTGCCCCCCTAGCGCTGGTTGGTTCTATGGTATTTGTATACTGCTTTTAAAAATGTGATTTTCTATTTTTAACAAGATCGAAGACAGACTGATCTGCAGAGAAACAGAATGTGAACTTACGAGATCATGAGGCGGCCTCACGAGGCTATCTCGCTTCAGCAGTGTCTGGCTTATTTCTAACATCTAGATGAATAAAATGTGCTTGCTAGACGCCCACACTATGAACTAGAGGCACAAATACTGGAAAACGGCGCACACACTTATCGGCGTGTGCAACATCTAGCTCGCTGCTATTCATATCGACCTGAGTGGCATGTTACAGGCTGGAATGATGGACCTATTCTTCAACGTACGTTGCATTGGGGTCTCCTGAATTAACGCTCCCTAAGAATGAGACGTAAATACCCAACGAGGACCGCACGTTAACCACCTTTCAAATGAAGGGCCCCCAGCCTGAGCCCTGCATCAATAGGCTTATATTCAGCTGTATAAATGTTAAGTATGGTGGAAATAATTGAGACTGATTTTGGATCTGTGCACCGTCGCAAGTTGTCTAAAGCTCAAAAAGACAACTTGAACCCTTCAACCCTCTCCTCATCCATCCAAGTCTTGTCGTGTTAATGAAAATATTAGATTGCAACACTTTCCATCCTGTTCCATCATTTTTTAATCTTCTTCTTAATTAACCAAATCTAACGACTCCTAATTTTAACGTGTGAATAGCAATGTTTGGAGTACTGAGGTACACCATCAACTTAACACCAATCACTCTAAACAGAAAAGGTTTAAACCCAAAGGTTTGAAAAATAAACATAATTTGTGAGCTTGCAACAGTTCAACAGTACTCTAGTACTCAATGTACACACACACACACACACACACACACACACACACACACACACACACACACACACGTCAAGCCTGCTGCAGTACTTGATAAAAGCACTTGCCTTCCCCTCTCCTGACCCTCCAGTGATGATGAATGCCGCCATTAATCCACTAATTACTGTAATGATAAAACCGCCTGCTCCTTAATGCGCCACTGGCAACAAAACGTGCAGTGGCCCGGCCCTGTGGTCCTGTGGCGTGCACTCTAACAGCATTCATGGGAAGGGGGCAGGGGAGTGCTTGTGAGTGTGTGTGTGTGCTGGAAGGCTTAATTCTGGTTCAGAAAGTGAAAAAAAATTGCTCCACCCTACCCATCAAGCCTGCTTCTTTCCCACTATAGTTGAACCCCTGAATGGTTCCAATAAGAAAAGCAAGAGAGCCGACACAAAAGCACTGATGAGTGTTTGGACTTTCACATTGAACCTCGGTAGGTTTGGTGATCACTGCGGTGGTGATGGTGATGAGTTTGGGGGGAGTGGAGTGTTGTAAAAGTATGTTTTTGCTTTTTGTTGTTTTTTTTTAATTTTCTTTTAATCAACGTACCTCGTTAATCGGAATTAAATTAGCGAGAAGCCTCGCGTGAGAAATGTGCAAGCTAGCGGTCTGATGTGCACTTACTGTTGAATGTGTGTGTGTGTGTGTGTGTGTGTGTGTGTGTGTGTGTGTGTGTGTGTGTGTGTGTGTGTGTGTGTGTGTGTGTGTGTGTGTGTGCGTGTGTGTGTGTGTGTCCCACACTCTGCCTGTCCGCCTTCGTGTTTAATCGCGGCTCCACACAAAAAGCCTCTCAACAAAGCTTGTTTTGTTGTCAAAACAAAGACGGAGGGCCTACTCCATGCCGTTAAAAAATGAATCGCCAGAGAATTAGGAGCTGTGAATCTCCCCTCCCGTCTTCGCCTCTCTTTCATTCTCCGTCTCTCGCTTATTTTCCTCCCCTCTCCTCGCTCCCTCCCTGCACTCGGAGCACGGTGGTTCCCAAGGATAAGTGACATTGTGATGAAGGGTCTTGATGTGAAGGGCTTCCTACTGAACCGAGGGGGAGGAGGGAGGAAAAAGGTCAGCAGCAGCAGGGTGTGTCCTTTCTGAGGTGTGTGTAAGAGAGTGAGAATGTGTGTGTGTGTGTGTGTGTGTGTGTGTGTGTGTGTGTGTGTACCTATAAATATAAATAAATTTGTGGATTTTGAGGACCTATTCGCGCAAAATTATCTTTCTTCGATAAAGACGTGAATGCATAAAGAAACGTCAACAATGGACATTTTTTATAATATTATATAACATTATATAAACATGAATCTATATTGGAATGATATTCACATTGTATTGACCATTTCTTCTATGAAGGAAAGCCTCACCAGTACATTGTGTCATGTTTTTTAACCTGTAACAATGTTTCCTGCACTATCCCTGACAAACAAGTACAAAATAAAAGTTAAGTAGGTGATGGGAAGACATTCCATCCCTTTTGCCCTAATGGTCTTCTTGTCGGCATATGACACTTAGAGTGGTGAATATAAATATAAAATTCTTGAATGATGATACTATGTCAAAGACTAATGCGGTTAGTACACATCGACCATATATCAAATATCAAGAGTGCTGTAAAATAGAATCACAAAGTCAGCTCCTAAAGTCTTGAAGTCTAACTAGGATTGTATGGCCACTCGCAGAATCTTGTATACTTCAAATTGAGAAGAAGTAGATCATTTCCATAGCTCCGAAACATACAGCCTAAGAAGCACTCGTTAGGAAGCACTAGTGTTCTCTTGTTGCGCATCTATTTGCAGGGAAAGTAAATACTTGCATGGGTCTCAAAAGAGAACTCAAAGTGGTCATGATGATCAGTAGCTGCGTTTCAACTGTAATAACTTTACCCCGGTACTAGGAACCTTTGCAGGAACTGAGTACGTTTCCACTGTAGGAACCAGGGTCTAAATGAAGTCCCAGAGACATTATTTTACTGGCCAAAATGTCCCTGCTCGGGGAGTAGAACTTTCGGGGCTTGCAGCGTTGAACATCTCTGAATTGTTGAGTTATCAAAGTATTTTATTTGAAGCCCCTTTAATATCTGCAGCAGCAAATCAAAAAAATGTTGCTCACTTCAACATGCAGTAAATCACACAGTCCTCTTATTGCATCAATAGTAGTTAGTTACAATTATATAATTATTGCTTTCTGTCTCTTTTCATGTGTTGATCTTTCATCTCAATACCAGTGGGCACTACCAGCCACTGTTAACTTGAATACTAACGTACTTGAGTACAGAGCATAAGCTTTTTTGTGTCCTTTATTACTGAGCTGCCTGAGTCTTAACACTGCAGTGGAAACGCAGGCAACAAGGGGCTGGGGGAACCTTCAGTCCCTTGTAGTTCCCAGGACTGAAAGTTCTGTGTAATTTAGGGTGGAAACGTGGCTTTGCATGCATATTAGACAAACTAATGAGTGAATACGCTTATAGCAGTGCTCTTCTGCTGCTCTTCCCTCTGTGTTTTTGTCACAACATCGCCGTGGTTCAACGGGCGGGTCTGACTAATAACCTCATGCACTATACACTCATGTTGTGCATGTTGTGCACGTTGTTGACTGTTCATGACGCTGTGTATGTGTGTGTGAATGTGTGTGTGCATGTGTGTGTGTGTGTGTGTGTGTGTGTTGTGTGTGTGTGTGTGTTTGCATGTGGATCGGTGTGCACAGGTATGTGTGTGTGTGTGTGTGTGTGTGTGTGTGTGTGTGTGTGTGTGTGTGCCTGGGTGTGTGTGTGTGTGTGTGCTTGATACAGAGAGAGAGAGAAATAGAGAGAGAGAGAGAGAGAGAGAGAGAGAGAGAGAGAGAGAGAGCGAGAGAGAGAGGAAGGGGGTGCCAGAGTAATGCTCTTTAAGTTGTAATTGCATTTGTAGTGTTTCCTAGCGCCTCCTCCCTGATTTATGAAGCTTGCCATGGCTCAGCTAACAAGGACCATAAATTCTCCTCTCTGCTCTGCCCCTTGTTCATCACCTAGGGACCAGAACTCTGGCTCACACGGTGCGATTGAAGTAGAGGGTGTGCGTTGCTACGTCGGTCGCGGTGTACTGGGGCAGGGACACAGTCGCTGCATTTGCATTTTAAGGGTTTACAATTTGATGTCAAATTTCTTAAATGGTCCACCCAAAACTGAGGTTGACAAACGCAGAACAGAAAAAAAGTACCAAAATACCACATGTATGCACATATACAATTGTAATAACTGTCACGAATAACAGTTGTCCCTGTTGAAACACTGATGTCCAGAACATTGCGTCTGAGGAACCCAAAACACCCATAGACTTAACCTAGAAAACAGTCTCTCTGCGAATATCAGCAAAAGTAAAAAAGTGAAACTGCTTATACTTTTCTAATTGTTAGCTATTAAAGCGATGGTTCCACAACAAGCTGTGTACATAGACTGGCATTTAGGCTTTTGTGTAAAATCCAATAAAATACACAAGATAAAAAAGAAAACGATTTGAGCTCAGACAGAGCCTTTAAAGTTTCCTCACACAGAGATATGAGAGTACAATACCTGGCATTGAGAGAGATAACAGCTGGCCATGGAGAATGGATTGAAAAAGTAGGATTTAAAAAGGAGTCACTCTTTGTATGACATATTGCATTTACTGTCAATCTGTGAAACAACCCTTTTGTAAGGGGAATAAAAAGTAATAAGACGAAACAGAATTTCTCAAATCACTGGTTGAGTTATCTGTTGTATTTTCTGTATGATACTTTGTAATTCAATTTATACGCAGTTCACTGAAAGTATATGATAGCTCTTTAGACCTTGATGACATACACAGTTCCTGTTCCTAACCCTAACCCTTGTTTTGTAAAACTAGCTTGCTCAATACAGAACCAATTCAAAAGATTTTGTTCCCAGAGCTACCTCAATTGGTACGATGTAATAAATCTGCCGTGTACCTTTTGTCTTATTCTGATTCCACAATGTGCTGCTGCAGCAGGATAAGAATTGGCTTGTATGTAGAGTATAGCCTGCTGCTGAAGATGTAAAGGCAATCTAAAAGTGTCATGATCATTTACAGCCACAGCCGGACACAGGCTTTAAGGTTAAGGCCCTGCTGATATACACTCTGCTTCCCTATATGTCCAATAGATCCTGCATATTTCTCCTCGTTAACAAAACATGGATCAAATACACAGGCTCATCAGGTTGCTAATCATCTTTTTTTCCTTTCTATATGTTTTTTTTGGACACTATCACTAAAAATAATGATTTACTGGTTCAATATAAATGTTCCGACCTGCCAGTCCCTAGCTTGTATGAGTGCATTTGAAAAGATTTGTCGAGGAAAAATATATTACTGTAAAAGTTGAACAGTTTGAAGAAATAATAAAAAAATACATAAATATTTTGATTAATAAAGGAGTAGCTAGCAATTCCCAGCCAAGATTAAAATTTAAATGAAAAAAGATGTAATGAACCTCTAGGTTAAATATTGCGGGAGGAGATTGGTGCCACAGTTTGTAGAGAATAATTGAGAAGAAAGATCGAAATGATAAAACCTAAAATGAAAATAAGATGAGTGTTGCCTAGCATCACTCAACTAATTATTGAGCAAACATGACTTTGTACTTAGATACATTTTAGTTGTTGTTTTTAAACCTAAACGGAACAACATTTGTGATCGCAGATACTGCGATCAAAGACTTAGATTTTTTAATTGAGCACTTACCAGTCTCTTCATCGATGGCAAATCTCCCCAAGCCACTCCCGTCACGGATAGAATACTGCACTTCCCCATCTCTGCCGACGTCATCATCGTGGGCGGTGACCTGGACAACAGTGGTTCCAATCCGCGCGTTCTCCTTCACTGTCCCGGTCAGTGCAAAGTGGGAGAAGTAAGGAGCATAGAGGTTCTCATTGACGTCAACCACCTCCAACTCCACAGAGGTGACAGAGAGGAGCGAGACAGGCCTGCCCTTGTCTTTGGCTCTGACAGTGATGTTGTATAGCTGTTGGGTCTCATAGTCGAGCTCCTTCATCAGTCGAATGGCCCCGCTGGTTTTGTCCACTTCGAACCTGCCGTTATAGTCGTTTGTCAGTGAGTAGCGGACCTGGCCGCCTTGGCCCAGATCTGGGTCCTGGGTCTCCAACCAGGCCACCACGGTCCCAAAGGGAAGGTCCTCCAGAGCCCTGGCGTTGTAGATGCTAGGGATGAACGCCGGGGGACAGTCGTTAATGTCCTCTAGAGTGATTTGCAGTGAGGTCACAGAAAACCTTTGCTGTCCTTTCTCTGCCTTGTCTCTGGCCTCGATTCTCAGGTTGAATGAGGGGGACAACTCTCTGTCCAGCTGGCCTGCCACATACACGATGCCATTGGTGCTGTTGATGCTGAACTGCGTAGTGCTGGTCAGAACTGAATACACAATTTCGCCATTGGGACCAGCGTCTCTATCAGTGGCCTCCACCTGGATAACGTCAGTGCCTAAAGCAGTGTTTTCAGGGACTGTGGCTTTATAGCCACCTTCTTGTAAAAACTGGGGTGCATTATCATTAGCATCTTCTATGTATATAGTGAGCAAACGCCAATTATTCTTTTGTGGTTGGCCAAGATCATATAGTGTGAGGTTGAGGAGGTAATGATCTCTCTTCTCTCTGTCCATAGGCAGAAAGACACTAATAAGACCAGTCTCCATGTCCATAGTGAAGCAGCTGTCTGTGTTTCCGTCTGAAATGGCGTACAGAATATGACCATTGAAGCCTGTATCACCATCATTGGCATTGACCTTAAAAACACTGGATCCAACTTGTAGGTCCTCACGCACTGCAATGTCAGTTGGAAAGGCCTTATCGAACTCAGGGGTTTGTCGATTCACAGAGAACAGGTCAATAAAGCCTTCCTCGATTTTAGCCTTGGTGCTAGCTTTAGATTTCTTCAGCAACTTTTCTGCTAACCTTTGAGCTACCCTAGTCTCCTTGCAGTTAAAAGCTTTGGGGGTAGATCTCCCCTGTACAAGGGATATGTTAACAAACATGGGGTCAGAAAAGTTCTCACCATCTGTGGCAGTTATTTTAAGGTAAAATACCCCATTCGTTGGACTTGCAGTGGCAAGGGATTGTTGCAGAGTTAGAACCCCTGAATCTGGGTTGAGGTTAAAGTATCCCCGCTCGTTTCCCGAAAGGATCTTGTACTTTACCAACTCCAACTCATCTATATCAATGGCAGACATTGTGGTTATCACTTCATCCACAGTGAAATCCTTGGAGACCGCCCCTTGGCATGCCACTTTCTCAAATAAGGGTTTGTTGTCGTTCATGTTTTCCAGATGGATGGTTACATTGACCTCACTCTCTCGTCTGTAAGGGGATCCCCAGTCTGAAGCCCTGACGACAAATACATAGCTTTCAGTAGAGGATTCAAAGTCAAGCTCCTGAGTGCTACTAACAATGCCTGAAAACTGGTTGATTTTGAAGGGGAGAGGTTGCAGACTAGAAATGCTGTAGGTGATGTAACCATTTTCTCCCCTGTCCTCATCCACTGCGTAAACTGTGAGCACATTGGTGCCAATTGGAACACTCTCATTGACAAAAACCTCATAAGAGGACTGGGAAAATGTTGGCGTGTTGTCATTCGCATCTTTGATGGTGACTGCAACAGTAACCCTAAGATCACTGTCTACCTCTAATACTTCAAGATTAAAAGCATTTTGGGGAACCTGAGTAAACCAGTGGGCAGTGGAGATAACACCCGTCATAGTGTTCATCTGAAAGAAGGCAGAGTCAGCTGAGGGATTAAGGATATATTTTGCATCATCCGGCTCTGGATTGATTTTAATAGCTCCGACAATTGTGCCCGGGGGTGAAATTTCATTTAAACTAATTTCATATGTCTCCTGCTCAAATGCAACTTCCACTGCCTGCAGTTTCTTAACTGTGATGCAAACCAACTTGATGTCAGATAACTTTTGCGGTGTCCCTCTGTCTCTAGCCTGGAGGGTGAGGTTAACGCCATGGGGGTTACTCTCCCAGTTAACGTCCTTGGAGGCCTTAATTGTAAACTCTTTTTCCTCTGATCTCTCCAGGAAAAACAGTTCTGAGGGGTCTCCCCCCACGATGGCCACCAACTCGATCTCTCCGTTTATCCCTTCGTCCTGGTCGTCCACCGTGACCACGGCATACACAGGATCCTTATCGAGCCCTGAGGGAACGTGCGTGACCACGGTCATGGAGGGGGCGTGCTCGTTCAGACGCTCCACGTGGACAAAGAGTTTAGCTGTGCTGCTGACCCCGTTGTTACCATACAGCTTCATCCCGCGGTCCACCGCCTGTATCTCCAAGTCATAGCGGCTCTGCTCGTCTACGTTGAGTTTCCCACTTAGGGAGACCACTCCACTGGTGGGATGCACAGCAAAAAGCTCCATCTTCTCCTTGAAGAAATAGTAAAACTCCCCATTTGAACCGATGTCCGCATCTGTGGCAGTGACTTGTGCTATGCTAGTCCTGAGAGGGGTGCTCTCCGCTATCGTAACAGAGTAAGTGGTCGGCGAGAACAAGGGCCGGAGGTCGTTCATATCTAAGACTTGGAGGCTGACTTTGGTCCAAGTCTCCATGAGGGCCTCACCTTTCACTGAAGCCTTCACTGTCAGAACGTAATTATCCTGAATCTCCCGATTCAAGATGGCCGCGTTTCCACCTTTAGTCCTAATGCGCAGAAAGCAGAAGTCCCCCAGAACATATTCCTCTGCTTTGAAGAAGCCTTCATCATCCCCTGAGGTAATCCTGTAGCGGATCTCCCAGGAGCGCAGGGCTATTTGGATGCCCATTTTAACTTTACTGTTGGCGTAGGTGCGTGCAGCTGAGTTTTCATAGACGGTGGCATGGTAGACAGCCTGTGTGAAGCCAAACAGGGGGCCTTCCTGGGGAGTCCCTTGGGCATCCTGGCAATGACAGGAGGGCGGCTGGAAGAGCAGCAGTGGCAGGAGCAGGGCCAGGTGGAGAAGAGGGGCACACATGCCTGCCCACTGGCCCATTTTTACATCCATTCCATCGTCACTTGTCCATCCTACAACAAGAGAAAGGAACAGAGAGAGAGAGATGTTAGCCACAGGACTGGAGCAACAGGGCAATGTGGGGGAGGAAGGATTTACAGCGAACAAAAGACACACCACGTAGCCACAACTTCCCCTTTGACCCTAGTACCCTGACAGACTACTAATTGTCCATTGGATCGCAAAGATTGATCGGAGGCAGTGGGGGTTAACGGCATGCAGAGTAACCTGGCAACCACGCAGGGGATGACATCATTGTAGCGTGGACTCTGTGGACACTGACAGTCAATTGCAAGTTTCAGAAAAACCAGAGGCGGTTTAGGAAGGAACAAAATAATTGCACGGCTAGCAAAAGGAGTGTAACATCACCAAAGTACACACCAAAGAAAACACACAAACCTGCGTAGCAAGGGATAGAATGACAGGCCTGCCTTATAGTGACCCTATCATAACCCTTTTCCTGAAATACAAGAGAGTAGTCTCCGAAGCATGTCATATCTCTGGAGGCTAACCAGATATGGTTTTGAAACTAGAGGCCCAAATTACTGTTTTGTTTAAATTTTGCACTCCACTTCCAGAGTGAAAAAAATGAAAACACTATTCCAAAGTAAGTAGCCACAAATATGTGCCAATCTGGGCAATGAGAAACCTCTGCTCTGGTAACTGCCATGTTGTGGTGATGGGAGCACCGCAGTGGTCTGCGATCTGATGACTTGGCACTTTCCACCACAGTGGATGCAGTGGACAGAAAAGAAAAGTGGACATGGTCTGACTGTGCTGACGATAACATACACACAAGCATGCCCACCACACACGATCACTATCTCACACACACACACACACACACACACACACACACACACACACAACCCGCACAACCTTGTATGATTCTATATACAAAAGCTAACTCTACAAATATAATTTACCCTTGTCCACATATTCACATTTTCCATTTCACTAACTTCTGACCTCAAAAAAGCCAAAAGAAGAAAAAAAAAAGACATCCAAATCAGTAGCCAAACCACCTCAGCTGAAACAATGCAAACCGCCATCCAACCCTGCATTTAAATGCACTTCATCAGCCAGTCGTGGAACAAAGGTTTGATTCCACCAGACTTAGCTGCCAAAAAGCCCGTGCTATTTTTGCTATTTTCATCTGACCCTAAACTGTCATCATCTTGTCAACTTTTCACTTTTAGTTTGATGATGGAGAAGTGTTTGGGGGGGTGCGTACAATGGCGGGAGACAGAGGTATTGAGATGGGGGTGGGAGACGCAAGATATGTAAAACAAAACCACTCCTTTCTCTCTTCGAGTCAGCACTTTGTTGAGTCTCCTCTCGTGTGTGAAAAACATGGAATATTAGCCAGACAGAGCGTATGCAGAACTCAAGCACAATAAGAGCCAAGGCATGTGTGTCTACACAACTGGACAATACATGTGTGTGTCTGTATATTGTGTTTATGCATACCATGTGTGTATTGGTCCTGTGGGACAGATGGGTCATACTATATATATATATATATATATATATATATATATATATATATATATATATATATATATATATATATATATAAGGGTTTAGTTCGTTTTTGCAGCATTTCAGTAAGAGGTACCTGGCCGACAGCTTATTAGTGTTAAAGGGATGGGGGGGGGGTTAAGGCCCCGCCGTATAATGCATCCAGCAGTCTGTTAGTGCTATTACAGGCCCCTTGTGATGACTCCTCTGGGCCGGGCTGGAGTACTTCTCACCTTACCCTGTGAGAACCCTGTTGGCCCCCAACCCCGGAGGCCCTTGGCGGGCCGTGGGGCCCCACGAACACCAGGCTAGTCCAAACACGGAAAATTATACTCTTGGCCTTGCGGATTACAGACAATGTTATGCTTCTGGTTATATTGGCATCGCACGTCTTGCCAAACTGCAAGCGATGGCATCGATGGCTGAAAGAAAATAGATGGGGGGATCCAGGTTCCGCAGGCTGCATGTGGCATTGAGTCCAGCTGTGTAAATACTGTGACCGAGTCTTGATTTTACAGGATCGGGCCGTCCAAGGAATCCCACAGCGTCCATTAAGGCTGCCCATTCCGCCACACCCATAATCATATATTTAGCTCCATCCGTGCACTGCTGCTGTTCCGTTCGCTAGCGGCGCACACAGCTTGGTGGGGTTCAAAGAGACACATGCCCAGCTCGCTCTGAGCAAGGCAATAGATGTCAGAGCATTGTTTAGGCGAGGTCAGAGGCGACATTAACCCTGAGGAAAAAAAGATACTCAAGGGGGAGAAATCGATTCTTTCATACACCAAGAATCAGTGTCTATCGTTTTGAATGCCGTATGTGATCACTTCTTGTTTGCTGTGAGCGCATGAGTGGGAATGAACGCTCAGAGGCGAGTGAAAGCCAGGGTCAGAAAAAACTGCCCCAGCATCATGACGGCAAAAACTTCCTCAGCTCACCCTTCATAATTGACACTCTTGTTTCTATAAGAGGAACTCCCACAAGCCACCGCCTGCATTTAAAGTCTGTAACACAAACAAATACACACACGCACACACATTCCCAAAAAAAAACACATGCATGGACACACAAAGACACACACACACAGATGCGCCATGAGAGATGGCGACGCTGCGAGATATGATGATTGGCCACAATGACACCCCACTTACTGTCAGCTCTAAAGCACCCTCTCATTAGCGTCTCGTTACGCAGGCTAATTTGCGTTGATTTGTACATCGGCTAAACACCCACCACATGCCTCCACACCCCAGGACCAACACCACCACTGGCCGTCGGGGCGGGTGTGGGAGGGGTGGGCTAGATCGGGAAAGAGCATGGGGACAGCACGCCGGCGGGACCACACACTCATGATGACAACAATGTTTCCACGACATGAGTGGCTGCTAAAACCTCAACAACAATGACAATGACAATGGATACAATGCTAACACAACAACAGGAATTGTATTTGTTGCGGCTGTTTTTATTTATTTATATTCTAACCACACCCAATGCTGGTTCTTCACAACAAGGTACAACAAGAACATTACGGCAGACATGCTGACACAGCAACACACACACACACACACACACACACACACACACACACACACACACACACACACACACACACACACACACACACACACATACACACAAGCACAGAGAGGAGGAAGCCAGTGTGATTGGAAAATCTACAGCTTGGGGAAGAGATGGGGGTAGGGTATCTAATTATAGCTCCGGATCCACGCAGCGTGGCTGCAACACACACCAGCAAGGGCCCGCAATCAATGAGAGAAGCGACTCATCTCTAGAGAAGCAAAATAAATCACTAGGGTTGTTTAGAATACCTGAGCAGCAGCTGTCCCTCTCCTGAGTGGGCATACACACACAAACACACTCACACACACACACACACACACACACACACACACACACACAAAAACACACACCCACAAGCAGAGACAAACAAACACCAGCCTTCTTTGCGTGGACCCCAAACGGTTCAAGAAACAGTGTCAGTCAAGTAGTTGCCAATGTTGTGTTTCATCACACTGGAACAGCCATCTTCCTTCTGTGATAAGTATAAAGCATTTTTTATCCCCAAACATGGTGCAGAGCAGAGGGAGAGAAAGAGAGCGAGAGAGGAGTAGGCGGAGAGGAGATATCCACACAGACCAAGATGTAGAGTAGTTAACAAGATGATAGGGTGAGAGAGGACAATACCATTACAGAGAGAGAGAGAGAGAGAGAGAGAGAGAGAGAGAGAGAGAGAGAGAGAGAGAGTAATCTTTGGATGGGGTGCATTGTGATTGCAGAGGAGCAAGGTAGGTGACATGCTTATCTCTGTCCTGCAGCCAAACTATTAACCAGAAGCTGTCCACAGTTCCCCCTGTCAGTTCCCATTGTGTGTTCAAACCATCACTACCATGTCAATGTGATACAAATACCAAAACATGACATCTATCAATCCCTGTTTTGTTGGTTACAAATCATTCAAATCCATACCAAAACCATCAGAATGTGTATGTGCACTCTAGACTTCAGGACTGTCCTTGTTCAAGCAGCACGAGTGGAGAAGATGACGACTGCGTCACACGGTAAAGTCACAAACTAATCCCTCAAGCAAATATGATCCATACCTCGGTCTATGAACTGTGTGTGAGTGAGTGAGTGAGCGAGTGAGTGAGTGAGCATATGCAGGTCTATGTGTGTTAGTGTGTTTGTGTGTCTGTGTGTGTAGGTGAGTGAGTGAGTGAGAGAGAGTGAGTTAGTGAGTGAGCATCTGCAGGTCTGTGTGTGTGTGTGTGTGTGTGTGTGTGTGTGTGTGTGTGTGTGTGTGTGTGTGTGAGTGTGTGTGTGAGTGTGTGTGTGTGTGTGTGTGTGTGTGTGTGCGCGAGTGTGTGTGTGTGTGCCTTTAGGTGTATGGAGGCAAGTTGGACGGAATACAATAAGAACTCAAAGGAGGGGGAAAAAACAAATAAAAGAGAAAAAGAAAAAATGAACAGAAGAGAGCCGGTCATCAGATATCCATGATACTTTTGCTCTACTGCCACCCCCAGCTCTCAGTCTCTATTACTCTCTCACACACACGCACTGGCATAAAGGACGGCGGAGGCATGCACACACATATACACACACTGTGACCCATTGTCTTCCCCTCACCTGCGCTCTCCATCAGTGTCCCGGGCAAGGGTTATACCCCTGGGACCTGTCTGTGGATCCACCTTTCCCTCTACACTTTAAACACAGACCGAGGGAGGGAGGGAGGGAGGGAGGGAGGGAGGGAGGGAGAGGTGTGTCATTGGTTTGTGTGCCGTCTGTCCCAGCATGCCCACATGTCAGCTATACTCTAGCCTCATTTCCGCAGTAGGACTGGTGTTGTTAGTACCAATGTGTGTGTGTGTGTGTGTGTGTGTGTGTTTGTGTGTGTGTGTGTGTGTGTGTGTGTGTGTGTGTGTGTGTGTGTGTGTGTGTGTGTGTGTGTGTGTGCGCGTGTGTGTGTGTGAGTGTGAGTGTGTGTGTGTGTGTGTGTCTGTAGGGAGTGAAAGGTGTATAATCCTGAGTGTCTAGCGCTGCCGTGTCTAAACACAGGAAATGGGAGGTACGGTTGGTTAGTAAGGAGATACTGACTCCTCAGCAAGAAAGGGAAATGGGGGAGGGGTCGAGGGGGAGGGGGGAAGGCAGGTACACTCTATGTTGGTGTACCTGCCTTCCCCAGTAGGCCCCCCCCCCACACACACACACACACACACCCACACACAAACACACACACACACACACACACACACACACACACACACACACACACACACACACACACACACACACACACACACACACGCACACAAACACACAGAGCAACCCCCCTAACAACAACCAAAAGCTATGTTCCTTCACACTGGCCCTTAGCTCATTGTCATGCTAATGCTTCAGCTACTGGCTTACCAGTCCCAATACACGCCCCTCCCCTCCCTCACTCTCACACACACACACACACACAAACACACACACGCACATGCACACGCACACGCGCACACAAACCCTATACCCATAACCCTTCCAGTCCATCAATATTCAACTACTTCCAGTTAATCAGGCGTATATAGTGACTAATTTTGCAAAATGGGTATGGCTATTCATTCATTGACTCATGCATTCACAGAAAGACTTGAGCTGATGCAAACCAGCAGGAACAAATATGTGAAGGGTGGGGATTTGTGTATCCCTTATCATAAAATAATGCCCTTTGAGACTATAACTGTGATTAACGGCTATAGAAATATGATTTAGTTGACCTTAAGCAATACTAGTGACCAACATCTGTGGGCGTGTCACTTGCTTTTGTGACAACCGACGCCCAAGTCCTCACGCAGTATGATGGAACAAAACATATTTTTTAACATGCCAGACATCCACGCTGGACTTCAAAAGGAGATGACAGACTGCAGCTACTGCCACAAGCATTGCAGGACTTACTTTCCTAAAAAGTCAGAAGCACAGATGTATAACCGAGTAAATGTGCAGGCCAAACCATTTTATTCTGAGGAAATGCTTCACTAAGATTCCTAATTTGTTCTTAACTGATGGCTCCCTGTTGTAAAATGTCAAAAACGTGAACTGCGTGTATCGGACTACTTGGGGCGAATTACACCACTGTGCTCGTTCACACAGTCCACATCAATTATTTTTTTTAAGAAGCCCAGCCGGAGAGGTAATGTGATCTGCCTGCTATTCAAACCATTGATTTGTCCTTAAGCCTCCCGACCTCCCCTTACTCTGGGAAAAGGAGGGAGCATGGAGGGGGGTTAAGGAGGTTAAGGGGGGGGGGGATATAATGGGAAGGTTGGTGAGTGTGTGTGTGTTTTTTTTTTTACTTGAGCGGGCGGCTGAGGGCAAGTGGGACATTTTTTACACAATAGTGACTGAATATCCACAGGAAAACAAACAGAAAAGAGGAAAATAAAATGACGCTATGATACCATATGAGTGTGTATTGCAGATTGTGTATGTGCATGCCTACAGATCAAGAAGAACAAATAGGTACCGAAGAAGATGAGCCAATTAAAAGCAGAGAGAGAGCGAGAGAGACTTGAGTGTTTGTGTGTGTTCACATGCTTGTGGGTGGACAAAGGTTATGAAATAAGGCAGAAAAACAAAAGCTGACAATAACGGCAAGTACAACAGCTTTCAACTATTTTGTAAAAATAACTCTAAATAATTAAAGTAAACAAACTTCGCAAGAGCCTTGTAGCCGGAGTTCCTCATTACAGTGCATAACACACAATAGCCTCATACGGCCGGACATGTAGTGTGTTTTACAGTCTAGCGATGGCTCCGCGAACCAGTGGACAGTATACTGGTTCACATCCCGGCAGGCAACTGTCAACCTAGCTGGCACAGGGCACAGGAACCCTATATAAGAACAGGAGGGACAAAGAGTGACAGACCTCCAAAAGAAACAAGACCAGGGCACCGGAGAGAGAGAGAGAGATAATAGATAGAGAGAGGTAGATACATAGATAGTTAGAGAAGGGATACAGAGAGAGAGGGAGAGAGAGAGAGGGAGAGAGATAGAGAGTGAGATAGAGAGAGAAGGGGAGAGAGTGAGAGAAAGAGGGAGAAAGAGAGGAGAAAGAATTTCAAACAGCTGCCAGGAACAATCCCAACTGTCCCTGCTCCTTCTCCTGCTTACTCTCTCTGTCCGTCTCCCTTACATAGCCTCTCACTCTTTCTCTCTCTCTCCCTCTGCCTCTCTCCCTCCCTCTCTCTCGCTCTTGCTCTGCCTCCCTGCCTCTCACGCGCTCGCTCTCACTATCTTTCTCCGATTTTTTCTCTCTCTCCCTCTCTCCATCTCCCTTTGCCTCTCTCTCTCTCTCTCTCTCTCTCTCTCTCTCTCTCTCTCTCTCTCTCTCTCTCTCAGCAAGGGGTTGAGTAGGGTGTGTGAGAGTGATGGACATGAGAGTGAGATGCGAGCGGTTGATGGTGCATTGCTGCTGTGGGGAGTGCAGTGAAAGTCGAGGAGAGGGGAGGGTGTACATAAGAGGGGCACAGAGCGGTAGCAGAGGCATTAGTTCTTACTGCTTCATGCCAGTGGTCCTCAATGTGAACAGAAACAATAGATACATCTATCCCAAAGACAATGAAATGTGTTTGAACACATGTCAAACCACCAATGTTGCATTATGTTCCTTATGTCTCCATATGGACAGTTTGCTCAGAGATAGGAGGATCATAACAAGGATATATGCGTTCCTGGCTGCATTTCATGGCCGCAAAATAAGGGTAGTGATGAAAAAGGGATCCCTCATCTTGCTGAGTAGAGATACAAGGAACGATCACAGAGTCAGGCTAACCTGACACAGGTCAGCCCCGTGGAGCCTCTCCTCTGCTGGATGGTTTCTCTCTGCCATCCACCAGCCCCCGAAGCTGTCACTTGTTAATATTGTTCTATTGCTGTACATGTAGAAACCTCCATGAGGATTCATAAGCAGCAGTCTGGGATGGAAATGTAGGCTCGATTTAGGAATCTATCGGAAAGATGTTATTATCGCAAGATGTCCATCGTACGATTCCAATGCAGACATTTGGTTATACTGGCCAACCAAATGTGCAAATGGCATGCTGCCTGAGTCAACGTTATTCTGCATAGATTATCTTGAATCTCTGTCACCAGTGCATCTGTCTTTACGACCACTTATCTGCTTGTCTTGGCACAGTGTCTCTCCGCTGCATTGAGGGTTACCACACTTGGACTGGCTCGGTCCTGAAGATACACAGAGCTCATTCCCCACCATCTCTTATTCTGCCCTCCCCTACATTGAAATTGATTTATTATTTACCTCACTAACCTCTCAATCTCCCCACACATCTCTCCTTCTTCGCGCTCAATCTAAGTTGGATCAAGCCACTAACTTGGCTTGGGCCTGTGTGCTGGATGTTGTGCGAGGAAACACAGCTTGGGGAGCATAACCAGAAACGTATTTAGAGTCCTCAACAAAGTAGTCGACGCAGTAAACTAGGCCCTAACCCTGCACACATATTTGAGTCTACCCGACCCTAACAAACACAGACAGTCTTACCAAACTAAACAAAACACTTCAAACTGACAATGAAACAATCACAGCATAAAGAATGCGGTTAGAGAAGCAAACAGTAGAAGAAGAGGCGGGAACACCAGACAGACTGAGAGCTGGATGGATTTGCAGAGCTACAAGCAGTTAGCGCTAACAACATAAGTAACGGTTGCTGCTGGCGGTCAATAAGTTTTGTTTTGAAGTCCCTCCTTTTCTTTTTCGTTTTTCTTTTTTTTCTTTTCTTCAGTTGGCCCCGTAATGACCCGTTCTGCCTGGGCTCTGGGAGCTAACCAGCACGTACCCTACCAAAGAGACAGAGAGACAGTGAGAGAGAGGGGGGCAGAGAGAGACCGAGAGAGAGAGAGAGAGAGAGACAGAGAGAGAGAGAGAGAGAGAGAGAGAGAGAGAGAGAAACAGACAGACAGAGAGACATTGAGATAGAGAGAGAGACAGAGACAGTGAGAGAGAAGGGGGGAGAGAGCGAGAGAGACAGTGAGAGTGAGACAGAGAGAGAGAGATAGAGAGAGAGAGAGAGAGAGAGAGAGAGAGAGAGAGAGAGAGAGAGAGAGAGAGAGAGTCAGGGAGGGGGAGAGAGTGAGGGAGGGGAGAGAGAGAGAGAGACATAGAGACAGAGAGACAGAGAGGGTGGGCTGATAGAGAGAGAGACAGATCAAATGTGTGTGTGTCTGTGTGTAACTGTGCCTGTGCTTTTTTGAGATTGAGAGGGGGTGACCGATGAAAGGATGTAGGATCGTAGAGACAAGAGGGCGGCAAGGGGTCTGTGTGGGGCAACAAAGAGCAGAGAAGAGAAGAGTGCAAGAAGAGGAAGAGGAGAGGCAACAAGAGGAAAGGAGAGGTTTATGGGAGGATGGAAGGGAGGAGAGGAGAAGAGAGGAGAGGGAGGAGATGAGATGACAGGAGAGTGGAAGGGAGGAGAGGAGAGGCAAGGAGAGGGAGGAGATGAGAGGAAAGGAGAGTGGAAGAGAGGAAAGGAGAGGAAAAGAGAGGGAGGAGATGAGAGGAAAGGAGAGTGGAAGGGAGGAGAGAGATGAGAGAGGAGAGGGAGGAGGTTGGAGGGATGAGAAGACAGGATGAGAGAGGAAAGAGAGGAGAGGAGAAGAGAGGGAAGAGAGGAGAGGACAGGAGAGGGCAGCCGTGAGATGTGACACACATATGAAATGAGCACAGTTGAACAAAGCCCACAATGCGGGCACTGTAACGGAACTCTGGGATTGTGTGTGTGTGTGTGTGTGTGTGTGTGTGTGTGTGTGTGTGTGTGTGTGTGTGTGTGTGTGTGTGTGTGTGGGGGGGTGTGTGTGTGTGGGTGTGTGTGTGTGTCTGAGTGTATGTGGGAGTGCCTGTGTGGGAGTGTGTGTGTGTGTGAGTGTGTGAGTGTGTGTGTAAGTGTGTGCGTGCGTAACAGAAAGGGGGTGGAGAGCTTAGAAAATAGAGGAGATGTAGAGGATAGATAGCCAGCGGAGAACACGAGGGGCGGTGTTAACGTCTCTGCTGGAGAGACCGCATTGTTTGATCAAGGAGACAGCGAGAAAGTACATGATCACGATACAAATTAAAACAGGACAGGAGGAACATGTGTGCTTGTGTGGGTGAGGAAGCAATAGGGAGCAAGAGTGAGGAGGTAGCTAGACAGAGAGAGAGAGAGAGAGAGAGAGACAGAGAGAGAGAGAGAGAGAGAGAGAGAGAGGAAGGAAAATGAACGTGCGCATGTCTGACTGTTCTGATTGCGTCAAAATATATGCGCGTGGGTGTGTGCGTATGTGTGCTAGCATGTGGCATGTGTGCGTTGCATTGCTTGTCTCTATAGATTAACCCACACATACACGCAAATCTGTCCAGCGACAGCTGACCAAAAATACATTCTGTATGAAGGCGGCTACTTAAACACAACAGAGATCCCTGTTAGGACAAATCTCCATTCAACTCCCCTTGGTGGGAGGACATTTAGGACATATCTAGAATTGTTTACCCCAACACATATGATGCCCAGTCAATCTGGCATCCTATACAGCTGAACTGGATCAGATTAACTTCAATTAAACACTTTGGCCAGTCCCTGAATTGTACACACAAACACACTGGCTGAGTTTATACAAATGTATCTATTAGGATACACCCAATTTTCAAATTGGTTTTGAATTTCAGGGCCCAGAACTAATTATAATTTTGGTAATACTCAATTAAGTAAACTCAGGGCATAAAAAGGAACACAGTGAATAATGAAATTGAGTTAAAAGCCCAAAAATGCAGATGCTTCTCCAGCCCTGAATTAAGCACAGCTATTGAGCTATGAAAGCCGGAAGACAAAGACCTCATAAAACACTTTGATTTCGACAAACTCCCTAATGTATGGTTATGAACTGAATAATAGTGACTATGGGTGATAGCTACACACAATCTTCAGCATTTCTTTCTGTATCTTTTATTCTGCAGTACAACCGTGTAGCTGTTGGGTTCAGGATCCATCTTCAGCATTTAAAACTACGGCCTTCTGATAACCGCCTTGAGCCAGCAAGACTCAGCGAGCCAGCAAATAACTACCCCAATCAGAGAGAAAGAAAGAGAAAGAAAGAGAAAGAGAGATAAAGAGAAAGAGAGAGAAAGAGAAAGAGAGATAAAGACAAAGACAAATAAAGACATAGAGAGATAAAGAGAGAGAGAGGGAGAGAGAGAGAGATAAAGACAAAGAGATAAAGAGAGATAAAGAGAGAGAGAGAGTACTAGAAAAAGAGAAGAGAGTAAGATATATTAAAAGAAAATAAGGTTGTGCAGTAAATGGAAAATGAGGGGGTGGAGGATTGAAGGAGGGAATAGGAGCTCCATCAGAGGTTATTTTCACCTCAGAGAGTACACACACGCACACACACACATACACACACAAATATATAGAAACACACACAAGGGAGAATAAAGTAACCGGAGTGACCTGAGTGGGCAGGTGGGAGTGGCGGGTGAATGATTGCATCAGGTCAGCTTGCCAGCTTGTTAATTGATCATCCATTACTCCGAGTTAGATTACATGCCCTCCACACGTTGTAGACAAAGTACACCAGGACTTTTATTTTGATTAATAGCGCAAAGTGGAATGGGAATTTGTGTGTGTGTGTGTGTGTTCACATCAATGCAGTTTTTTCGCAGGAAATATGAGCATGATATTATACTGATGAGTAGTGAGTGTGTCTGTGTGTGTGTGTGTGTGTGTGTGTGTGTGTGTGTGTGTGTGTGTGTGTGTGTGCCTGTGTTGATTAAAGGGTTATGTTATCAATCGATAACAGGTTGGGAGTGCGGTAGGTGGGGCTGATCAAGATGGGCCCTCTATAGTGGTCCCCTATGTTGGTCCCCTATACTGGTCCTCTGTACTGGTCTCCTATAGTATTCATGCTCTCCCAAACTGGTCTCCTATTATCGTGCCCTATACTGGTCCTATTCTTCTATACTGGTCTCCTATACTGGTCTTCTTCATTGGTCCTGGTCTTCTATACTGGTCTCCTATACTGGTCTTCTTCATTGGTCCTGGTCTTCTATACTGGTCTCCTATACTGGTCTTCTTCATTGGTCCTGGTCTTCTATACTGGTCTCCTATACTGGTCTTCTTCATTGGTCCTGGTCTTCTATACTGGTCTCCTATACTGGTCTTCTTCATTGGTCCTGGTCTTCTATACCGGTGTCCTATACTGGTCTTCTTTACAAGTCCATGTTTCCCTATACTTGTCTCCTTCACTGGTCTCCTATACTGGTGTCCTATGATGGTCTCCTATACTAGTCTACTATACTGGTCTCCTATAATGGTCTCCTATACTGGTCTCCTATACTGATCTATTGTACTGGTCTCCTATACTAGTCTACTATACTGGTATCCTATACTGATCTCCAATACTGCTCTCCTATAATGGTCTGGGATTAGGGGGAAATGGAGACCATTGGAGGGAGACATATCGAAAGAAAAATAAATAATAGGTAATAAAGAGAGCAAGAGAGGGAGAGAGAGAGAGAGAGAGAGAGAGAGAGAGAGAGAGAGAGAGCATTAGTGTGAGAAGAGAATGAGATGTCTGTAGCAATGTGAATAAATCACTGTAACAGACCAAGTGGTGCGAAGAATAGGTGAGGGCGAAAAACGGTGTGAGAGAGAGAGAGAGAGAGAGAGAGAGAGAGAGAGAGAGACAGAGAGCGAGAGAGCGAGAGAGAGAGAGAGAGAGAGACTGAGACAGAGACAGAGACAGAGACATAGACAGAGACAGAGACAGAGACAGAGAGGGCGAGGGAGTAAAGCAGACGCAGATAAGGTGGTTTGGAGGAGGTTGGATGGGGGTGCAAGTGTGTCTGCTAACTGTATTAGAGAAGAGAGGAAATTACATCACCTCTCACACACACACACACACACACACACACACACACACACACACACACACACACACACACACACACACCTAGACAGACACATACCTAGACACACACACACACACACACACACACACACACACACACACACACACACAACTTCAAGGTCAGCCAAGGTTGGTCCCTCTGGCTCACTACCTTTCCCACTGTCTTTCACACACTGTCACCTTCATACCACAATAAAGAGTTTCCCTCCCAGCCCTCTGGGGCCCACCACAAAATATTGTCTACTCCAAGCCCGAAAGTAAGAGAGAAGGAATTTATAATCAGAGACAGATGGTGAGGAACGCAGAGAGAGTGAGTGAGTGAGTGAGCGAGTCACTGAGCGAGTGAGTGAGCGAGTAATTGACAGAGAGAGAGAGAGGGAGTTGTGCCATGTTTAAGTAAACAGGGATATTTGCTCTGCATGCTGTTTGTTGGTCATACAAAGATGCCCAAATTACATTTAATGTGACTTTTAATTGTATTATTTAATTGCGCTATTAACACCCAGTGCATATTTTCACCACTGTGTTGTGCTTGAGTCCACCACAAGTAGAACACATGTAGCTAACTAATGTGTACTTAGATGGGAAGAGGTGGCACAAAAAACACCACAAAAGGAACCTTGAAAATTATATTTTTCATTTTTATGAACAATTATATATTTCACCTTTGTTAAAGGTGCAGTAGGTACGATTTAAGTGAATAATGCATTCAAGTGCATCATTTATGGGTAATTGGTTAGAAATGGCATAGCCATCCGTCAGCTATTAATGAGTGAAATGCGGTGTGAGAATCTTTTCCGATTTGACTGCGCCTTCCTCTGGATGAGACCATTTTGATTTTAAATTTCTGACCAATACGGACAAGGCCTCTCCGAGCTCTCTTATGCTATTTTCTGTTCGCTAAACTTTTCAACTCTCAAATCATACTTACAGCACTCTAACGCCAAATTAATCAACAGTGCTTGTGATTTATATAGATGTGTACAATATGCTATGCTGCCCTCCACTACACACAGCCAAACATAACCTATAAAATAGGATAATTCCAGCTCCATTCCATCGTACATCCGCTTTTCAATGGCTGCGGTGTGGAAATGCCGTCTAAGCCAGTAGCTGTAATCCAATGCCCACAACTCACAAGCATGGGCCTATACACCCAAATACACCAGGCACACAAAAAACAGGCACTGAAGCATATACATACTTATTCATGTATACATCTATATCTATATCTATATAGATATAGATGTATGTATGTACTATACATATGCATATACATATAAATACTAAACATAAATATATAGATAGAATAGACAAATAAATAAATAAATGGAGGTCACTTTCGTTGGATTACCAACATTATTGCATGCATTCTCAGTCGCCTCATCCTCAAATACACAGCCTAAGACTGCTTCCCATCGCTTGTACTATGTAACAGATTGGCGGGTTAGAAGAGAAGGGGCATGTGGAAGTCTGTGGCTGTAAATGCGTTTGTCAGCATGTGCTTGCAGAGAACATGAATGGGTACACCTGTTCTGGACATGAGCCTGCTTGTACGTCTGCGGAAAGGAGAGAGTGTTTTGTATAGTGTGCTTGTGTGTGTGTGTGTGTGTGTGTGTGTGTGTGTGTGTGTGTGTGTGTGTGTGTGTGTGTGTGTGTGTGTGTGTGTGTGTGTGTGTGTGTGTGTGTGTGTGTGCGTGTGTCTGTGTGTGTGTGTGTGTGTGTGTGTGTGTGTGTGTGTTCAGTCTCACAATCTAAAATAGTAAACATTCTCTCTAGGTTGGGTGAATGGCAGAGCGTGACAGTGAATTACTACTGCATGTATAAACACGCTTAGCCTTGAGCATGCTATACCACATCCAATAGAAAAGCAAGTGATTTTAATAAAGCCCTTCAAAGTATCAGGTAAACAACGATTTAGGAAGTATGAAAATGACAATATGGCTCAAATTGCAGACAAATCAAAGAAGCACAAGGTGTGGCCCAAGGAAATGTAAAAACAGCAAATTAAATGGCACTTCAGACTGTTATTGCATGTGAGGACTATGTTATTATATTATTGAGGTAAAAAAATAACAAGTGGCCTGGTCTGTAATGTAATAAATGGTCGATGATTGAATAAGTAGCCACAGTCATTGAGCCCTGTCAATCACGAGCGACCTGCCTCCCATTACAAACACTCAATATCTCCATACGATTCAATTGTTATTGAATTTCTAAAGACAAAATGGGCTATTCTCTTTGGGGCACTGATCTATTTGAAGCTACAATAAGGGTTAACTAAGGAGAAATGTGTTTTTCCAATGCAATCGTTGCTGGAGCTCAGAAAGAATGAAGTGTAATCTAGAGGTGAAAAGGACAACACTTAACACGTTACTCCTGTTGTCTTCATTCCTGTGCACTTCTTAGAGCCATGTGTAACGCCTACAATAAGGGTACATTAAATAACCATGAACTAACATAAATGAATGCAGTAATTGTTAGGTACTGCTTATCACTGAATAAATTCATGCTTATTACTGCATTAACTAATGCTAACCCTTTAACACAAATTGTAAAGTGTTCCTTTGTATTCTTTCAAATGTTTCAACTTGAAGAAGACAGGGGAATTATTCTGAGCTGGCCAGCTGATATGTCACTCAGCAATAACATGTGCTGCACACACACACACGCACGCACGCACGCATGCACACACACACACACACACACACACACACACACACACACACACACACACACACACACACACGCACACACGCACACCAAGATAACACATTTTTCAAACCTTGAAAAATCCTACACACTAGCAAATAACTAATCTTTAGGACACACACATAAAAATATACACATAAAAACACACAAACGTGACCAAAAAAGGACACACCAAACCACAGCAGGGCTAATCTAATCTAGGAGTCGCTGTTGCAAGGGCAAACTGGCGGCGCAAGATCAGGGCTACCACCCCCCCCGCCTCCCCCCATGGGAGATCCAGCTGTTGTGAAACACGAGTAGCACTGTGCTACTCGTGTGCGTGTGCGCGTGTGTGTGTGTGTGTGTGTGTGTGTGTGGGTGTGTGTGCCTGTGTGTGGTTGTGTGCCAGTGGAGTGCGCAGAAAGACCACCGTGTTTTCTTTAGTGACAGAAAGAGAGGAAAAGGGGAACATTGATACCATATCCTTATGTTACTAGAATATATGTTCTATTGTTGAATACAAACAACCACAGTGGGTTTACACCACAGACACTTGACACATACTACTAATCCAAGAATTACAGTCAGGGATTTAAAATGCAACATTGTACTGTAATGTAATGTACATTTACAGTAAATATCTTAAGGGAGGAATGAGAGAGCAAAATAAGCTTTCCAAAAAGAGAGAGTTGGCGTGTGTGTGAGTGTGTGTGTGTGTGTGTGTGTGTGTGTGTGTGTGTGTGTGTGTGTGTGTGTGTGTGTGTGTGTGTGTGTGTGTGTGTGTGTGTGTGTGTGTGTGGAGACACCAAAGGGGATGGGGACAGGGTAGGGGGGGGGTGGAAACAGAGAGAACATGACTGGAGTGAGAGAGCTGCTGCTAAATCACTTACCTGCTCCCCACCAGGCAGGAGACCGAAAGGAGGGGGGGGGGGGGGAAGGAAGGAGGGACGAGAAGAAAGAGGCGAGGAGAGGCAAGATGGTACGCTTCCGTTCTTTTTTTTTACCTGACCTTAATGTATCCCAGTCGTTTCAACTGAATGACGTAAAGTGTTTTAAAAATTGTTCAAAGATAAAAGATCAAACATCAGGCACAGCACTATCCCTGGTGAAACAATGCAAATTATCCTCCTGTTAGGGGGAAAGTGTATGTCTGAAGTGGGTGAGGATGTACAAGAGGGGATGAGAGGAGGACCTGAAGACCACTGCCCTCTCTCTCTCTCTCTCTCTCGCTCTCTCTCTCTCTCTCTCTCTCTCTCTCTCTCTCTCTCTCTCTCTCTCTCTCTCTCTCTCTCTCTCTCTCTCTCACACACACACACACGCAAACAACCACACAAGTATGCACGACCATAGGCTTATACACATTCCCACATATGGAAAAGCCAAACTGCCTTGATGCTGCCCCCAGGAACGCTGTGACTTCCCATAATTGTTACGCATGTGTAAAGCCCATCAACCCCATCAATCCCCCAGCCACAGACACAAACACACACACACACCATGATATGTATACTCTCCTACATATATACACACGTAGAACGCATACTTATAAACACACATGCACATATGCACACACACAGACGACTGCAAAGGAGATTAAATAACGTGTAATCATCAACGAGTCCACTGGACATTTGGCTTCACCTGGTACAGAAAAAATATAGCATGTGTGTGTGTGTGTGTGTGTGTATAGCTGCCCCCTTGCACACATTAGTGTGAACACATCTCTCCGCACCCCCCACCCCTGTTCCACTCCATCAGAGGGCAAAGGAAACTAACCTCAATCTAACTGGACCCTCTGTGAGTGTGTGTGTGTGTGTACTCGATGTGTGTCAATGTATATGGATGCATGTGTATATGTGCTGTTTTCTAGTCGTTTGCACGCTCACGTACTTAGGAGTCGCTCCGGCACCATAAAAGTAGAGGTAGCTGCAGCCCGGCTCAGAGACCACCTCTGCTCCGGCTTCTGTTCCTACCGGGCCCATTTGTTCTGCTCTGAAAGCCCCCAATCCGTTTAGGAGGTAGCTGATGTGAGTGTGTGTGTGTGCGTTTGTGTGTGTGTGAGTGTGTGTGTGTGTGTGTTTTTCTTTGTGTTTATATGTGTGTGTGTCTGTGTGTGTGTGTGTGTGTGTGTGTGTGTGTGTGTGTTTGTGTGTATGTCTGTTTGTGTTTGTGTGTTTGTGTACATATGGATCTGTGTGTGTGTGAGTGTGTTTGTGTGTGTGTGTGTGTGTGTGTGTGTGTGTGTGTGTGTACATGTGGCTGCATATTTTTTTGTGTTTAAGTGTGTGTGTGTGTGTGTGTGTGTGTTTATGTGTTTATGTCTGTGTGAGTGTGTGTGTGTGCAGCAGTGGCGGTTGCGAGATATTCAATGGGTTTTCCGCCTGGCCTGTAACGCTACCTCCTCAGTGTCCCTCTGGGGGCCCCAGGGGGCCTGGGGTGGGGCACACAAGAACAAGGAGCGAGCGCAAGGATGGGGGTGGGAGGGGGGGGGGGGGGATGTAATGTGAGGAGGGCAGCGGGCGGGAGGAGGGGAGGGTGGTTAGAGGGATGGGGTGGGGGTCGTCTCTTTCAGAACAGAGCAGAGTGGGGATGGTTGGGGGAGGGAGGGTTACAAGGAGGCCTGACAAACCGTTTAGAATTGTGGGGAGAGAGAAGGAGGGAGGGAGGGAGGGAGGGAGGGAGGGAGGGAGGGAGGGAAGGTTGAGGGAGGGAGGGAGGGAAGGAGGGAGGGAGTGAAGGATGGAGGGAGGGAGGGAGGGAAGGAGGGAGGGAGGGAGGGAAGGTGGGAAGGAGGGAGGGAATCAGTCCACCGTTGGTAGGCCTGTGAGGTTGTCTAAGGAGAGAGGCTGCGGTGCACCATGTTTATGGGAACGGGCCTGAGCAGGACGGCCAGGCGACAGACAAGACTAGAAAGACCTAACACAGCGTAAAGACAGACGCGCCAAGGCCAATAATAAAGAGAGAGGCTGAGAGCGAGCGCAAGAGAGCTATCTAAGCTGAGCCCGTAGCTGCAGACAGCTCTTATCAGGCCTCCGCCTTGCAGCTCTGAGGCCTCCTGCTGTGTCATTCATTGGACAACTCCTCCATTATACAGCTTCAGTTTAAAAACTACAAACCAATTAAAGAGCCTTTCACTTACTCACCGGGCAACACTTTATAATAACGTTAATGCATTAGTCATTCATAAGCCTTTAGTTAATGATGAAGGAATCATTAACAAAACATGATATATATACATATATATATATATATACATTTGCAGACTATTATTAGCAATTATTAATGGGTGATATGTTAATATATCAGAAATGTGTTGTATTGGTAATCTATATACTTTTAGTAAGTCATGACATGATCATAAACAAATCATAAGTGAATGATTAATAAGTAATTAGTTGTATCAAGTAACTCAAAGATTAGATATTCACCCCTGTGGTACTTCTCTCTAGGGTCAGGATCAGTACACTATTCTGATATTATGCGTTTGCAGGTATTTGTGAAATTTTATAATGAGTACATACAACAGTGAACAGGTCGATGTGTTTATGCAGCCTGGAAAACAAAAAGCATTCCTTGGCCAGGGCTGTGAAGGCTTAAACTACTTAGCCTGAGGATGTCTCAACAGTTATTTATTAATTGATTTTCAGTATAGGCCTGGAATGATACAGACTTATGTGTGTATGAGTTTGAATTGTTTACATTACTGTTTTTTTACATGGGGGACAGCGCTGATATTTTGCATGCATACACAAATCCTAATTTAAGCACACACAGACAAATATATATATATATATATATATATATATATATATATATATATATATATATATATATATATATATATATATATATTTTGCGGTGTGCTGTGTGCCTTGCATCTCTTGCAGTAGTTTTCTCTGATCTGCAGGACACAGGATGTTGAGCCTAGAGAACGACACTTGTCAGTCAGCCACATTTGATTTTTGTGTATGCTTTTACCCAAAGCAAATCAAAGAAAAACGCACCAAAAGACCAAAATAAAAATAAAATTGTGAGGTTGTCACACTCCTTTTAATTTAAAACGAAGCGGTTGGCAACATCCGAGTCTTTCTTAAGCAACTTTAAACGGCTATTATTCACCCTGTGGCGGCTGTCACCTGCAGCGCCCAGGTCCATGGGACAATGCACTGTAGTGACAGTTAGCATGGCTGGTGTTTAGCGTAGCCTACCCGTAGTAAGGCCCAACGAATGACCCGTCGCTGTAAAGCAGCTGACTGTCAATAGCAACCGCATCTCAATGGAGCCTCAGGGCCATTCACATGTTAATGTAGCATACTAACCCCTTTTCTCCTCTCGCTCAAACAGGCTGGGAAGAACATGTACGCACGCACAAACACACGCAGGCACACCCACACACACAGGCACACACACGCATGCAAACACAAACACACACAAACACATAGAAACACACAGTACATTATTTGAATGACGAGCAAAGCTGGGATGATTTGCTATAGAATAGTCTCAAATCATAACTTAGATGAAATTGAAAATTGAAAAATATTAAGACAGAAAAACAATATGTAGAAATATGCAAATTGTGAGCGACAGGGATGCCGTCCATAGACCCTGTTCAGTATTCTTCAATGGTTTTTTGTAATCCAAGCCAAACTAGAGAAGAGCTGTTATTCTCAAATAACTGACACTTCCATTTCCACAGTGGCAGTTGAACTACACAACATACACAACGTTAACAACCCCCAACCCACACACAGACACACATTCACTGTCCAGCATAATCTTCTCTGTTCACTCACAATTCAGTTTTTTTGCTTTTGAAAAGGGATGAGTTATTAATAAATCTCTGGATTGTGGCTACATGACTTCCCCATATGTGGAGCCTTATGGTTTTTGCCTTCTTTCCGAAGGCTAATAAACAACAATATGTTTTTTTTAATAATTCATATGTTCTCCCCAAGCGTGGTTTTCAAAGATTGAGGGAGCTGTGTAATAAGAGTGAATAAATAAGAGGTGCATGAGGGTGAGAGCGTGCAAACGCACACAAAAACACATCTACCCACATACACACACACACAAATACACACACACGGCAGAGAAGGATTGGTTTCTCAGTGTGAAGGAATGGATACGTAATAATGGGCCCAGCCCCGAATGGCTGCTCTGTATTAGAAGCAGGGTTCTGCTGCTTCACAAGCCAGTGCACTGTGTCCTTCAGCGGCCATTTCCTCTTCACACATCCTTCATATTTTCCATTGAGGAAGAACATTACCTGACTAGTGTGAATGCAAAGAGTGTTGCATAAAACCTCGCAGGTGGAATTGTGCTGAATTGCTTTCATTGTGACGCGGTCATAGATGCAGTCATGACTTGAAATAGAGCCAATGTGTTCTGATACATTGAGCTCCTGCATACTTTGCTGTTGCTCGGAGCACATCTTTTCATAATTTACTTCATGCTCAATCTCACAGCCACATAGAGAAAAGTTCTAAAAAGTTCGTAAAAAAAAATCATTGTCTGGCTATTGGATAGATAGACACAGTTTTAAATTGAGTTATTATGTAGCCTCAACATTTTGAACAGACTGAATGTCTGCGTATTACATACAGACCAAGCCCACTACCTATATCTCTACCATTTTATCAGCCAAACAAAAAGCTTAGATGTATTGTGGATTCCTTGCATAATGTTGTGCAGTGCATTCTGTGGAAATCTCTGTCGTTTGCAGTCTGTTCTTCCGCCTAGCCCAATATACAGCAATCAAGCAGGTTTACAGAGCCTGACTGCCCTGGGTGCTACTTCTGTTCGATCACATCCTTGAATTGTACAACAGGGATCCTGCACCACTGAGGTGTTTCATGTAAGCCAGTTAACAGGCAGTGATGCTACGCTATGGTGTCGAGCTGGTTCCCATAACATAATACATAAATCTACAGATGTCTTGATGCCCATTACAATACGTTCATAGTTTAAACCAACTAATAATAAAATAGATACATGATCAACTGTGGGTGCCTTGCTCAATCTGTAAAGGTTTTTCTTGCTGAAATGCAGTCAATGTTTAGCAATTACAGGCAATTTCCTTGGAAATAACCTATTTTTTATAAAGAGCGAAATGCTACCCTTAACCCACATAGCTTTTATTGTAAGTTTCTAAGTAGATAAATAACATTTCAAGGACAAAAATAGGCCATTGTCTATAATTGGGTCTTCTTAGGAATGTACAATTTCCTTAATTTTGTTCTGAACTACATCCTCCATTGGCTCACTGGGCCCCTCAGTCTAACCCCCTCGATTCAATTACAGTTAGTGGTAAAATAGTGTGGAGATGCTGGCAACGTGCCTTGATCTGATTGGATCTGGGCTCCGAGCCCATCAAGACTAACACTGTTAAGCAGAGAAAGGTGGTGAGTCTTAGGTGCAGATTGAGAGGGATTTGTGTTGTTCGGTTTCTCAAAAATTTGCATCTTATCTAACACCATGAATAATGCATGCAGGGGGTCCGAGACTGTGGTTCAATGAAAATCTGAACTGAAAAGAAATATGAACAAAGCAGTGTCGATATCTATTTGGGGATCAAAGACTAGGAAACACGATGCACACATACAAAGCGCAAACCTACACCCACTTTCCCTCACGCACGCACGCATGCATGCAGACACACCAGGTAAGTTAAGTTATCTCATTAACGTATATAATACAGGTAATAAAATGCACGTCAAAAACACACAGTCCATTAGGATGATTTATATACATTGAAAAGTACACAGGTAGCCAACATGCATGCAGGCTGCTGTATTTTGCCCATTTCTCTCTCTCGCTCTCTCTCTAAAGCGTCCACATACACACATGCATAGTCCGTTCCAGCGGCTAGGAATTATAATGCAGGGCGAATATCAATGGGAGCAGTAAGATTAGCATGCTAAGAGCTATTGAGCGTAGCTGGGTTGAGGCTGGTATGAGAGGTCTGAGTGATTGCCTGTTCGTCCTGTTGGGGAAAATCTCAGCCTACATCTATGTCGGGGTAAAGGCCCCCTCCTTCCCAGATATTAATTATAAATGAGCTCGGCTTCTCAGACTGCACAGATAGTCAGTTAAAAGAGAAGGGTGTTTGTTTGTGGACAAAACCAAAGCCGATCACCCCGCCATGTACTTTCTGAGAAAACACCAACACACAGATATAGACAGCCTCCGCTAACTATTATCGTAAGACCACAGGAATGTTTGACTAAGTGTGTTCAGCTATATCAACATATGAGTTTGACATAAGTCAGAAATACTTCTGGCTCTTGTGAAAGAATCCCTAATGGGAAATGCCACAACACAAAAGAACAAACAAAGATTGACTTCTTGTTTTAGTTAAAATTAAGATAATGAAAAGCCTCAAACATAATCAAATTTCCCACCCAGAAAAAACCCATTAACGGTCTTCTTTGAGATCACAGACATCATGGTTACTGCGCCAAGATAATTTGTCAGACCAAAACAAGAAAAAAACTGAAGCCATAGACGGGTGTAACACCACAGTTGGCGTGGCAGTTATTTTAGTGCTAGGCGTGGGTGTGTTTGTATTATTACCATGCAGTTATTTTTAGTCGTCTGCAGTAGTGTTAGCAACGCCACGCGGCTACGTTTCTAGGTGTGGGGATGCAGATGAGGCAAGCAGAGCTAACAAATCGCACCCTCCGGCATGCTTCACTGCATCAGGGAGCTGCCAGAGACCGAGAGGAGGCAAGAGAGAAGGAGAGCGAGGGAGCGAAGAAAAAAACAGGGCAGAGAGAAAATCAGAGTCTGAGAGAAAATCAGAGAGGGGGGTGGATGTGAATACGGAGACACACACACACACACACACACAGTCACTGGAGCCTGTATGCATCCGACCCAACCTCTCTAACCTCCTTTGCCTAAGGGCACTCTGTGAGCTAAAGGGACCGGGAACAGTGTGAGGAGAGGTTGTAGCTCCAATAATGCACTGCCTGACAAACTGGCTGAAGCAAAAAAGTATATCTCTTTTTTATTTTATTTTGTATTGTATTTCTCGGAGGGATTCTTGCTTTAAACACAAAACGGGACAGAAGAGCGTCCGTGGAGAAGGTCTAGGCGGCCGCCTGCGTCAGCGCCAGTATTTATAGCAGACGGCGGCTCATTTTCTGACCTGAAGCAAGCTGCCGCTTTCTCCAAGTAATTGCTGAGGAGGGAGGCCAGGCTCAGAAGCCTTATATCACATACAAGTTCAGAGGTATACACACACACACACACACACACACACACACACACACACACACACACACACACACACACACACACACACACACACACACAAGCACATCAGCATGCAACACACACACACACATCCAAAGGTACATGTGGGCAAGCACACACACTTTACTTGCAGCTGTTGCTTTCTTTGAGGGTAATGAGCAGGCACATCTGGAGAAGAACTTTTACTAGCAGAAAAAAAAAAGGAACAACCCTCCTGTTTTGTTTCATGCTCCTTCGGAAAAATGCACCCAAAGAACATTTTGCATGGAGTAGTAGTGTGCGTGAATGTGAGGGAGAGAGAGAGAGAGAGAGAGAGAGAGAGAGAGAGAGAGAGAGAGAGAGAGAGAGACAGAGAGAGAGAGAGAGAGAGAGAGAGTGTTCATTAGGGACATTTGGCAATTTGTTTCGCTTTCTTTCTATCCATCCTGCAAGGCGACGCAGGTTTCCAAATGGGTTGTGCTCTTCCCCACCACAGCATCTGCAGTCTGCTCCCTCTAGACCGCAGCGAGAGAGAACACCACCGCAAAGCCTGTAATTGGCTCATCAGTGCTTCCTCAAGAAACACGGCCATCCCATAAACTGCTCAACCGCAAACACCACAACACCTTCGCTCTCGGTGCCGCTCATGTTAAATGCCGACAGCATACATGAAGACCTTTTTCTCCGTGGCAATCGAGCACAGTGTCTGTTTTGATGCAATGTGTGTGTGTGTGTGTGTGTGTGTGTGTGTGTGTGTGTGTGTGTGTCTGTGTGTGTGTGTGTGAGAGAGCATGTGTGGAATACAGATCCAAAAACATGCCTGAGAGATGGGAAGACGTAAAGACAAGAGAGTGATGAAGGGGCTAGTTTGTCTGCGATAACAAAATATAAAATGCTTATTAACGAAAGCAAAAGCAAAAGCTGCATGCCTGCCTCATGGTGCATGTGTGTGTTCATCAAAGTGTGCCAGTGCTGTGCTTGCGTGTACACATTTAGCTTGGGCTGGATAGACTGCAGACGCAGGCAGCCTCCCAGAGTTTGCACTAACGAGCGAGCGATGTATCTATTTTATTTGGTTATTTGCCTCTTTTCTCTCTGCCCCAGTCAGCAGGGATTACTCACCATGTCCTCGACGTTGCAGCAGAGAGGGAAAGCAGGCGTTTAGGAAGTTCAGATGATACTTGGCAGCCAGCAGCCACTTCCTCCAGGGGGGGAAGACTGTGGGAAATTATGGTAATCTCCAGCACAGTGCTATAGTCGCCTAGCTCTCCGAGCCCTGTGGTTGCTGAGGGAGAGCACTTGGGAACAGAGCAGCGAAGGAAAGAGAGCGAGAAACAGAGTATGGAGGGTGAGAAGCAGTGGGGAGGAGAGGGAGGAGGTGGAGGAGGGGGAACTGGGAAATCCGACGACAAACAGTTTCTTCAGGCAATTATTTTCTCAAGACTGGTAGTAATATGCTGTCTCACTGTGGTAATAGTACAGTGAGACCGCATTCACCTTGATTGGTGTTAGTAGAAAGCTTAGACCTTCGACCTTGCTACCACTGCAAAATGTATAGGGTAACATTAAGACCTTGTCATATCCATAAATCCTCATTAAGTGCGCACATAGCTAGCAAGCTGGAGCAATGATCAGATGAGCAGCACAGCCAATGGAGTCGCAGGCCGCCGCAGGCCGCCAGCCCCCCACCCATCCAGTCTCTAAACACCTGATAAGATTCAGCTGTGTTGGTGTCTTGGGTTGAGTATCTTGATGGCGTTTGTCATGCTTTACATCTTCAACATGAGAGGCTCAGAACAAAGAATGGCAATTAGAGAGAAACCAGGCACAGCAGACCCTTCATTGCAAGACTTCTACCTCCCCACCCCTTCTCTTTCTCTCTCTCTCTACCTTTTACACGTTTTTTTTCAACAACAGCTTTTAGGGTTATTTACTTGCTAAAGTTATTTTTCTTGGGCTGGCCATTTGCTAATTCCTCTTTTCTCTATTCCCTCTCTCTCCCTCTCCTTTAGGAGCAAGGGGTGCAGGCTGTGTTACACCCGGAGCTCGGCTCAGGGCGATGGAGGCAGACGGCTCTAAAACTCATTAGTTCCAGCGCTGAGCATTTTATAATCCGTCACAAACAAACAGGCAAACATCCAAGATTAATGGTTGTTCACTCGGTAAGAAAAAGGACCTAGGGGGAAGATTTAGGCCTACCGTGAGGTCTCACACACCAGCGTGACACACGCACACACACACACGCACATGCACACACACACACACACACACACACACACACACACACACACACACACACGCACACAAACAGCTAAGCCAGTACAAGCAAAGGAGGGCCCAAGAAACTGACCGTTATTTTACCTATTTTCCTCTCCTTTAGTCTGCTTGTCTGTTCCTCTTTGTCTCTCCCTTGCTTTCCAGTGTGAAGGCATTTCCATGTATCAGGAGGGGGAGAAGGATGGCTGGGTGAGGGGTGGGCTGGGTGTATTTGAAGTGATTGGTCATGAACAAGGGTTGCCTTGGCAGCCGCTGCCAGGAGCTAGAGACGATGGGGGCCAGGAGCTTGGGTGTTCTGTCTCTCTTGCGGACAGTGGACAGTGCCCCCCCTCCCCACCAGTATGACTCCACCAACGTGGCCAAGTCACAGTCAACACCCCCTCCCCGTCCCCCCATGCTGCCTTGAGCCCTCTGCCAACTGCAATAACAGTTGATCACAGACAAGGAGTGTCTGGGAAGCCACCCCAATCTGGTGCCAGTGTGGCACCCCCATGCGAGGGTAGGGTTGGATGGGAGGGAGGGGGGGAGACACTAGATGTCCAGCCCCTACCAACAAGGACCTGGGGCTATGGGTAGAGAGAATGGAATTTCTTAACTTCCAGCGCTTAATTGCTTATTAATGAGCTCATCTCCAGCCGTTGGTGTGGGGAGAGAACAGTGTAACGAGCCAGGGAACTTTCAGCAGCGGTGGGGTGCATGTGTGTGTTTCGGGCTTTTCCTTGACCAAGCGGGGAGGGGCGGGGGCTCAGGGGTATGGTGTTTGTTCTCAGCATAAACAGTTATGGTTTCTGACATCTGTTGTGGTCACAGGGAAAGCTGCTGAAACAATTAGGCCGCTGGATCAGCGAGGTCGGGGCTGGTTTATGTCGAGGGAGAGCAGGTAACAGGTCAACAATTAACATGCATATGAAGTGTGTTGCTCCTTTAACAAGTTCCTCGAGCAGTAAGTCAAACAGGGGCCAGGCTGAGGCAAAATGTAATCCCATGGCAAGACCGGTGTCTGGGTTTCTCAGTGGCCCTGCTCTGAGTGACAAGAGACAGGTGCACGACGCCTGGCATGTGGCGGTTCCTCTGGGTTAGTGGACAAGGTTGTTCCCCCTTTAGGCTTACATTCCTTAGCTAGACTCCCTAAGTAATTCCTGAATAATGTATGTATCCTGTATGCAATGCCCACATAATAATCAAATATAAGAACTGATCCAGTTGAACTTTGAACGTTTGGAAAGCTGTAGGTGACGGGGCGGACAGCGTGAGCCGTCGGGAGCAACACTGTAACATAACATTATGATTCAAACAGATGTCCACTGATTAAACCTCAGTACCGGGATCTGCCTCCTCGCAGGCGGTACTGGCGAGGCGTCTTAAAGTCACGCTGACATTTAAAATGGAGCTCCATTAGTGGGATAAAAAAAACACAAAATGAAATACAGGAATCCATCATGTTATCGGTGCTATAACACTGCTCTCGCCGAGTTAAGACAAACAATGCCCCGCGGCAGGCACATCACCAAGCACAGAGGCTGATGAGGTCTACTATAGTTTCAATGGCCGGGCTGGCTATTTTCAACACCAGATGCTGACTCCTGAACCCCAGTGCTGGGCTGACGGGAAGGAGGACGGCCACCATCGTAACGAGGCTCGAAAGCAGCGCTTATGTAAACCGCGTGGGAGCCGGTACCGCCCGGCCTCGCTCTCCGTAGAATCACGGCGTTGTGTGCTGTATCCCCTCACGATGCACAGAGCCCCTGGTAATTAGAGAGGTCCTCGGTTTCCAGGCTTGACCCCCTCATTAGCCATGGCAGGCATCTCTCAGCCACAACACTTCAGCTTTCAGGAGTCGCATGAATGCGGTCCTACGCGCTATCGTCGCTATTTAGCCCGAACAAAAGAATGCCCCCCCCCCCCCCCCCACACACACACACACACACACGCACACACACCTCTTTAAAGTGCTAGGAATTCCACAATGGAAAGTTTAATCCATCAATTTTGCAAAAAGGGGTTAATTTGCCTCGCTTCTGCAAATAAAGCAGCCAGGTTTCAATTTGTCGACATCCTCCTACACATACTAGGGGTGGTGCAGACGGTTATGCAATGCACAGACTCCCATTCACTTAATGGATGTGTCCCTGCTGCCGGGGAAAATAATACCCAGGGTAACAATGGGCCCAGATAATACAGTCCACCGTTTCAGACCCCATTTATAAATGCACTGTCAACGAATATGTGCAGGTTGCAAAGATCCCTACTGCAACCAGCCGATGTAATGGTCTAGATTAGTACCCCTGAAGTCTTATCTCCTAGTCCTAAACCCCTATCCTTTGAGCAGAGAAAATCGCTTGGGGTTAACAGTGGAGTGATGAAGCTCAGGGGAGAGAAGTCGTTTTAGAGACAGAAAGAAAGCTGAACTCGAGAGACAGTGTGATGCCCGGCTGTCCTCATCTCTTTAGTATGCATGAGCACTTCTCTTCTGACCGAAAATTGTTGATCCAGATCAAAGGCTGCTGCTGAGCTCGGTTCAGTTCTGCTATCCAACCCAATCTACCCATCCCTGATCCCTCCCCCCCCCACCACTGCACATGAAAAGAATATCCAATGTTTTCATACTGGATATCTTTTTTTTCATATTGAAATGCATAGCATTTTGGGATAGCTTGATTAACAATTGGGTCTTTAAAATAGTAGTTTGCTTTTTCTGAAGAACAGACATTGGTATTGATTTCCTTATGATCTGAAACTGTGTAAAGCAACCATACAAATGCATTTTGGAAGATCAACGCATTTTCGGTTGACTAATAGATCAATATTTTGGATTGGCAGTGGATCATAGGGTGGGAGGGGCAGACAAAAGCTTATTTCCAGGTATTTGTGTCCTCTGGATCCTCATTTGCAATGCATCTTGTCAAACTCCCACATCACTCACCATTGTGTTCAACTACGTTCACCAATTACAAATGCTCTTGTTGAAACGTAACCTTTCGGTTAATAGTGTATCCTAGTGTGCAATTATTTTAATTGATAAAAAAATCTATAATATGGATGTTTTCGAGATTTAAGAGACATTTGTACATTCTGGCTTAAGCCTTCCTTGGTGTAGTTTGGCAGTCAATCTTGTGCCATTATTCCTTCAAAACATCTTTGATTTGCATACACTGATGCAACCCAATTTAAATTAGAAGTTAATTCCCTTTTCTGTTTTAGAACATTTATTTTCAAATGCATTGTTGATGTGAATAATTAACGGAAGCTGATGCTAATGCCTTGACGTTTGGTGCCACTGCTTCACTGAGAATTTTAAACAGTGGGCTGCTGGTTCAGTTGGCTGTGTGTGTCTGTGCGTCTGTCAACTTCACCAGGGACCCTCTACGTTAGCTAAGTGGCTGCTTCAACAGCATCATCTACAAGCTATTAACGTTGAGGGTACAACGCTCCTGTCAATATTCATGCACAAGTTATGTGGGTTGACATTTACAATGTGACAGATCATAAAACGTGTCGTGAAGGGACTTCCAGATGAGCCGGCATGGCAATACACTGGGAAACGCCGACCTAGCGATCAAGATTACATCTATTGAAATATATGTATGTTTGCCAAATATCATTTTTTTTAGATCTCTATCTCAAAGTGTGTCAGATTTGTGAAAATAAAGAAAACATTTTTTAGCATATTTAGTCAATGAGAAATTAAGTCTTCGACAGTTAGGATTATTATAGGATTTTGGAATTGCCCAGATTTAGTCTTTAATGGCTATTTGGTATTAATCAATACCCCGATATACAGAGGTTTTGAATGAACATTGACATGACGTGACTGGGGCAGTTGTTGCGTCACACCAACAGTGGTGTCATTACACACACAGTGTTTGAGAGATCAGAAGTGGCCCTTGAGAAGACTGGGACCACCCTGCTGCAATACACTCACCCTCTGGAATTGATTTGTGTGTGCGTGTGTGTGTGTGTGCTTGCGTTTGTATGTGTGTGTGTATGTGTGTATATGTTTGTGGGTGTGTGTGTGTGTAGGAATTAGTTTGGGAAGTGTGAAACATGCTGGCCACCAACTGTTCAACCCAATATGGAGAGCTTTCTTTTTTGTGTCTTAAATATCTAATTTCTATGCTTGGCAGCTTAAGCTGCTTACTTCAGACCAGTCCTAATCCATCACTATCGGCTACAAAGTGAGCGCTTGTTTCCTTTGCCCATTTAACTTTGTGTTGTTGTTTGGTTGGTTCTATGTCATATGCTGCTTCGTCTGCCTCTGTTTTATCTAGTCCGCCCAGCCCTTCTGTGTTCCTCATGGATAAATAAATTAAATATCATCAAGCCTGGTCTGTATTATGGCACCACCAGTTCCCCATGCGCCAGCTCACTTGGGAAGTGTTTGGGAATGAGCTTCTCATTAGGAGCTGTGTGGGATAGCTGGGGGAAGGGGAAGGGCTTTTGACAGGGAACGGCAGGTGTAGGAGATCTAGACTGCAAGATATGCAGCCAGGGTTGGGAACAATGGAGAGGGACCATAGAAAGCTGGACAGAAATGGAGAAATAGAGAGCAAGAGAGAGGGGATTTAAAATTAAATAGATTATGAGAAGTTAGCCAATTAACATGTTTTCAAAAACAGACTTCTGGATTATTTAGAGAGTTGACGATTAACACAGTTAGTTTGAATAATAAGAATTATGGTGTAGTATTATAATATATGATTGACAGCATATTGGTTCCAAACATCAATACGGTTGTTCACTCCATCTTTGAACTGAATTTTGAGCAAAAAATGAACAACTCCAGAACTGGCAAAACCATAAAGTTCCTTAAATATTTAAGGAAAATGTTGCTGCTCGGTTTCATGTTCAGATTTGCCCAACAGTTGTTTATTTTCTGACTCTGTTGCTTCCAATGCAGCTTCAATTGTGAGTAAATGGCAAAATTCCTTCTGATGTTTCATTTTGTGCATGTGTGAGCACGCAATCACACTCCAGTAGCAGGCTATAACCTGAATACAAAAAATAGCAAAACACACTCCAGTCCTCCGTGGTCTGCTACCATTATGTACTGATGGCTTCCACTTGGCAGAGTAGACAAGCATCATTCTGGCAAAATCCCTGCAAAGAAATTGCCAATTTAGCCAATTTATCTCCATCCATGTCTCCCCGCTTCGGAAAGTCCTTACTATAGCCGTCTCCCCCAAGGGGCGCATTCCATACCGCTTAACCCAGGCCTTGCCCCACCGCTCCTGGCCTGAGATCCGACATGACAGGCTCCCTCGTTTTTCTCCCCCACCTCGATATGTCGCCAGCTCTCTCTAATTTCTCAAAGGGAACACTCTGTCTCTCGTCCCGATGCCCCCCCCCCCTCCCAGCACCCCCGCGCCCCTACACTGGCGCGTAGAAAGATCTGCGCCCCTAAATTAAATCAGGGACGTCGCAATTCCTCTCCGCCCGACACAGGCACTCCAACGGCGGTGTTCTGAAATCTGGACTGTCAGAGGCAGTTAGCGAGCGTAGCGCTGTGACATCGCCATAGCATACCGCCGCCGCCGCCGCCTACTGCACCTCCTCTGCGCTCCACCGGGATAAATCTGTGCCTATTTTTATGGAGTTTGTAAACTGTGAGTGTGTAATCGAATGAGGAATGATGGCTGTCCCGGGGCCAGTGCAAGGGGGTGGGTTAGCAATAGCACGGTGTGTGCGATCTTTGAGGTGAAAAGGTCATGAGCTTGAGCAGGGGCAGGGTTATGGTGTGGTTGGATGTGGTGAGCATTGGTTGGTGGGTAGAGGCCAATGAGGGTAATAGTCGTGTTTCATTCTGGATGCAGTTTCTGTATGAAAGATCGACAAAGGTCAATGGCGTACATAGCCCCTTTCCCACAGTTTCCAGAAAATTACTGGGATAACCTTCATGGCACTGATAGTGACTTCTATTTTTCTCACATGCAGCTTTGTTCTGGATACATTTTTCGTCTTGCGCCCATTCACATATGGTAAAGCGATGCCAAAATAGAAACGCTTGTTGAAGTCAGTCGTGATTTTGCGAAATATCGATCCCTGTTCCCGTTCACACTTGACCACATGCGGGGAATCTGATGGAACTTTGCAGGGTAAGACTGCATCTTTGAAGGGGCTTATGTGTCCTCCCATAAGAGGGTAGTGGGAAAGATAGTGGGCTCTATATTAATGATATGCAGTGTTGGTTTGAGAGCATGCTGGGCTGTGTGGCAGCAGAAGAATAGATGGATATTGATGTTGTGATAGGAAACTACATAATGCCTTGAAATGTGTTCATTGCGCTTCAGACTCTGCCTGGTTTTATAGGCTACACTAAATTGAGGATCTTCTTTAATGATTGTAGATAAGTCAAATTAAACCAATTTGTCTTCTTGCTTGCTCATACATATTAGCGAAAAATCTCTAATGTGTATTTTGTGAAAAATATCCTTCAGGCTAAAACAAAATAATCTTCAAAATATTATGCCATGTAATGTTTAAAAGTATCGTGAGAATTTTTTGGCAATTTTTATGTTTATTGCTGCATGAAAAATGGAAAATACATGTACAAAAAATCTGGGGAGGGGGGGTTTGATGAACAAAGATGGCACCATAGCATAGAAATAGGATCAAGCCAGACATTCACACACACACACACACACACACACACACACAGACACACACACACACACACACACACAATAAGAAAGACAATGGAAGAAGAATTTGGACAAGATACCATCCCTGCAGAGCTGTTCGATTTGTCAGTTGCTCGGATCCACCCCATGGTTAACCATTGGCCTCTGTCTGAGTGTTTGTATGAGAGATGGACGGGCATAGAGGGAAAGAGAGAGAAAGAGGGAAAGAGAGAAAGAGAAAGTGAGAGGGAGAGAGAGAAACAGAGAGAGAGAGAGAAAAGTTAATGAGAGCACTGGGACGTGAACAAACCGCTTTCTAGCCTAATGAATACATTCAGAGAGAGAAAGAGAGAGGGAGAGGGAGAGAGAATGGAAATGATGTGGGGCACAGAGGAGAGGGTAAAGAACGGACTTTAGGGGTCACAAACTGATTCCACATGCAAGTGGACCGAGTGACTCACAGGGTTGAGAAGCATATATGTATATGAAAAGCATGGTGTCTGTTTGTATGTGTGTGTGTGTGTGTGTGTGTGTGTGTGTGTGTGTGTGTGTGTGTGTGTGTGTGTGTGTGTGTGTGTGTGTGCAATTTTGCTTAGTCATTGCTTACATTCCACTTGGGGGAGATGTCAAATGCTCCATGCACCATCTGCAGCACAAATGCTTATGGTCTAGATTTCACCCTCAGGTATAATCGCCTATTAAAGATAGACTTAGCTTCATACCGAGCTCACCTATTTGAGGCTTACTATTCTGTATATTAGACTGCTTAGTCCCCTAACCATGCTAAGAGGGCTTTGGAGGAGGCTTATTATGCACGGAAAACACAAGTCATTACGGAAAAAACATTATTCTGGTTCCAAGGCTCTATCTTCGGCTTTAGTCCACAAAGCATGAGAGCAGGGACGGCAGATGTTGCCTAGCCCTCAACAGTGATATAGGTTACAAGCGTTATACAAAAAACAGAAGAGGGTAGCCACGGCGACGGTAGTCACTGTTGGCCTGAGTTGCGAGGTCACAGGTACTTTTGCATGATGAACATCTGCACAGGAACAAAAACACTTGATGGAACCAGTGAGTTGTCAGCATTCAAAAACAACTGAAACCTGCTGGCATATGCTGCTGCCAGGTGGGCTTTCTCCTAGACTCAGGACAGCATCGTCTCAGCTATCCTATTGTGATTACCAACCGTGCAGGGTTTCATGTTTCGCATGATAATTTGTAGCTATTTGAATTTATCTCCAGACTTCTCCGTATGCACAAACACAGATGGCACGGTTACATGGTGTGTTCGGGTAAATGTCATGATTTGATCATTTGGGCATTCTTCCAAGTGTAACCATTGCATTCTGCAGCAGCAAGAAGCCCAGCGGCCACACCTCCCTATAAGGCACAGTGCCCTCAATTGTCTCTGTGCACTGACCCCCAGGAAAAAATAAAGAGCTGCACTTCAAAAACAGTATGGACTGTGATGTGGAGATTAGTTCCTCCAACGCCAAAGTCCTAGAAGAAATTACTTCACCTGTGCACATCACTCGCTGGAAGCACTCTCTCTCTGTGCAGTTTATATAATTCCTGTAGCAATACCTTACAACCCCCCCCCCCCCCCCAACACACACACACACACACACACACACACTCTTTACCCTCTACAACTCTTCTAATCCTTAGGAAACACACAGTGAATAAATCAGGTAAGCAGGTTTATACCAGCACTCCATAGTAACTGTGTGTGTGTGTGTGTGTGTCTGTGTGTGTGTGTGTGTGTGTGTGTGTGTGTGTGCGTAGAAGCGTGTGCCTAAGTTTGTGTTTGAAGGATTGCACAGCCAGCCCACGGTTGTTGAAAAGCAAGTGGGCACGGCCTGCCAGGATGTAACTTAACCTATGGTCCAATATGACTGCTCCCATTTAGCTCTAATACAGCCCTCTGCATCATGCTTCCCTCCAGCACAAGTTCATCTTATCTCCACCCAGACACTACAGGGAAAGTCCTCCTCTGTAGGCTGGGATTTATTTCGATTTTCTTAGTACAAAAATGTTTCCTTGTTTAATTCTCCCTCTATATTTTCCGTCGCGCATTTCTTAGTGTCTGTGTTTTAGTGAATATGAATGAACGTAATGTATAATGGTGCTTAGCACGCCACCAACAAATGAAGTGGAGAAATTCCCGTGGAGGAACCACAGCAGGCAGGGTTGTTTCAAAGACTAGTCGGGTTGGAGACTTGCCTCCGTCTACAAATCGTCTCTGCCACCACCTGCTAGTCATCAGCCCTAATTGTACAACCTCCACTGAACCGTGATAACTACTTTAAACTTATGTACTGCCAACCGCAAGTGATTGTAGTACTTAACAGTGCCAAGGCCATCATTAACTAACTGGTTATAAGAAAATGGTCGGTATTAATCAAATCAAAGTAAAGAGCAGATCAATTCAAAGGGTGACCTGCTGGCCTTGAAGCGTTCTGTGACGTAAACCACGAGCGAGAAACACTTTGATGGGCGTATTGCTATCCCTGCTAGCAAAACTCTAGCTGTGTTCGAAATCGTTTCCTATTCACTCACTCACTATTCCCTATATAGTGTTCATGATATAGTGCACTATATAGGGAACGAACAAACAAGAATTCGGACACTACGCTGAACATTTCTAAACGTCATTTGCGTCAGTAAGTATTGGGTATTTGTGACGCAGACAGACGCGCCCACATCATGTAAACAAACCGGGCACCCACGAGGAAGGCTGGAGGTTATATTGATGTTGAATGTTACATTTCCTTGATCAAGGTATTTTTTTATTCATTTTGAATGTTACATTTTCTATGTTAAATCCCCAAAAAATTGTTGACATTTCTAAACGAAAGCCGGAGACTCCGTCATTAAACATCATTAAACGTATTCTTTTTTGCGGTTATTCAGCTTCTTCTTCTCCGGAAAAATATGACCGCATTGCATTGTGGTATACGGGAGTAACATGTAGGGAACAACGTATGTACACTCAAATTTGGGGTATTTTAAGTCCACTATATAGTGCATGAAATTAACCACTGAGAATTCGAACACCACTACAAAATGGCGAGCACCCTATATAAAGTATATAAAGTATCCGTGATAGGGAACGATTTCGAACACAGCTACTCTGTCTAAATGCATAAAAGGTGTAAAAGTTTGGGTGTGGCAAACCATTCATTCTTAATGGAGCCAACCGTGATATATATTGTCTGCCCTTTTTTCTGTCTTCTCTGCTTCTGTAATGACAATTCTGAGCTATTTTGAGCACAACATGTAAGCTTAGATTAGGAAACGGATCAAAACAAGACAATTACCACCTTTATGCTGCATCCTTGTCCTTTTTACTCAGCCAAGTGAGCCCAAATGGTTGGAGGGTGGTTGAAGACTGGCTAGTGGTTAATTACCTCTATCAAAGCCTGCTTCCTCGCTGAGGCCACGTCCCCGGTGGGTCCCCAGGGGCCGATTAGAGCTGCACTGAATGCACGCCTCCTGGATCTCTACCCCGCCGTGAGCATGATGTACACACAAACACACACACACACACACACACACACACACACACACACACACACACACACACACACACACACACACACACTCTAACACTAACCCTTGGTTCACCACACCTGTAAAAGTAGTAGGCTAATAGTGTAGCGACAAAGAGCTTCATATTGTTAGCATCTGCATCAAGCCAGAAAATCTACAGACAGCTAAGCAGGCCGAGACGACAGACAGGAGAAGCTAATGGTTAGTTGACCTCATGATAAAAACTGAAAGAGAAGAGAGTTTCCTCAAAAAACGTGTGAATTGGTTTGGTGAACAGCACAAAGCCAATCAAAAGTTGAAAATAATTATAATAATATAAGAGAACTAGGATTTTCCTGCTAACATTACAAAAGGATGGATTACTGCTATTTCTTGTTCGGAGCTAGCCAGTGTCTCCAAGTATTTGTCCATTGGTAAACAAGCAAACCAGGCAAACTAAACAGATTGTAAAACAAAGAAATACACGATCCAATCACAGCAAAGAGAGACTAACAATGACAGTAGTTGTTTTGAGGCGTCCTCCCTTCACTCAGCGGTGTCCTAAACGAACTGCCAAAGCTACTTCAGTCAACAGTTTCAATGAGACTTTACAATTAGAAAGCCGCCCCAATGTACCTCAGCAAAAATACAAACAATCATAGGGCCCTGCAGGCGTGTATATAAATGTATTATTTTGTATTATCCAGAGGAAGCCAAGTGAAAATATTTAGAGTGCAGTGGTGAGAGGGAGAGGAGGAAAAGAGGCGACTTGTGTGTTAGCAAGAAGTGAGAGAGGGAGAGAGGCCTTGAGGAGACTGAAAACAACAGAAAGAGACAAGATGGATTGAAAAAGTGGGGAAAGAAGAAAGAGAGTGACAGAGAAAGACACACAAACCTATACTCACCAAATCACTAAATGGGCCACTGCATAATCACACCCGACGAACGTCAAGTAAAAAACCCTTTTATTTCCATTACTCTTTTTGCCATGATGGATTTGACTTTCATTGTGTGTGTGTGTGTGTGTGTGTGTGTGTGTGTGTGTGTGTGTGTGTGTGTGTGTGTGTGTGTGTGTGTGTGTGTGTGTGTGTGTGTGTGTGTGTGCGTGTGTGCGCGCGTGCAGGTTTGTTTCTTTCCCATGCCAGTTGCTTCAATGCCTGCCCACAACCATTTTTGGACTTTGGATATATATTTGCATGGGAGTGATTATATGTGTCATTTGAGCATAGCTATAATCAAGGCTACAGTACATTAATGATAGTCCGCCATAGCTTGTGCATGGTACTAGCCAATGACTGGTGGAAGACCCAACGGAACACCCGCATCATGCGGGTCAGGCACGATTACTAAGTGGAAACTAATCGATAGTGTGACTTGATTTTCTTTCCCACAGGTTGTCCTTGTACTCCCTCTGCAATCAATACACACACACTGTGGCAACCTGGCCATTGCCAATTAAGGAGATGCAGAGCACCTGAGGAACAGGTGGAGAAGCAGCTTAAATAGCCTGCTTCTCCACTCATTCGGGGCTCTCTCAGCCATGTGGCTCGTGCCTGAGCGGTAGAAGCCGGGAGTGGTAGCCACGCCGACCTCACCAACAGACCGGACCCGGAAACCCCTCACCCTTTCAGCCCCAGTGTGTAAGAAACTTAAGTTGATGTATGATTTCCCCTTTCTGTTGTGAGCTGCACGCAATAAAAACCGTTGCACCGCAACCCTGCCTGAGCGCTTGTTTCGGGAATCGCAGCCGCCGACAACCGGGGATTGCCACAACACACACACATGCATGCGCACACACACCCAGACACACAAGCAAACCTGGTCATTATCATGTGCATGTGTGCGCACGTTGAACTGTTTAATCTCTCTGAATCCCCCACCCCCTTCTCTGGTAGAAGTGTTTAGCGTGCAAAACAATGTGTGTGTGTTTGACACAGACAGGACCACAGACTTTGAAAGGTGTGTGTGTGTGTGTGTGTGTGTGTGATTGGCTGATATCACCCAGTTGGTCTTGGGAGGCTGTTTCCTCCATGATGGTTAAAGTCTGCTTGAGCATGTGGACCCTTATGTATGTTGTATCATCCGCCCCAGAACAATCTCTGACCAAACTCAAACTTCTCTTATGGTGGAAAACGTTTTGAATTTGAACTTTCGTTGCATTTAATATCTTTCCTTCATTATCCTTATATTAGCTATCTTCCACACTCCCTATCTCTCCCTCTCCCTCTCTCTTCCTATCTTTCTCCTCCTTTCAGATTGTCTTGTTTAATTTGTCTCCGACAATCTGTTCAGTGCTTAATAGTGGGCATCACTCAGGGGCAGGTAATTGGGGCGCATAAGTGAGTATGTATATGCATATGTGGGTGTGGCCAAGCCAGGAAAAAAGATTGCTCTTGCGCGCAAGCGCACACAGACTCACACAAGACAACTTTGCTGCTGACCCCTGCTACAATGAAACGGCCCCAAAGCCAATTACCTTCCATATAAACACTGGTATTCCAGCCCGCTCCGCTGGAACGCCCACCGTCGCTGCGGCTCCTCGGCCCTGTTTACAGAGGCTGTCCCAGCTGGCCACCTCAGATGATGGACGAACACACACACACACACACACACACACACACACAGGACCACACACACAAACACTCTCCAACCGGCCAATAAGAGTGATGCATAGACAAGCATAATACCCGCAGCTATGCATTTCTGGATGCAATAGCCTCAGCAGACATGGAGCTTTTAAGTGAGAGGAGGGTAGAAAACACAGACACACACAAGCGCCCCCCCCCCAAATATCAAGGCAGATCAAATTACCATGTAGTGGAACTGCTCTGGTTCGGTCGGAACCTAGCTACCCTTAGGGGTCTAGCAGAAGAGTCAAACAAACGTACCCCGCACTCACACAGCCAGGTCTGCACACACACGTACATGGACAAGATAAATAAGCAGGCATCACCAATCAAAGCACTCCTGTTTTACATTTCCCAAAAACACCGTGGGAGTGAGGGAAGGAGAGGGAGCTGGTAGAAAACATAAAATAGCAGCTAGCAAGTTAAGAGTTCATAACTCAGTTCATCGCTAAATCCCGAATGTCATCGGACAGCGTTTCTTAATGAGCTATCGATTCTATACAACTCCCCCGCCCCAAACCTCCTCCCTACTACAAGTCAGGCAACCTGCCTTTTCCACCTTTATTTCCTCAGCAACAAGGTCTCTTGATCTGAAACAACAAAATCTATGGAAGGAAAATGGGAGCAGAGGGGGAACAAATAAATCTTGAGCCTTTTCAAATATATTGACAAGGCCTGGCTTGCAGCCCTGCCCCACCCTGCTGATTTAGAGGTGTGTTCTGACAAGCGGCACCGCACGGGTGGAGAGCAGAGAACGACAGTCAGAAGCGGTTTGTCCGACACTGTATCAACAGACTGTGCCCAGGGACCTGGGCAGAGCGGCTATTTATTAATGTCAACTGCAGGAGTGCTAGGCTCATATCTGTGGCCATGTACCAGAGCGTTTCTGAGGTTTGGGGGTGTGGTGGGTTTAGAAGAAACATGACACTGACACACCGCTCACCTCTCCATCTCTCCCCTCTCCCTCACTCCCTCTCTCTCATAGAGGCCAAGCTTCCAATTCCCCCCTGTCCGGCTTCCATTTCACACACCTTTTCACACACACAAGGTTTCCGGTTCACAGTGGTGCACCAGTGGTGCACCACGGCTTGACGTTGGTGCACAAGTTATTATTGCGACACACTAATAACGACAATAACATTTTTTTTCACCCGACTCTGAAGAACGGCTGATCCATTTGAGATGCCCTCCCACATCAACCCCATCAAATGGGCTTCATTTAAGAGGATGAAAACCAGATAAGATCGGTACATTTTGGTAAAAGTAGCGAGCGGCTCAGAGTGGTCTGCATGACGCCTACAGTTACGGGATGAAAAGTGAGAAAAGGTCCTTGCTTGCCCTTTTTCCACAATGTTTTCTTGACCTTTACTGGTGTGGGGCTGATGCTATTGGCATGGACATGGATTGGTGACCTGCGTGTCCTTCAGGTGGAGTGCGGACGGGAGCACACACATGTGCACACACAAACAAACAAACACACACACACACACACACACACGCACACGCACACGCACACACACACACGACACACAAAGGATCGATGGATGGCCATCTGCTCTGGCAAGGGTTGGAGGTCCCTGGATGGCCATTGGTTGGTGTGGGCACACTGGATTATTCAGGGGGGCTGGGCCAGAGTAACGGCGGCTGGGATGTGCACGAAAGCCAAGGTCATTTGACACAGCTTCGCTGATATTGACTCGGAGAGGATTCATATCAGTTCTCGAGAAAAGCAGCCTACCTCTTCCCTTTCTGCGCTCAATAGATCCATGTCCCCTCTCACATTGATCCATCATGAATCGATGGCGGTCTATTCTGGTCTTTTTCAGTGAGTGCACAAATGTTCATATTTTGGCCAATAGCTCTGGATATATTATTTAGATTTAGAGCCATCCTTCATAGCAAACAATGTGTAACGCATCAGCAATCCACATCCCAGCCAATTATGTCTAGGATCAGTAGGTATCACTGCATCCTTTTTGCAGCCATTGTAGACAATATGTCCCATATACCAGTCAACCAAGGATAACAATGTGAAACAGACCCATGGAATATCACAACACCCATACACATTCGGTGACCACTGAGCAATTTCCGTTCCTCTACCTTCCCCTGAATGTATGCCAAAACTGATATCCACAGCTCACTGGGTCTAAAATTAATTATTGCGAAACGAAAGACAGAATTATGGCCTCCCGTTTTCCAATGGACGTATTACACAGATCATGCCGCTTAATGACTCAGGGCAACCTCTTTGTCACGTTGAATCACATCCTCCACTACTCATTTAGAGTGTCAGGGTTTTTGTTCAAACTACAAACGCCCGGAGAAGCCATACCTTTTCATGTCTCCCAATGCTTTCACAAAGAGTCTGTGTAAGAAGGGGGCTTGAGATTGAACTCAACAGGGATGTGCAAAACCCAAGAATTAAGCAGGTCTCGTTCAAGTCGTTACCAGTGATCAGTCATGGCCATTGCTAATCTAAAAGGGAGGGATCATTATATAAGCAGCTGTGTCTTTGGAGATTGTAAGTAACACCACCTCTTCCCAGGGGTTTGTGTAGGCTTCTTGCAGTGGGGATACGTTTACCGAACCAAAGAGCTCCTTGATACTGAGTCTGTAGCCATAGCATAAGTAATGTGCCCCTAGTGAGCTTGCATACACACCACACTACACACACACACACACCCACACACGCACACGCACACGCACACGCACACACACACACACACACACACACACACACATACATACATACATACATACACACACAGACACAAACACACAGCCTCATATTCATAAACTGTGCGAATGCAGTAGTGCATTTATTTGAACAAGTGTTTATCTACTTTAGGCCATGTTTCACCTGTGTTGGCATGTGATAACATATATTTTCTGAGGACCTCAATACAAGTGCTGACCACTTCATATAGTACGTTTGAACTGTGAGACTATGAGAGTCTTAAGATAATGGATGACTTCTATTCTTAAAACAAAAGAAAAAACAGTGGTATATGAGACACGAGAGAACCAAAAATGAAATTATAGCCATACTGTCAAAAAAGGGAAAAGCAAGACAGAAATGAAGACTTGGAATGAGCAATAAAAGAGAAGCATGTATTGGGTGTGTAGGTGGTGGGGGGTTGATGAGCTTGTGATATTTCAGTCATATTGTTATTGGTTTGCGTCTGAAATATTGTTGAATCACAATCTCTGTATTGTTACATCATGATTTGTGTGCAAATTATGCCATGCATGTAACAAATCATATTTGTCATGTGAACTCCAAGATATAGAGTGTTTGTGTGTGTGTGTGTGTGTGTGTGTGTGTGTGTGTGTGTGTGTGTGTGTGTGTGTGTGTGTGTGTGTCTGTGTGTATTTGTGTGTGTGTCTGTCCGTCTAGGGGGTGGGGTGAGGGAGGTAATGAGGCAGACAGACTGACAACACCAATGAGCATCTGGAGAGTTGCTCCTCTATAGGGTCCTATCACAACAGCTATTCCAGAGCATTCCAGCACTTGCCGGCAACAATAGCTGGCACATAGTTGCACACCCTGTCCCTGTCACATGCACACATGCACACACACACACACACACACACACACACACACACACACACACACACACACACACACACACACACACACACGCACACACACACACACTCTCCCATGCCCACACACTGACCGCACATAGACTTCCACATGCACGGGCACATACAGACAAGACACACACACACAGACACACACAAACCATCAACAATGGTATCAAAAAGAGGAGACAAAACAGTGGGAAAACAACAGGCGACCACCCCCCCCCCCCACTCCCCAAGGCTGGATGAAGAGGAGACCCACTAAAGAAGCACCCCCCACCCACCTTACACACACACCCACCTCCCTCGCTCTCTCACTCACACACACAGACACAGAAGGTGGGGAGGGAGGAGTATTGGCATTTGGCACCAACAGACGCTCACAAGCCTCCCCAGGGAAACCCAAAACATGAGGGGGAGAAGAGGAGAGCGAAGGGGAGGAGGAGAGAGAGGAGGTGAAAGAAGAGAGGAGGAGAAGAGGAAGGGGAGAAGAGGAGGGGGAGGGATGAGGAAAGAGAGGGGAGAGGAGGAGAGGAGAGAGAGGGGGGAGAGGAAGCGAGGCGAAGAGGAAGGAGAGAGGAGAGAGAGGGGTAGAGAGATGGGTGAGAAGGAGAGTGCGGGGAGAGACGGAGAGGAAGGTGAGAGGAGGAGAGAGGGGAGAGGAGGAGAGAGAGAGCGGAGGGGAGAAGGAGGGGGGGGAGAGGAGGAGAGGGGAGAGGAGGAGAGGGGAGAGGAGGAGAGAGAGAGGGGAGGGGAGAAGGAGAGGGGGGGAGAGGAGGAGAGAGGGGAGAGGAGGAGAGAGAGAGGGGAGGGGAGAAGGAGGGGGGGGAGAGGAGGAGAGGGGAGAGGAGGAGAGAGAGGGGAGGGGAGAAGGAGAGGGGGGGGAGAGGAGGAGAGAGGGGAGAGGAGGAGAGAGAGAGGGGAGGGGAGAAGGAGGGGGGGGAGAGGAGGAGAGGGGAGAGGAGGAGAGAGAGAGGGGAGGGGAGAAGGAGAGGGGGGGAGAGGAGGAGAGAGGGGAGAGGAGGAGAGAGAGAGGGGAGGGGAGAAGGAGAGGGGGGGGTGAGGAGGTGAGAGAGGGGAGAGGAGGAGGGGAAGAAGGGGAGAGGAGGCCAGTCTCCCCCAGCCTCTCTAGAGCTTAAGCGCATGCGGAGGGAGAGAGGACGGGGGTGAGGGTAAGAATGAGAGTGAAAGAGGCGCACACAGACAATGAAGGAAGGGCCGCCTCCCTTACTTCATTCTTCCCGCTCCCACTGCCCCCCTCGCCTCCCCTTCGTTTCATACAGGGTCACCAGGCTCAAGCCGCCACATTCAAACACTTCATTCCCCCTCCCTTAAAACACGCACCCTCCAATACCCCCACCTCTGAAGGGGGACAACATTTTTTCGTGTTATTTCTGTGTGGGTGGGTGGGTGTGGAGGTACGTGTGTATGTGTCTGTATGTTTGTGTGTGTGTGTGTGTGTGTGTGTGTGTGTGTGCGCGTGTGTGTGTGTGCGCGCGTGTGTGTGTGTGTCAGTACACGTGTATGTGCGTGTGTGCAAGGGGGGCAGCCCGCTAGTAGTTTAGGACAGAACCCCCCCCTTCTCATTCCAAGCCGGTCCCGCCAGGCTCCTAGCTTGGGCCTCAGCGATAAAACAGGTGGATGGAGGGCTGAGGGTGGAGTGGAGAGTGTGGTGGGGCGCAAAGCGGTGTGTAACACGCAGCGCGGCAGAGCGAGTCCACAGACAGCTGTTTGGCCTCCTGCCCGCCCGCTGAAAGGTGAGACCAGGGAGTGGGGAGGGAGAGCAGGGGCCAATATAATAAGCAAAACAGATGCGGGCGCACGCACAGGTAGCAGCGTTGAACGCGAGTGTGTGTGTGTGTGTGTGTGAAAGTGTGTGAAAGTGTGTGCGTGTGCACGTGTGAGTGTGTACACCTCGTAACAGAGTAACGTCAATAATTCAAATGCAATAATGTAGCTTCTGATTATTCCCGGTCCGTATCACCGCTTAGGCCTTCATCAAATACACTTCCAGTAAAGAGGGTGAAGTCCACTATAGAGGACTGGATCTCTCAGACATACGCGCACACACACGCGCACGCACGCACACACGCACGCACACACGCACACACGCACACACACACAGACACACACACATACATACACACACACACACATATACACACGCACACACACACACACACATACATATACACACACACACACACACACACACACATATACACACACACATATACGCACGCACGCACGCACACACACACACACACACACACACACACACACACACACACACACACACACAAACACAGAGTTGAGATCCGCTGTGCTGGCCACTGGGAGCCTTCAAACAGAGAACGACCCCTGCTGTGTAGCCTACCTCCATACTTCACTGTCGGACTAGTCCGCGGGCCACAGCAAATGAGTCTTAATTAACTAATAGGGCTAAAGATCCGTCTCCTCTCTCGTGTTGGATGCAGCGTGTATCCCCTGCTCGAAGGTGTTCATGAAACATGATAAGGTGTAAAATAATCACCCGTTTGTGATTTATAAAACTGCATTTTATCAGGAGCCACAACGGAGATGTCCTTATTGGGCGTCCATGAGGCAGATATGTGCATTGAGGGACAGCTTTCGGGGCCTTATATTCTTATTAAGAAATAGACTTACCCTGCGTGTATTTGTCTACGCGTGAGGGAGTGGGGGGGACCTTAAACTGCTACTAGTCCTAATATACGTCGTCACCAAACGTATGCACATACAATTATACCTTTAACAAACCAACCTGATCATCTCTATAGGCTTGAGCGGAAAGATACACCTGCTTCTGCAAATCTAAACGTCAAAACGAGCAGGCTGCAGCCGACGCAAATAATTCTGCAGTCTAGGAGGAACCGCACATTTTACGCCAATCGTTTCTACACATTTTACACTATGGGATTAAGGATTCCAGCAGCACAAGGTTTCGCACGGTCAACCCGAGCTCTAACCCCGGAGTCCAGCCGTGTCCCCCACGCGTCAATGCCCGGGTCCGGGGACGCGTCAAAGACCGGATCCGTCCGGGGACGCGCGGAAGCCCAAATGGGCTCTCCCTGCGAGAAGCGTCGTTGAACCCAACTTTGCCGGAACGCAAATTTAACAGATCTAGTCAGACATCTTTCAGCTTTAGAAAGGCACAAGACCCGTTGGGGTTTGCAGATAGCGATAAGATTGAAGGTGGTTTGCGGGAACCTTATAAACGCGTATGTTGTTAAATAAACGCAAAACATATTGAATCATTTGCCTGCAAATTACCCGCTTTTTCTACTCAGTTCAGCAATACAAATCGCTGCTTTGGGGAATCCTTTTACCGCATTCCTCTCAACCCCCCGCTGCACCACTCAGCATCAGCCTCAGCGGAGAGGACCGCTACACTGACTGCGAACACCCAACTTTCAGTGTCAATATCCGCAGCTAAAAAATAATCACGTTTCGTTCAACTGCATGAGGGTTAAGACCTTCACTCTTACCTGTCCATCCTTCGGTTAATATCCGTTTTTATCTCAGACTGTTGGCTACTTTCTGGGATCCATAGAAGTTGGGAGAAAAGGTCCGGTTCAGTCCATGCAGTCCCTCCACTCAGTCAGCGGCAGCGCGCTCTGACTACACCTCTCTCTCTCTCTCTCTCTCTCTCTCTCTCTCTCTCTCTCTCTCTCTCTCTCTCTCTCTCTCTCTCTCGCACACACACACTCTGCAATGTGCTCACAGTGTGTGTGCAGCGCTACTGCTACTGCTGCTGCTTGTGCTGCCACTGGAGCGGATTCGTGTGGTGGGAGGAGGAGGAGGAGGTGGTGGTATGGGGGAGGGAGGGAGGGGTGCGGGGGGTGGTGAGGCGCGAGCACAGCGCAGCCTACTGGAGTCGAGGCCTCAGCGAATGAAATCAGTCGAGTCGCATTTAATGGGATGAATTCTGCAGATCGCCTCGTTAGGTATGACATCATGAGCATTGGGGCTCCTGGGAAAAACCTCAGAAATCACATGCAAATAACGGACAGTTATATGCACAAGAATAATACAGTTGCCTACAAGCAAGGGCGTAGGAACCGGGGGGGACGGAGGGGACGTGTCCCCTCCAATATCGGAGACAGGCACATTTGTCCCACCTAAAAATTATACCGGATCTGTTAGGTTTCCGATATGTGTCCCCCCAATGTTAAACTAATTCCTACGCCCCTGCCTACAAGTATCGATAATTTAAATTAGCTAAATAAGTATTAAAGCCAGCAAGGTATTTTGTGATTAAAGGGATAATCCGTGTTTATAGCATTTGCTCTCCGTTAGCTGATCCTTTGACTGCAGAGTTGTAGTATCATTGGTCCTTTTCGTGTGAGGGCAATACACTTTTAATTGCTTTCCAAAGATTTCCAATGTTTGCTGAATAGTCGCATAATGAAAACGTGATTGTATTTTGTCTATGAACACATCATTCTGTGATACGCCGATGACAGTGAACCCTCCGTGTAGACCGGGCATAAGCTGCTGATAATAGAACCTAACATTTAGTCTAAACATTACAGCGCCGACGCAGAATTATCGGTGTGAATGTAAACAAACTACAATGTTGTGGTGTGTGCTCGTGACTATTTTGAACATTGGTATTCTTTGGAAAGTGCATCCCCCTCACATTAACAAGAGCTAGGCTACACTGCAAGTCAATAGAAATGGCTAACGGAAAGTAAATGCTAACCAATCCAACTTCCTTTCTGGACGCAAAATTATGAATTTCGAATAAAAGAACATGTCTCACTTAACACATATCCTGGCATGGGAATCTTAAAAAATATATTGCACCAGTTTTCAGAATATATATATAAATTATCTTGTGAGGGTGTTGAGTTATATCAGCCTACATAATTCTATAAGCCACACTTGAATACACAACATTACATTATATAGCAACTACCTAGTGCAATAGGCCTACTAGCCTTCAATATTGCATCCTAACACCTGAATTCTCTCTGAGGAAAGCTTTCAAACTCACTCTTTCACACACAATCCAAGTGCTGCCTATATAGTAGAAGTCAAAACGATAACAATGCATGTTTTTCCTTTTTCTTTTCCCTTCCATATCATTCCGAGTCCTGCTTCAGACGGGGGGAGGCGGGGATGAGAGGCATGTGAGTAGTGGAATCGCCTGGGCCCACACTCACCCATCCATGGAGATAAAAAACGACTGAGTGGCCACCATCCATTACCGCTACTACCCCAGAGGCTGCTCTCTCCTGGACAGCCCGAGACAGAGAGTCCATCCAAATAGAAACTTGGTTGTTCCGTCTCGTCACTCGTCACAGCGCATCGCTACGCTGCCACCTCCACCCAACTTATTATCCACTGGAGTTTGGTTGTTGTGCCATTCATGAGCATGCACATATTCAAAAGGTCACACAATTAAGGGTGTAGTCAGACCTCAGGGGACAGCAGCGCACACAAGACACCAGCCGGCACTAGTGTGTCAAGTGGCATTTATTCCCTGGCCCTCGGGCCATTCTAACCAATCACAAATAAGTGATGGCTCTAGTTATATTTTCCAGCTAACCTCCTCCCTAGGCAGTCCCATCCCACAATGGGACACCTGGAACGACGCGCTCCTAATGGGTGTGCTTGGGGAGAGAGAGCACCGTGTACTAGTGAGCTTCAGAGCGAGCGATATCCGTCTCAGGTCCATGGGACGGGGTGTGAGAGAGGGAGGGACTTTCGATAGAGTCATACCCATTGGATATTCCTTTGTTCAATTAATACTCCATATCTATTCTCCCCGACTTTGTGGTTGTTGTCTTTTTGTCATGTTCCTGTTCTTCTCGCTCCGGGAACGGTAACGGACAAACTGACAGCCCATGGGAAGAAACAGAATGGAAACGTCCTCACGGTAGACCGCACAAACAATAACATTCATGACCTTCTCTCAGCAAATTTTCAGCAGAGATGGTGCTGCCGCCGATGCTTGATTGTTAATGTATGCCAAGTCGCTACTGAACGGGTGAGTAAAGCTTTAGACTGTGAGCCATCAATCACCAATGTCTACCAACAAGCAAACCAAACCACTTCCAAATGAAAAAAATATATATTTGCATTTGGTACCAGAAGGCCTGTGGTGGGTGGTTGTTAAATGAGGCTGCCAAATTACAGAGGAAGAACCCGAAATCCAATGATATTTACTGGGGCACTATTTTTCCTTTGTGCTATATGTCAATTGCCATAGAGATGTTAATTGAGTCCTGCCAAGCTACACGGCGAGTTTATAGCTCAGCGTTCCATAAACTCTCATTCATCACCGGGGGAAACTCAAGAGGGATCCTGAAAGGGACAGAGGGGTGAAATGAAGTGAAGTGAAAGAGGAGCTGCCAAAACACACTCGTTCACAGATACTCACTCATGTCTCCGCTTGTTGGGGATACAGCAAACCACCAACATCGCGCTAGCGAACCTGCAAATATTGGCACTTTTCATAGTTCCACAAGTGACTTAATTTGTACTATATTAACAGACTAGGTTCCCGATGAAAGTGTTGTAAATACATCAGGATATGGTAATGTCCACAGCATTGCAATGGACAAGCTGAAATGTGTGTGTTTGGAAAGAGACAAGAGGAAGTGTGTAACTCCCTCTATCGGTAAAACCTTGGAGATGGTGAGCCAATAAACAATCATCTTAAGGGGGTTTAGTTCCGCCTAATGTCCTTTTGAATTACTCTTCTGGCCAACAATCTCTGTCACAGATGCTTGGTGACGTTCAAAACGTAACCTCAACTAAATCTGCATGAATCAGAAACTCTCAACTCGCCGGATCCTAACAGCTGCCTTTTGTAGTACCCTTATAGCAAGTGTTGGCAACTTTGTAGAAAACAGCCATAGCAAGCTCTATTTTGAGAGTATCAAACTGAGAAAATCCCACATCTCCATTCAGGCCTCACTCCACAGCTACTCCTCCAAAACACATTTAGCAATATGTCTGCCTAGCCTTGTGGAACACTCTGGTAAAGTTCATGAGTGAATAGGAAGACTGCAAGCAGGTAGGCAGGTAGGTAGCTAGTCATAGAGGTGAGGTAATGATTAAGCCGGCTTATTGCAGGACTGAGACACCCATAGAAACCACATTGTTTTCTTGTCATTTATTGATTGATGTTGTGATGTTAAGATAATATTCATTAAATGTTTTATAACTTTAGATGAGGAAGTGTGCTCAAAGATTGTGATCATAAAAATCTAAAAGTCCTCCAAGATCAAGAGATTTTCAAAAGGTTGTTACATTATTCTTTGTCTTTCTTTCCGTAGTGACATCTCTTGAGATGTCGCATATTTTGAGGCCTGTGAGAAGTTTTTAAATCATAAATATATATATAACAATTCAGAATTCATGGCCAAGGAATATTTTCTGATGATTGTTTGTATGAACTCTTTCTTGTGTTTTAGACCAGCCAGGAGTCCAACATTAAAAGCCATGCAAATAAATGTCATGCAAGGCGGAAATCGATAGATTAATAGAATGATTTATGGATGATGGATGGATGGATAGATAGGCAGATATATAGATATTGATACATAGATGTATAGCCAGATTGGAAGATAGACGGATTGATATAAAAACAGATATATATACAGACAGACGGATAGTCAGACAGACAGATACAAATAGAAAGCTAGATGGATAGACAGATAGATAGATCACCAATCTGGTTTCTAATAGGGAATTCAAAGTTTCTACACGTCAGGTGCAATCTTGTGCGCCCCTCTGAACCGTGGCACGTCCACCATAGGGGACAACCTCACACTCCCTATTGGAAATCATTCGTTCTTCGATGTGCCGTTGTATTCATAATTTTCAGGTGTAAATAGTCCACTTATTTGCTCTTCTTTATCTCTCCCAGCACTGATACTTATTCACAAAGGACATGTTTTAAAGGGTCCCATCTGGCGTTGGTCGTTGGAATTATAAAGAACCCAAAGAACGCAACTGCTGCTTGGAAGCTTGATCACTAGCATTGTGCAAAGCTAGGCTGTTATACTGGGGCTCTACCATTGTGGATCTGATAAACAAGATAAGCATTAGCATATTGTTATTGCAAAAGGCAGTTTGCAGTTTGGCTTTCCAGGGCTATAATCAGTGATATTTTCCCCATCCATTCATTTTTCTTTTTAATGTGAATTGAATGACAAGGCCAGGCTGTGGGGCTGAAGTGATACGTGTTTTATGACCATTGTCGCTCCTCGACGACTTCCGATAACAATTTACAACCCCAGTCTGTACCGTCTTGGTCTTTAAATACGAGCCTCTGAAATAACTACCGGGCGACAGCTAGTGACCTTTCAAACTCATTTATGACCCCCCTCCCCCCCCGCCCATCATTATTTCCAGTAAATGGTGCAGAAAGCCTAAGCACATCTCTGTCAAAGTCCAACACCACTGGATCTCTGTATGCCAACAACCTCTCCCGGTCACCCCCTCCTCCCCTCTCTCTCCCCGTCTCCCTGGATCTTCCTTACACAATCACACACTCTCCGATTCTGTTCTCCGCTTCTCTCCGCCATTCATCCCCCCCTTTGTGCAGTCTCTTTAAAGCATTCCTGGCATCATATAAGGTGACCCTCTGGTGAGTAGAGTGGAATAGTTCCTCTATTCCACCCCAGGTGATATGGGAGTTCATGTCAGTCCTGAGTGTGTGTGTGTGTGTGTGTGTGTGTGTGTGTGTGTGTGTGTGTGTGTGTGTGTGTGTGTGTGTGTGTGTGTGTGTGCGTGTGCATGTGTGTGTGTGTGTGTGTGATGGCATGTTTGTGTGTGTGTCTGTGTGTGGGGGTTCCATGTTGTACCCAGTGAACAGCCTCTCCTGTCAGCCATGCACGTTTTCTTTTTCATCCGAATTTTCCCTTTTTTTCCATCTTTCTTTCCCGCCTTGATGTAATAAAAAAAACAAAACGGCGTCCAGCCAAGCGCAGCCTGTCATACGGGGCATATCGCGGGTCCCCTGCTCTGAATAAACAAGGAGTGGAGCGTGTCCACCCCTGACACGCGGGACGTCTCCTGGCAGGCGCGTACGGGGACCCATGCGAGGAGCCTTCGTGGTCACCTTTCATTCACTCTAATCGGCAGGGGGCAAGGGAGTACTCCTCTCAGAACTCCATCCAGGCGCCCGCCTGGTGTCCATCAATATCATCAAAGTGTCATTGAATGAAAGAATGCATTCAAAGACCAGATATGAACACACTTCTCCCAAAGTGCTCCTCATACCCCTGGTGACTGGCAAATCTTCTGAACATTCATGTCTGCTTCTTGAAGACAACATGCAAAACAAGTTGTGTTCAATGAGGAGACATTAGCTTCCCACATTCTAGACTTCAATAATACTCAGTGTAGACAAAAGCAAGGGGGATGGACCCAGATTTACCCTGACTGGATGAAGGGACTTGAGCTTTAACTATCATGTCATGTATAAAATAATGCCATTATATCTCTGTGAGTCATTGATCTTGTCTTCTTTATGGACGCAGGAATCTGATTGTTCAGTGGATAAAAATATATAATACAGGACTCCTCTTTATGCTCCAACATTTGAGCTTTGAAGGCTATTACATCATCGTTAGCCTCATTATAAATTTGCGTCACAGCGACATCACTTCTAATGACTTAAAATTCAAGCACCTAAATCACAACATCTTTATTTTGGCAATTTACTGAAAGTGAGACGATTCCACACAATGTCTGGCTGACATTTTGATTCTACAAAGCCCCTCCCTGCTCTGACTTCATAAAAGCGACCCTCACCATGACTTACGAGCCGTGCATAACACAGACAATAATTTCCACAGAATTGCAATTAAGATGGGCTGAAACACAATTAAATCCAACTGTTGAACACTTCTATGGATCCATGCCCATGGCAAAATATTACAGTCTGTTTATGAAGCAACATCCTATTGCCAAAATATGGACGTTATGAGCTGGGAGCTTATCTGCATTGTAGGGGTGAGGGTTGGAATGTAAGAATTGCTTTTGCAAGGGGAGTACTTCTCAATAATTATTTGAAACAAAGCAGGTAAAGCTTCTGTAGATACAATTTGAGAGTTGTAAAAAGAAAGACCAGTGGTGAGCTTATTGTAAGTCGCTTTGGATAAAAGCGTCTGCTAAATGCCCTAAATGTAAAATGTAAATGTGAGCAACCAAAGAAAAAGTCCCTTCGTGGTCGGTTCCTTCCTCTCATACTTCTCTGTCATTGAGAAGCATTGCATTCTTCAGTCCTGTGATTGACACGCAAAATGTATTCCCCAAAACAATCAGGGCAAAATCAAAATTTTCTCATACTGGCAGGCGCAGTTAACTCGAAGAATATATTGTCAGAGTACATTGTCCTCTTTACTGATGGATGAGTCTAACAAACGTCAAATAATAAATAGAAAAATTGTTAAATTGTTCCTCCACCTTCAACAACAAAAGATGTATCCTCTCGATTTACTAAAGACCACCGTAATACTACCTGTTCAAACTGAATGTAACAATAGCTGTTGTTACTTGCACAAACCACTCGTTGTTGCATTCCCCGTCATTTCTTGAACCAATAATAAACCGTAAATAAATATCCCATATCTGGTGCGATCTCTGAGCTTAGATTTGAGTGTGTGCTTACCCCCTTAAAGGCTGGACATGAAATCTGACGATACAACAACACAAAATACCAGGTTTTAACTAGTACTGAAAGACAACACAATTCAGAAGGGGTCATAGAAGGAGAACGGCCCGATCAGATAAATATGTCAGGCGTTTGTGAGGGGTGGAAGTGGCATCGCTGGTCCCCTGGCCCTTTCTTGAAACACATATGTATGCACCAGTCTGTCCATCTGCACACACCTCTCTCTCTCTCTCACTCTCCCTTGCACCGCTTCCCCCCTCCATGCACATTACTTCTCCTCCATGTTTTGATCCTTCCCTCCCTCTCTCCCCCGCTCTCACTCTGGGAGTGGGACGGCTCTACCTCAATCCCTCACCTTCTCCGGTGCCTGCCCGAGTGACATCCTACCAGCCAACAAGGTGTTATGATAAACCCCAACACCTAAAGGGGGATTTAATAATACAAAATCAAAAGCCGCTGACACTGACTTGGCTGATCCACGTGGCTGTTATTACACCTGGGTACTTTCAAGCACACTAGTTTATACTCCCATTGCTGACTTCTCGCCATTTTCAAATGAAATAAGAAATCTGTGTTTGTGACAGATTTGAGCAACAATATTGAAATGGATATTTAATTAAGGCGGGTTTTTCAAATATAACCTGTTTGGAGGATTAGGTACATCTGCTTTTTAATTTATTTTAGGATTAAATTGAGGTGGAAAATCATTAGAAGAAGGGGGAGTATAACTGTTTTTCTAAAAATAACACTTACATTTCGGAATATCTAACTGTTGGGATACACTCTTTGTGTATCTAAAGGTTGTAGAAAATTGCAATGATCTCAATCCCATGAACAATTTGAATATACGTTTACCTCTAACATGTGCATTACTATTTTGAACAACCATATGTACTTAATGTCTATTCTCTCCCCTTGTTGCCTCCTCTAACCAAATTCTGAAGCTCAAGAAGCACTCTATACTCTGGCCTTCTGGAAAGTCCATCTGTGTGGGGACATATGGCCAGTTTCTGTTGGGTTGACGTGGAATGGCCCTGTGCGTGGTTATTTAACACAGAAACCCCAGCGTCTGCTTCCACTCCACTAGAGAATCCTGTGCATTTGATCTCTGTACTTCCTGTAACCAAAGCCAATGTCGGAGTCCCTCAATGTCTTTCAGTGTGTATTCTCGGCACTGCAGAGGTTTCAGTGTCGGTTTTTTTTGTGCGAGGGAAATGGCGGCGTTGATGCATGTGTTTTGTGATATCTCCCTAATGTGTGTGTGTGTGTGTGTATTTTCTGTTTGCTCCCTCCAATGTGTGTGTGTGTGTGTGTGTGTGTGTGTGTGTGTGTGTTTTCAGTTTTCTCCTGCCTATCATGAGCCACAAGTCTTTTACAAGTATATTGGCCCACACACACACACATACACACACACAAACACACATACACACACACTTGTGTAGGTGTAGCCTCTGGATGTGATAATGTGGGGCCGCGAGCAGTAAGAATACACTTATCGCTCCTCATGGTATTGTTGACAAGCCTGACAGCGGTCCCTGCCCCTGACATTGTTATCAGTCCCCCCGTATACGCGCAGGGCGGACGGACAGACAACATGCCTTTGTCGCTCCCGCGTGCATCAAATCCATCAGGGACCAAGAGGGGACAGGGACTAGGCAGACATCACAAACCACACACACACACACATACACACACACACACACACACACACACACACACACACACACACACACACACACACACACACACACAGACACACACACACACATTCAGACTGATCAGACTGACTGACCTTTTGGGCGGGGACATTTACACCTGTGCCACCATTCAAGATGGCATTTATTTCTTTAGAAGCAGTTGAAAAGCTGGTTATTGTTAGAAGCAGTTTTCTTTGTTGTGGTGAATATTTCCCTTTTCACGTTACTGTGACAATATATCTAGTATTCAGTAAGCTGGTTAGGACGTTCATGTGTTACGTTTTTACAACTGCCCAAATGCAATTGCACTAGCAAATCAAAAGGTAGTAGTTCATTATAAAACCGTTCTGGCCCTAAACTTGCACATGGACCAAGAAGTACAGCATTAAAGTTCCCTCCAGGTAGTTATTAATAGGTGAATAACAATGTCCTGCAATAAACCATGAAAACCAGCCAGAGGTGGGAAGTAAAAAATAAAAGTACAAATACTTTGTTACTTTACTCAAGTACACTTTTTAGGTATCTGGACTATACTTGAGTATTTATTTTACCTTTTACTTTATAAACAAATATCTTACTTTCTGCTCCCTACATTTTCAAAAAAGTATCATTATTTCGATTTAATGCATTTGAAGGGAATCAACGATTATTATACTTTGTATCATTGCGCCTTCCCAACATCAAGACAGATTTAAATGGATGGGAAAATAACACATAGAAAGACGATTCCTTGGTAAATGACGGAGACGAGAGGGGAACTCCAGCTGAGCTGATTATATCAGAGTTCTTAGTGTGCGTGATATAAACACAGTTATCTGAGTCATTGTTTATTTTTTGAGCCATTGGAAATGTGTTGTATGGAATGTGGGAGCATGGAACTTTTGCCACCTCTGCAACAAGTAAATGCTTAACAACAAGGTAGATTGTAATGTACAGTAGCTTTAGGTTGCTAGTTGCATGTAGGTCAAATTAGTCACATAACGGTTTATGTTGCCTCTATCAAATGATTATTATAGGCATGGGAGCTTGGATACTCACTTGTAGGAGGATGAATGACGCTATTTTAGGATAATAAGTACCTCAATTGAAAATTAAATCTTCAATTCCTAAAACTATTATCACCATGTACCCAACATTCCTTTAAAACATGTAACATAATAAGCAGCACAACAGTTAGTCATGAAATGGTCAGCCCAAATGTTTCCTAACTTAAAGTAAGCTTAACAAAACACTTTAACTTACATCTATTAGTGCTCGTCGATCAAATTCATTGATCGAGCAGCAGAAAGCAAAACATAACGAGTCCAGCATGGAACAGCAAGTGACCTCAATGGTTCTTAATGCCTCTTATTCTGAAAAGTTGTAGAAAAAATCAATCTGGATCAACATGTTGATTGGCAGCTGGAGTTTGGCCTGGTAGTTTGCTGATGGTGCACATCCTAAACCTTCTCGTCTATCGGTATAGGCTCGGTTGGGGGAAACCGTGAAGCAGTGACAAAGCAGCAGAACTCTGAAAGTTGGAGAAATAGAAAAAAAACGGTCGAAAACAAGCACCGGAAGGGTTGCATATGGAGTTCAAATATACAAATACAGCATGCAATGTCAGTGTGGAAAATGTATTTTCACTGCAGTCATCACTTTTGTTCACAATTCTCTGCAACTTATTCTATGCAACTATCACCTTTATTATTCTTAACTTTATCCGTTAAGCCAAAATGCATTTCTACTTATTTATTTATTTATTCTATTTACTTTCTAAACCAAATCACAGCCCTTTGTCTGTGCAGAGGCAAACTTCCTCTCCATCTTTTTTTTATGTAAAAGGTGGAGAGGAAGTGACGCTTCAATTGAAATAATTGGTGCGTAGCTTTAATTATTATTACCCGATGATTTTAAGGAAGGGATGGCTGCAATGAGAAGCTTATAGTGCAGGGTTAAATTTCTCTTAGCAGGAAAAAAGTCAACTTTGGTGTAACATACTGAAGAAAGATAATCAAACGGATGTCGTTAACTTTGGTAGCGTTTTAGAGATCTAGCTCCCTGTTTTTCTATTAATTGACAAGACTAGGGTTAAAGACAGATTACTCAATCAAATTCATGGTAGAATCCATGGCATGTAGTAATTATTTTAATTGTTTGCCCTCTTGAGAACCCACAATTGAGTATGTATGCATTATTTGCGTGAGTTGTTTTTTAGTACTCATTAATAGGAGGCATCAATCAATGTGAAATAAAGTTTCCTCTGGGCATCCATCCGTTATTCTTCCCCCAAGTTGAACTCTGGAAATAATTTCCTTGAGATTGCAGATTTGTAAGTTATAATAAGTATTGGGCTGTTGGAGGCTGCACTGAACCCCATTTTGGAGTTCACCCTACTCCATGCTCCTAATTTTTCCATTGCCTTATTCAATTTTTTTACAATAAGCTAAACATCTCTTGTTCCTCACAGTTCCGTAAAAGCAACTGTTTTCTGATTGAGACGGATGACGGTGGGCCCTTTTGCTGTAAATAACCAGCAACAGTTTACGTTCTGATTTTCCATCTCGTTATTTTTGGAGCATTTATGGGCCCTGTGTATGAGTTCATTACTGGGTTTGTACGAATCTTTTACGGTTGTGTGATGGAATGCATTAGCAGCTGGGCTTTGAACTGAGGCGCATAAATTAATGACATCTAGATTAAACCATTACCATTCCAACTCTATATTCTGCCGCACCCACCCTCACGGAGAGACATAGAGAGTGTGTGTGTGTGTCTGTGTGTGTGCATGTATGTGTCCGTATTTTTCAGGACCACACTCAACTCCTCTGAATGCATACTTCACTGGAACTGAACTTCCAAATGTAATCATATCATTGTATTTCCACATTGCAACATTCTGTCTTCTAGATTATGTATGTGAAAAGCCGCAATCTGCACAAAATATCCCTTTGGGCACACAAACACACACACACACACACACACACACACACACAATTAACTCTCAATTTGTCTTTCTCCCACATACGCACACACACACACACGGACAAAGCTGAACCACCCTGGATAGGCTGTGCATTCAGTTTGAATTAAACTATCCAGTTTGGCCTAATTGAGAATTGATCTGCAAATGTAAATTGATTTACAAGTGTAGGTTGATAATTATGCTTGACTCCAACCATCGTAATTTTTGGGACAGCTGTTCATGCCAGGAATCTCAGCCCACAATGTCTTTCATCAAATACCTGAACCCATTTGTTTCAGCTGTCTTATCAAATGTCATCACAAACCCATCATGAAAAACATTCATCCTTGTTTAAATCTCGACAATTAATTTGCATAATATTGTTTACATGGATTTTTCATACAAATCCGGTCATAACCAGCAGTGGAAAGGAATAACTTTGCTTCAAGTCAACTTCCTGGCAGGGACTAAGGCAATCCATTTTCTGTTTAGATTCACCCTCCTGTTTTTAATTACAACTTGGACATTCACAGCCTTGCAAGCTACAGTTGGAAAGAAAATTGATAGTGAAGCGATCTACAAAACACTGACTAGAACCATCTAGAACAATCCTCTCATCCGGGCCTGTCACTCAATCCTGCTTTTCCTTGATGGCTGTTCTAGGGTAGGGCAGTTACACCAGGGGGATGTTTAGGAAATGTCATTTCCCATCAGAGAGATGGAGGCTTCAGGGAAGAACGATGATAAACACTGTGAGGATTTTGTCAACAAGGTTCTTCAAAGCGGGTGTATCAACAATGGCCTTCGTGACACACGGCCGACACCACGTTATAAACACAGCATCTCAGTTCCCTCACGTAATACACTAAGTTTCCACACTATGTCACATTGAAAAAGATGAGCTAATACATCTTCAAGCCAAAATCAGTGGTGCGCAACATCGGATCATGTACTATTGGGGAGATCATGTCGACTACGAAACATGGGGTAGGTGGTTCGAAGTGCTAATGTGCCCTAGTGTGGGGGAAGGAGCAGGCAGGTCAGAGGTGGTGAATCTCAACACAGGAGGGAGCACTCAAGCATAAACAGAGCCTTGTGTCCCACAGTGCAGCCCGACCATTAATAACAGACATCAATGACTTCTATATGTCTGTGTTTGTATGTGCATGTGCAAGCTTGATTGTACGGCCTCCTTGTATTCTGTGTGTAAAGTTTATCCCTGTATGTATGCATGCATATGCTGGGAGCGTGTGTCTGTGCATGTTCATCTGAGTTAAGCAAAACTTGGGTGTCGTAGAGGACTCCCAGGGGTAATTGCTTTCAGTTGTAAATGGAAACTTTCAATTCAAAGCCAATTTCGAAGTCAATGTGAATTATGCTCCACTAAACACAGTCTGGCACATACATAGAGAGAAATGTGACCAATGGAATTTGACACATTTTATGAATCACTTGTGCTTATGGCCACTTTATTAAGTACAGAGTGTGGCCGATTAGTTTTTAAGTGAATAATAACTACATTAAATACAAAAGTAAAACACAAATTAAATCTGTTTCCGTTCAAATGTTCATTGCGTCAGGGAAGAGATCTGCGATGTCAGATTTACATATGCAATGGCAAAGGCCTGAAATACATATTTTATTGCATAATTAGTGGCTGAATGAATAGGTGAGACTATGTGCCATTAAAGGCCACATATATTTCATTGCTACGTACTTTCTGCCAGCACAAGATCTCCTACTTGACCAAAATATCCACAGCAGTGGGTAGCACACGCGCCATGTTTTTCTTGGCTCATGTAATTTAGATTTGGACAATAAAATGTGATAGTGTGGCCAATCACGTTGTTGAATAAATCTCTACGCTATATGGCGCAAGTTATGGCTTTATGTAGGCCTAGTCGATGTATGGTGTGAGTTTATGTTTGAAAGAAAAGCAAGTTATCTCCTGCTCTTTTTCTATCAGATGAAGGCAATTCCTAACTAGGTCAACTAAAAAGACCAATGGTGATTTTTGTTTTTCGTATGCTATATCTTAATGTTCCTCCGCTATCAGTTTTTTCTTTATTTATTTTTCGTTTAAATATGTAAACGTCTATACAAGTAAGCTAAAATACATATTAATGTAGAAAATTCATATTAATGTCAAGATTCCTGTCTAATTGGGTGGTGACTACTTAATAGTACTAACTCATTGACGTATTATTGGTAGATTGGTCTGAAAACGTAAATGTATGTCTTGAAACGTAACACGTGTGGTTTTGAGGGACCTGGAAATTTGAGCATTAGGTTGTTTTGCTGGTTCATCAGGTTGCTCTCAAACACATCTGTAGTGTGACCGTTGAACAGTAAACAACTTCAGACCCTAACCCTTTACTCTCTATGGACCACATCCCCCCCTCGCCCCACGTCCCCCTCCCCTGCCCTGCTGCTTACAATAATATCCACTGCTCGCAATACTCAGGCCAAGTATGGACCATTTTGATGCATCACCAGCCTCAAGGTCCTTGATCTGAAACCATCCATCAAACCTCATGTCATCTTTTCCAGTCTCCCCCCCCACCCCAAATCCCCTGAATGTCCTGGTTTTGAGTTTTACACAAAGAATAACTATCACATAACCTATCTGTCTTATTTCCATTGATGGCAAAAAAAACAAGAATGGTTGAATTGCATTTGAATGTCAACGTTCTCAAAAAGAAGAAAAACGGCATGTAATGGCTCAGCAGAAATCATCCTCACCATTAAGTCAACCAATCATTCTTCTTCATGAAAACAACTGACTTAAGTAAAGCCAGGCAGTGAAAGTAATTGGATTCTAAAGTGTAAATGCTAAAAAACGCTTTCATTTCCTGAATGATTTTGATCCCAATCAGCAAGATAAACAGAATTACCATGTTGTACGGCACATTGGATGATAAAAAACTTTATTACTCACTCAAAAAGTACCCCGAGATGGCTACCGCTGACAGAGAATAGCTCTTCCTGAACAAAGACAAACACAGCAAAAAGCATAACGGCCGACAAGATGCCTTCTCCGCACTTTTATCCTTCCTGTTAGTCGTTGAACTGGCTTCGATTCGTACAAAAGTTACTCTTATTTGTCAATGCTCTTTTCCCTGTCTGAGGAAGGCAAATCCTAACTAGGTCAAACAAAAAGACCAATGGTGATTAGCATTTTTAAGCGCAAAATCTAAATGTTAATGTGCAGAACGGTCCTTCAGGGTGGCAGCTGCCTCCATTGATAAATAACAGCCACTACACTTAGGGCCCTATCTTGCATCCAGTGCAATTTACTTTCTACACAATGCATGCATCTTTGCAAGTTTGCACCCGGTGCAAAGCCAATTTTCCCCCCCAGCAAACCCTGCGCCACTAAACTTGCGCCCTGAGAGGTGCGTCGGCAAAAAGCAGAGGCGTGTTCCGGCGCAAATGATACATGGTGCTATCTTACAGGTCGATAAAGCAGTTGCGCAACTGACGACAAATACCTGGTCTAAGTGCACTAGAGGATAGAGCAGTTTGTGTTGCTATTTTGACGTACCATGGTGGGTCGGAACTGCAACATATGCTTACACACCAGTAGGCTATACACATTACATACATGCAAACGATTTGCCTAATTGAAATATTATGATGATGATGTGGATAGTGCAAACATTTTTCTTCCATAGGGGCTGCATGAATTAACACTTTAGTAGGCTATGCCATGCGTTAAAATAAGAATAATAACACTAATAAACTTGAGCAAAGTAGGCCATATCCCAGCCTTCTAAAACAAAGTCTCGTTTTACGGTAAATGATAACGTTGGTTAAATTATTTGGGAAAGAACAGCTGATACAGCGGTAATAAGTTGTATTTAAATCAATGCATCTGTAAACACCATACAGAAAACTCAAAGACATCGGGTACAAGCCCATAACTTTTAGGATTTATGAGTATTTGATCGTGAGAAATCAGGCGCGTGTGTTTAAACACATGCAAACTAAACACGTAGCGCAAATACAGTCCATGGCAATGTATATTAACGGGGGGACACATGCATATTAGGAACACAAGTTGATAACGATAATGCATACAATACTGGTAAGAAACGATGTGTGTTAATGTATTGCCGCATATCATTAAGTAGACCAACAGTTGCATCAGTTGCGGCCAAAGGATCGCATATCATATGTGTGTTTTCTTTGCCGAAATTTACATGACGACTCAGTAGCCTATTTAGGAAGATGTACAACAAAACGCTATTCCATGTGTGAATTAGGCCATATTATTTGGCCATAAACTGAGCCATTTGAAGTTTGAAATTCATGTGGTCATGCACCTCTCTCATCGGAGACTGCAAACGCGCTGTCAAAATATCAACTCGTCAGGTTCAAATACGCTCATGGCTCTTAAAGGGGATAGGAGATGGCACTCTCATTGGTTTATTACACGTTATGCCCAAACCACACCTACGGGTAATTAGGGTAGTTCAGGGCAACCCTTTTTAGGTTTGCGTCGGGCACAAGTTATTTATCCCGCCTACAAAGCTACTTCTGTTTTGCGCTTTTCACTTGCGTTTCAGACAGTTAAAATAGGGCCCATAGTTACCAATGTGGCCACGTGCCTCAACATGCCTTTGATGGTGTTAAAGCGGAGTAAAATTGGAGCGCATTTCTGCCACAACACCCATTCAAATTGGCTTCCTTAGCTCCAGCCGGAACCATCTAAATATGAATCTCTGATTAGCAAAAAGAAAAGAAAAAAGAGCCACTTTTTAATTAATATGCAGCAATAAATTCCTTCTTATTACATCTACAGTCCTCATTGGAAGGGGGGAGGGGTGAGGAAAAGAGGGATGGTGGTTTTAATGGCTTTCAGAAGGCCATCTCTCTCTTTTTCTCCCTCTCCGAGATACAAATGCATAAATCATACACGCAGGATAATTAGTTCAGTGAGACAGGGCGACAGTCGTAAATGGTTTTCGTGGCTGGATGGGGGGAGGTGCTGCACAGGGATTAACAAACGGAGGGGCGGAGGGGTTTGTGAAATTTAAGAGAAAGCATCAGCTAGAGATGAGCGGAGAATACTCTACACCGCACAGTAGATATCAGAGGCTGCGGGCAACTAGGGGGGCACTGGTTCATTATTCACTAATGGAGACCATCAACTTCCCAGGCAGGGGTGGACAGAGGTGAGGAGGAAGAGAGAGGTGGAGTCTGAGTGGGCCGTCTGGACTGCAGAGAGCCCGATACAGAGAAAATACACAAAGAACAAATCTGGTATTGAAGAAAATACAGAGGAAGAGAGAGAGAGAGGGATACAGAGAGAAAGAGAGACACAAAGAGAGGGGGAAAGATCGAGGGGGAGAGAGGGATAGAGACACATGGAGAGGGAGAGAGAACAAGAAATATGAAGGTACGGTGAGTTTGTTTTGCCTGGAAGATATATCATATAGTTTGTAGTGGAAGAAAACAAAGAAACAAGGAAAGTTGGGCATTCTGGATAAGAGATATTTTGGAAATTAAAGATAGTTCAAAGTGAGCGAAAAATACCAATTGTCGGGTCAGTGAAAATGAAGGCAGGGAAAATAAACTGTCCAAGGATAAGTAGACCGGCCTTCATGGTGGCAATATTTTCAACTAAATCCAGTTTGTTTTAACGGAGATGTCACCATTCATAGATTTGCCTTCCATGCATGCAGTAGCTTTAAAATACTACTATAGTGTTCGCAAGCCTGTCAACCGGCAGTCTAGCTCCTGGCCGACAAACAGCCTTCTACCGTGATGCGCGGCAGTCCTGGTTTCTTTATGCCTGTATGTATAGTCGGAGATGGCAGAACGTCACCCTAGCAGGGAGAGTATGGATGGCAAAGCGTCTGTGAGTGGAGCCTGGTTAATTTATCCCTCCTATAACCTGCCCCCCCGCCCCCCCCAGCCCGATATAGTTGTTTCATCGCCCGCAGAACAAGCTCTGAACCACTAATTTGATTTTATTTACTCTGGCGCCTCAGTGGACGCAAACACACACACTCTCCCACAACCGCTCTGATCCCCAACACCTGTCACCTAATCAATGTTAGACCGCTGTATACACAGGCACACACACATACACAGGTACAATTATCTCACACACACAACATGATCTCACACACACACACACACACACACACACACACACACACACACACACACACACAAACACACACACACACACACACACTCACACACATACGTTTTGATCATCCTTTCACTGCTGTTAGACTCAAGTTCGCTCTCTCACACACACACACAATCACATATGGACGCACACACACACGAAGACACTTGTAATGGGCGAGACAAGAGTGAGGTGCTCCACCAAATGGCAGAATATCAAACCGAGCAAACTCTCTCGTTCATTCTCTATCCCCCCACGCAGCCAGACAGAGCCAACACACACGCACTGACCCACATCACTCAGCAGTTAGTCATCGATACAGATACTACCAGCCACTCTACACCCACACTCCCTCACATACCACCCTGGATAGACAGGCTCTCTCCAGCCCCCCTCCACACACACATACAAACACACACCAGGGTAGTGTCAGACAGGCACTGCGGCCACCATGGACCCATGAAGAGCTCTTTATGAAACCTCCACTACAGAGTTCGTGCACACACACACACACACACACACGCGCGCACACGTGTGTGCATGCATACATGCACAACGTCGACACACACAGGCACATGTGCACTCATACAACAGAATAACACACACACACACACACACACACATGCAGTAGGTGTATTCACACAAACACGCACACCCAACCAGTACAACAGAAACATAAGCATGCATACAAACAAAGAGAGGAGCCGCCAACGCGTCCGACCGAAGCGAGGGGCTAGGACACGGTGTACGGGCGCAGAGCTGCATGTGAACGGCTCATGCAGGACACTTCCCAAATGTAAATCGAGAACTTAAGTGTTTGTGTTCATCTGTGAGAGTGGGAAACCAGAGATGAAATCAAGGAGCTGGATATCCTGTCTGCGTGTGACAGCCTGTTGGGTAGGGTTCCATTGAGAACAACATGCCAGGTGTGAATCAGCTGGTGTGTGTGTGTGTGTGTGAGGCAGGTCCGGACCCCCTGTCACTAAATGGATGACCGCCCCACTTTCGTATGCCCACACATGTAAATAAAGACAACTCGGGCATACCCACACGTGCACACAGCACACAGCATGCGCACACACACACACACACACACACACACACACACACACACACACACACACACACACACACACACACACACACGCGCGCACACAATGCTGTTGCGGCTAATGAGGTCAGGTCTTTCTGTTAAAAGACCCCTGCCTTTTGGGTTTTAGGCAAACAGCTGTGCACCACCACAGCTTATATAAACAAAGGTGAGTGTGGAAACACACACACACACACACACACACACACACACACACACATACACACACACACACGCACACACACATACACACAAACACACACACCCACAACCCACACAAACAGACACACAGAAAACATAGCTCCAACATACACACACACTCTCACTACATCCACCAGTGATGTGATTGCTACCCTCGTATTTACCTGCAGCCCATGGAAACACATGGCATCTACTACACTAAGTAAAGCTCTCCAATGTGCCCCCATACACACAGGGAAGACCACATGCACAGACACGCCGTAGACAGAGAGAGGAAAGGAGTACTGATGAGGTCAGGCCTAGCGGCTTGTGCTCCTTCTAGAGTATTTGCACTCCAGAGGGGAGCATGCACCTGCAGGCAATTTTGGCTTCCCAGTGTAAACGCTCCCCTCATTCCTCCTCCCAGACACGAAAGCACACACTTTTTTTTTGCTCGTCTCCGTTTGCCTGTGCTCAACCACACTTACAATCCCTGGCGTGTTTCATCCCAATGCCTACGTTCACCTCTCTCTCTCTCTCTCTCTCTCTCTCTCTCTCTCTCTCTCTCTCTCTCTCTCACCAGATAGCTCTAGTCATAGTAGTGGCAATACTTCCATGTAACATAGATTGGAGCTCTGTGTTGAATTCTGATCCCCAACACTCGCGGGAACACATGTACACACACACCCACACAAACCCTTGCCCAGAGGTGTCTCCCATCTCGTGGGGGATGCTCTCCCATGCGCTGCCTACTTAACCCTGTCAGCAAGATGGCCGTGCGTGCGCACAGGTCATTACTGCAATGGACGTACTGTAGCTTCAGGTCTCCGAACCTGTCATAGGTCACGTCTCCCCAACACCTAACAGTTATATCACACCTCCCTATAGAAGGCGGGGAGGCTGGAGGTGATTTAGACGCAGTCCCTTTCATCATAGCCCTCCGACCCCTTGTCGCCAGCCATCACCCGTCGTCAGGCCAAAACAGACCAGACTAATTGACAACATTTGTGCTCAGCTTCCACCCCGAAAAAGGGGCTCTTGGGGAGTATTATTCTCTTTCTGCCTCCTGACCCCTCCCTGTATACCTAACTGGAACACTCCCCTGTGAGGTATCACCTTCCTGAAACCCACCCCCACACCTCCTTCAATCCCCTCTCCCACGCGCTGGCTTCACTCGCGCAGAATATAAATCAGGCCTTTAGCTAGCTCCCCCACAGCTACAGCAGCATGGCTTATAAGGCATAATAGCACAGCCCCAACCCCTACTGTCTGATCCCTTCGGTTCCACACCTTTCTTTCTTTCTTCTCTTTTTGTCATTTGAAAGTCAGACCCCATCACTGCCAGCACACCTTAAATATATCTGGATAATACAATGTATCGTATCCTTCAAAATCCAAGAATCAAACGGCAAAGCAAAATGCTGATATAGTTTGGGTTGTATTTTTTTTTCTAAATGTACAAAATGCTTAAAACATCGTATGCATCACATGAATATATGTTTGAATGTTTTGCAATAGTCTTTGTTGTGGTAATTCTGCATTATGTTTCTTCACCACCTCCAGCACTTCACAAGAAACATGGAGAAGACAACAAACTAAAAACCTTCAAACTTACTCGTTGATCACTCTCCTGTATAGACGCACATGCAAATCCATTATATAAGGCGCAGTTTGAAAATAAACATGCCTAATCAAATGAAAGGTTTTAATGGTGCATTCATAGTGGAGTAACAGTTTTAATTAGCTCTCCCAATTAGCCTCCTTTTACAAAAGTAGCATGCTGCTAATCCCAAACTGCACTGTGCTTGCACAGTTCTCAGACCTGCGCCCTCTCTACCGGTGACTCAGCATCGAGCTTTCACTGATTGCTCCTTCCTTACAGACTTTTTTATAGGGAACTTAACCCCAAAAAACGCATACGCTGCTTGGGTGTCTACTTCGACTTATCATGCATCTCTGAGGGTATTTTAGAAGAGTAAAAGAGATGCATTTGTTTTCATTTGGATCATATTTGTTAATGTGTCATTGTTTTGAGCATTTCTAACCACATGTGTCTAGGATAGGCTGAAACTGTCCCTTGATTTGCCATTTGAAAAGAAAGGGTATACTAGTCTGAAGAGCTGTTCTTTTGTCAGCTTTTTATTTATTTAGAGAGACAAATTTTGTGTTCATGCCGAAAGGCAAGTCTAATTGGAACAAGATGATTACGGCCAAGACGAATAAACATGTTAGCAAATTTCATTTAGGTAAATTAGATGCTTTGTTTGCTTCGTCTGCATACTATTTCCCAATTATTAAACACTTTCTGTCCCTTATTTTTTCCTTTTTTTTTCTTGTCCAATTTTTATGGTTTCTTTTCATGATTACTCCTGTAACAAAGCTGAGGCAAGGCTGTTGGCTAAAATACCTTCATAAAAGAAGATCAACACTAAATCTTCAAAGCCACATTAAATCCTAAGGTCCTAGAAAGGCACTATACAAGACTTCAGCTGCACGATCTAACGCCCTTCATCAACAGCAGAAACACAGCGCAGTATCTTTCTAAACTGTTGTCACTGCCATGTAGCCAGTGGAGAAACAAAGATGGATGCTATGTTTAAACACGGCAGGCTCCTCAGACACTGGTTCAATGAGGCGGACAGAGAGCGGAGGTTGTCTCAACTACCCGAGAATTCCCCCCTAGCGGGCGTTTCGCCTCCTAATCCTGTCGAGCTCTGTCCAACGTCGTTCCATGGGACTCCCACTGAGATAATGGTCAGGGAAACGGCATGTGGCGAGGAGCTGAGGGAGCCCGGGTTTTGGACCGAGTGAGAGTAGATATTATACATTGATCACACACAAAATATCAAATGTAGCCCTGCCTGCTACCATGGCAGCTTTTGTTGCCCTCAGCTGTAATTTTTCTATATTTTTTCAAGAAAGATGATGACGACATTGGGCTGGAAGGCATTGATGGAACCTATGTTTTTCTCTGCTATGCCTCCTTCCACATCTTTCTGTGATTTGCAGCTAGATCCATTCTCCGTTCTTTCTTCCTGCCTTCATCTCACAACTGATCTCCCCTCAATATTGCATTTGGTATTCCAAGGGGACATTGGTGGGTGACATCTGACCAGGAAGAAAAGGATTGAATGGCAAATATCTCCATTTAAAAAGGTTCCCTTTCAAGCTTCGGCATATCCATAAGCTGACATTTTTCCTCCCCCTTCAGAAACTCTTGTCTCCAGTTTAATTTCTGAGGCGTAAACAAGATTGCAATGAGAGTGGACAGCCCTCAAGCATATATCTGAACAGAGGATCTGATGAAATGATGGACCAATTTAATCACAGAGGGCAACATCATTATATTGACACAAAGACAATTAAACAAAACAGGGTCATTTTTGGCAGGCTACGGAAAAGCAAACAAAAATTATGCAACCGTTTAAAGATTAAGGGGCTATAATGAAAAAAGAGACAAACAGAAACACCTTGGAGAGAGAGCGAGAGAGAGAGAGAGAGAGAGAGAGAGAGAGAGAGAGAGAGAGAGAGAGAGAGAGAGGGAGGGAGGGAGACGTTTGTATTCTATAATTGCTTATCTCTACAATGGTTCAGTTTACATGCATTGATTTCCTTTGGCAATATTGCGACATTGTTTGTAAAGGGCAATCCTCAAGTGAGTTTGAGAGAGAGAGCGTGAGAGAGAACGAGGTGGGGAGAGAGAACGGGGTAGGGAGAGAATGAGAGTCCATGTTTTCTTGTGGTGGCCAGGATCGAAAGATATGCGCTCAGTGGCCACTTCATGCGGTGCAAAGGTATCGGTTACCAATGCCTATTTGCCTCCAGCACATCCTGAATACTTTGTGGCATTGATCGGACAAGATTCTGCAAACATTCACTTGAGATTTGGGTTAATGCTGACTAGATTGCAGACCCATCGACAGCTTTTCCTGCGTATCTCTTGCCCCACTTTCATGCCGCCAACCCCCTCTCTTCCCATAGGACCCTTGGCAGATCTGCAGAAATGTAGGCAACGCCCCCATTCCTCTCGCCCCCCAGCTATCTTTAATCATCTCTGTAGGTAAGATGGTGGTCTTTGCTACTCGGGAGTGGATTGTGTTGTGGCCCATCCTCATTAGTTCATATAATGTATACCGAATATACTGTAAGTTAATACCATCTCCCAACATGTACGATAGCGTAGATCCAGACCCTTTCTCATGGATATTCCTTAGCCCTCCGGCACAATTAGGATATTCCCTTGATGAGGGACAGCCTATTCAGACCAGGACGGGCACGGCCTGCCATCATTACCTATAGACGGTTTATTCCTTGTGATTTGTATGCATGGCCAGTAGCTGACAACATGCAATATATGTATAAATATATATTGTTTATTTTGTTAATAATAACGATATGTGTCATAATAAGTATTCTATTGTAGAGGCATTTAGACTAAAATTCACAACTGATCATAAATTCCTTGCATGATTAGTTTTGGCACAATTATCGACATGACTGGTAGCTGTTTGCTTTTGGTTTGAGAAACAGTATGCAACACATTTTTCTACCCTTGCGTTTTGAGGGAGGGATGGGGGATGTTTCGAGGAATAAATTGCCACTACATCAGTTTAGTGGGGTCCAATTGGAAATAGGAGCCCGTACACCGCACACCTCTGTCTCCCAGGATGGTAAACGAGGAGGTCCAGGGCTTTAGTGTAAGCGGTTAAGGCGTATAAATGTCCACGGCTCTATTCTGGATATTAAGGTAAAAGCAAGAGAGCAGCCAGCAAGCTGTCGGGTCGGCCTCCCCACCCCGTTCAGTGTTATAAGCCCCCCTCCCTGACCCCCGGCCCAACAGCCCTCCCCCGATGGTGATCCCCACCCGCGGTGGGCCACTTCCCTCCCTGCTAGGCCTCGTTAATAATACGATGGCTGCCCATAAAGAGGTCTTCAGGGAGGCCAGTGAATAGCAGTTTTATGAGAGGGGCGTCCATCTTATCTCCCTAATAGGATTTCCTGCTCCTCATTAAAGGCTATAGCGGCTCTGGTTTCTTCTGGTGTCCTTTACCTTTTAATTCATCTCTTTAAGTTTTTCTCCAGTTGCTCCTTCCATACCTGGCTTTTTCGCTAACCATATTTTTTCGCCATAACCCCCATGGTTCTTCACGAATGGATTGCGTAGGTTTGGGGAGGTGTGTGGGAGTTGGATACTACTGCTGTGCGCTTGTGTACGGGCTCTGTAGCTGTGGCCCCTCAATCCAATTTAATGACCCTTTATACTTTTCATAGAGTGGTCCCCTTACTTCTATTTTAAACTTGCTGCCACTTCTCTCTCTCTCTCTCTCTCTCTCTCTCTCTCTCTCTCTCTCTCTCTCTCTCTCTCTCTCTCTCTCTCTCTCTCTCTCTCCCTCTCTCTCTCTCTCTCACTCTCTCTGACTTTGTCAGTAATGTGTCGACGCAGAAGGGAACCGTTGTATTCAGCAGGACTAAAGTGTTAGTCGATGGGCGCCAGAGAACATCCACCAGCAGACATCGCACTCAGTCGATTATTTACTTTTTGAAATTCATATCTTTACCCCCATTTTATATTATACAATTTCAATCATTTAGTTCAACATTTTAAATTTGTAAAACGTAATAAACAGAAAACCATACGGTAAATACAATGAAAGAGATTATCATGCATCCACACATTGGATAAAGAATCAGCATTGACTCAAAGTAAAGTTTGTATGTATATAAATGTAACGCATATCTTCCGTACTTTGCGTCTTTATGATTGATCATAGATCAGGCTGGATTGGTAATTTCTGTTTGAGGAATATGCTGTTTTATGCTCATGCATGGTGTCTTGTCCTCCCTTGACATACAGTATGGGTTACGCTGCCAATAATCCCATCCACACCTCCTCTCCCCCTCACCACACACACCCTTTTCTCACCTATTTTTGTTGTCACATGCAAAGACGATAACACATTCACAGATGTGTTCTGTCACTATCCATCTCCTGTTGTCCTCTGCTTTAACACACACACACACACACACACACACACACACTACACACACACACACACACACACACACACACACACACACACACACAAACACACACACGCACACACCTGTATTAATAAATGTGGCAAACACACAGCCTATTCCTTACACACCTCTGCATGCAACGCCCTTTTAAGTCACATTCAGCCTGGTACACATGATATGAATCCCCCCCCCCCCACACACACACACACACATGTAATGACACAGACTACAGTAATAAATGCAGCGTTTGAAACACCCTGTTCGCGCTCTCACGTGTCACTGTGCTGCTGGGAGCATTTTTTACTTTTCACCGTCACTCACACATTTTAGCGTCACCTCCGTCTTGTTTCTTCACACAGGAACAATCCCAATCCAATGGCACTGACAAAGGTGTTATTTCTGTGACATCTCCATGATGGACTTATTTCAGTAGTTGTGTCTCACCAAATGTCTCAGCAAGCTTGGATATTGCAATGTCTCAACCAACCAGTACCACTGCCTCTCCCTTAATTCACTCCTTCACGCCCAAGGTACACACAAGGTAACCATGTTGAAATGTTTAATGTAAGACTACTCATATGAATTAATGTATGGTGTGATGTGTCGGATGAAATGCAATACTTCATTCAAAAGATACTTATTTACTTAAGTGATGCAAGCATCGCATTACACCTAGTGTTTGTATGTGAATCCAAATACCATACTAGAGGTTGGTAAGACATGTGCTGATTTGAATGCACTGGTATGCAATGTGTTGAAGGCTGTGACTGGATGACTTTATTGAAGCATTGGATCAGCTTTGATAGCATTGATTCATATTGTTTAGAACTAGGAATAAAGCAAGTTCTACTACTGTCCTGTTCATGTTTCGGGCCTTTGTCGCCACTTGTTTTAGTATGGGCTGGAGAGTTTGAGTCTAGATTTCAGTGAAAAGTAACGTGCTGTCTCGTTTGTCTCCCATGCATCCTCGGTCGGGGAGGAACCGCTTAGATGAGAATCCGATATTTATTAATTTGTTTTTAATGAAAATGCAAACTTGACAAAACATTATTACCTTCATATGAATAACAATTCTATGTTGTTATAGTGTAGAACATAATATTGAGCCTGTCATAGCAGACACAATCATTGAACTCATTAAATCAATTTTAATGCAAATCATTCAAGAACAGAATTCGTCAGATTCAGGTCTGAACCCCGTTTGCATAGAGTCTTTCAAATCCTTTCTATTCGTTGTGATGAGATGCGAAGACAATCACATATCTTTCACCAGAGTGGGCTACAAACCAAGCTATTCTATTTTAAATTGGACACCTCAGTAATCACATGTACTCGGGGACACAGGTGTAAATCTGAGAAAGTAATCTCCCACCGTTCTTTCACTTTGTTAATAACACACTCCGTGCAACCTTACCCCTTCCATTACCTTTGTCTGTTCAGGAGGAAGTTTTTCTTATTATTTCCACCCCTACCTTTACATCTAATTTTGTGGTACCCAGGCATACAACAATTACAACAAAAGGTAATTTCTTTAAGGCCATCCATTAGCGCAATAGAAGTCAACTAACTGAGGCGTAGCAAGCTAGTTGGCAATGACGTTGCACTTTTCCTCCTCAAGCCCAATTTAGTGATAACGCAACACAGGTAACACAACTATAAGTGTCAAAACAGTTAAGGCAGAGTGGGGGTTTGGATCATTGGCTTTGAGCACCTGGTGGTTGTCCCTTTGGTGTGTGAAACAAACAAAGCCAGGGAGCCATGGATCCTCAGCAACACAATCCCACTCACACTCTCTTCTTGAGACAAAGGCAATGTGTCCACGTCCATATCGTGATGGATAAATCATAGCATGTGCCGTTTCTTTCTTCTTGACTTACGTCAGCTATAATTATGGGTTTGAAATGGGCAATCTGCATGCTAAATAGGATAGTACAGGTAGCTAAATGGGCAAATTAAAAAGCGGAATGAGAATAAGTATAATAGCTAGCATTTTCATCGGCCAATCCAGATTCAGACGAGATTACCTAACAATCTGCAAAGCTGCACGTTGTTTTCCTCGTAAACTCTGCGCTTGTGAGTCATCTGCAACAAAATCCTTGAGCCGCGAGGTGGTGTTTTATTGTCAGATCCTGCAATTGGATCCTTCAGTGTGAGATCTACACACAAATGATGATATATATTTCAGGTGAAACAGTGTATGTATGCTGGCCCCCAGACGAGCAAGGCCCTGTTCATATACCCGACATTAAAATGCAGCTCTCGTGAATGAGTCAGACAGCAGACAGGTGTGAATGCCTGAAACATGCATTAAAATCAAATCTTCAAAAAACACATTTGGAGGTACTCAAGGACGCACATTAGCACATTGCCAGTCAAGTGTGAATTTATCTGCTTGCCTGAAAGGCTTCCAATAAAAGTACAGAGGCAATAATGTGAAAATGCGGTTGGCTTATTTGCATGTTGAGCGAGGAGGCAAAGTGTGATTGCAAGTGGCCACGGGAGAAAGATCTGTTGAGATGCATGTTAATGCAATCTGTCTTAGACGCTATATGGATACAGCGTAGGCTAAGTGGACACGACATTCTGGTCTGAAGATCTTCAGATTTACAAACAAAAAAGATTGTTAATGCTTCATCAGTCCACATGTTTCTGTCAGTCAAAGAGGTGGCCATTTTGACATAGTGGAGTACAAGTTAAGAGGCAAAGAAGGTCAAGCTGGAATACTCGTACACCTGGGACCTCTACCACGATGCATCTAAACTCAAACACTATGGCTCTAATGTATAATAACATATAATAATGAATAAACAATACAGTTCCAGTAACAACGTATGTAGGCAGGGAAAAATGAACGAAATATCCAAATGACTTAAAGTCCACAGCTCCTATCTAATCCCATGTCCTGGATGAAGCCTTGGAAGTCTATTAATCCACATGTGAAAACCCAAAAATACCCAAATAAGAAAAGGGTCCAAACTTAAGTCCATCTTATTTGATGAATTTTATATACTCGAATGGTTCTCACATCTGTTGGGTTATCATTGACGAATGCAAAAAAACATCAGCTAAATATATATGATAATGTAAAACAAATCAAAAAAATTAATACATTAATAGCAAATAGTCAAAAGTCCTTCTGTCTGATGTTCATTTCCTTTGCCTTTAACATGCAAAGGCCAAAGTTAGGTTACATTTTTTTGTGGCAACTTGCGTGACATAATGTGCTAATTAGTCTGTTAAAGGAAACAACATTGGCATTGCATCCCTCTTCAACAGGGCCCTGATGGCCGTATAAAGTGAACAGCAGAATTGTGATTCCCTAGTGACTTCCACAGCATACATTCAAAAAACACATACAAAGTTATCGATACCAACTACAGATTTGTTTGTTTATGATGTGTTTGTGGGAGTGGGCTGCGGTGAAAGATATGTAGAGGTTGGTAGAGGAGTTCATTTGAATGATACCTTGTTCCAACACCTGCTGTGGAAGATCGTAAATGATGATTTAAATGCACGCTTTCCCCTTCCGGGACCCTAAAGACCGGGTGTTTTCAAAAGAGCCAGCAGCTGGCGGGGGACTCTTCCTCGGTGCTGCGAAAGGTTCACAAGCCATGCCTGAGACGATGTTGCATTTAACCCTTGGGAGATAAGACCCTGGTCTGCCTTCTTCAGCTTTCCATGACGGGGGTCCAAATAATTATTGGCAATAAATTCCCATAGTGAAAAAGACAGAAGGAGCTTTATAGTACACGTTAGAGTCTTTGAGAAACTGAGTAAGAAAGAAGCTAATTTGCTGAATTTTTGGTGCGTCACCAATTTGTGTTACCGAATCAGGTCGACTTGACATCTTAAACCCTGAATGATCTTTGTGAATGCTAATAATAGGGATGAGCAGATCACTTGGCAATTGCAACAAACAGATAATTGACTGTTGCATGCATTATTTAGGTTTCATGCATTCGTCGTACTTAATGGGATAAGAAATTGAGTACAGATGGAAGATCAATCATTTAATTTCATAGAGGATGGAGCATTAGAGGCTTGTTGCAGTGAGTCTGCATCGGCCCATTTAGTACACGCCACTCAACTTCATAGAACACTCTGTCGTTTCCATGGAAACCATCATGGGCAAGACAAGTACGATCTAGCGGGATCGAAATTCTGTAGATTAATTTTAAAAAAAAATTAAAAAAATCTATATCACGTTTTTCAACCAGATGAAACGGAGCACACAAAATGACCAACTCAACGTGATATAATATAAGTATTAACGTAAAGAAGGATATTTTTGCCCTTGTTTGTGAGCAACTTGTTGACATCTTACTGTGTTTGCATTTCCAGGCAATAGGCCAAGACATTATAATCCCAAGCATTACATTCTAAATCCTTAAGGATCAATCAATACACATCTCCACCTGATCCTCCCTTTTCAAAACACACACACACAAACACACAAACATACGCAGGCTGTACTGGTTTGTAGCGTGAAAGGGCCGTGGCTTGCCGTCAGCTGCAGACAGGTGGGCGGGGTGGCTCAATCGGGGAACAACACGTTGTGCATAATGCGAGGCAGGATATGTATGCAGATGGTAGTCTGTGCTTTCCCTCTTACAGTGAGGTCAGCTCCGAGTCCTGTCGGTCGCAGAGCATGCAATCGATTACTGTTTGAACTGTAATTAAATGATATGCATGGAAGAGGTCTGCGGTACTCAATACCCACTCGGACAATTAAAGGCATTATTGAATCAAGCCTGACATCTTCGTCTGAACCTGTGTGGTTGTGTGGTACGAAAGCTTTCTGGGACGAAAGCTTTCACCAGGAAAGGCCAGACGGAAGCCCCTTGACCCAAGCGTTACACCGGATCGCGGACATGCAGGAGGGGCTTGTCCTGTCCCAGGGACACCAAGGGCTTCAAGCCACATAGAACTCTACGTGGGTGTCCTCTGCAACGATTGCTCAGAAAGAAAATTGGTCATCTTTATAGGCTGAGATTTTCCAAGATGTTCAAACAGAGATCAGGGGTGTTCTGTTTGTACTAACAAATTGTCCTGAGATTATGCGCAAGTAAACAAGCTTAACGTGACAACCTCTTCATTCCCATATTTGAAGAAAAATGGTTGTAGGATGCCATCCTAAACCCTGGGAACAACACTACTAAGGATGGACTGGTTTATCCTTGACATGTCTGTTATTCCCATTCAGTCTGTCTACTCCAAAAGTACCTTTCATCATTACTTATGCAGTGCCTGTTCATAAATATGCCTCTAGTCTGTCTCTAAATATGCCTATAGAGTTCAATTAGATAGTTGGATGTCTTTTCAAGTGCACTACCTCTCTATGCCTTATTCTTACGGTGTCACTATATTATAATGACTTCCAACACTGCATATGCGTATCGTCTGGACTCTGAGTGAGTAGATTTACACATATTCTCAACACATGGTTATATTTCCACCTGCAATTCTGCATGGAAACCTGAATACGCATGTGTCTGAAAGCATTTCTCTGTGCAGCACAGTGTACTAATCAGGCCCCGGAACCAGTTGTTCCAGGAGATTTCTGGGCAGCACGCAGAGGAGAGAGCCCCGCCCATCAACCATAGACCCCGCAGAACTTCCATGGGTGCAAATTGCGCTCCCAGGACGACATCCAGGCATACGCCGTCTCCTAGAGGTTATCTAGGAGACGGCGGTAACATGTGGCTAGCTGGAGGCAGAGTGGGCCAAACGTCTGCTGCCTTCCTGATGAGAGATGCTTTAAAGGTCCCATGGCATGCTACTTTATGGATGCTTTAAATTAATATAGATATTACTGGGCCCAAAACACAGTATTTGAAGACGTTTCCGAAATTCTGCCGTGGTGCAGAATTACAGCCACTACGAGCCAGTCGCACATTGAGCTTTGCCCAAACGCGCCGTTTCAGTGGCTGTAGCTTTAATGCAAATGAGGAAGAGAGAAGTGGTTCAAGGAGGAGGGTGGGGGTGTGGCCCTTACCAGCTTGCGGCCACGGTACCATTCGCCCTGTTCACAGTGGATGTATCGCAATGGCGAGGCGCACACAGCCTTTGGTGTTCTGTAAATATTCTAGAACACTCCGGGTGCTCCAGCGGGAGTCCTGGAGCTCTATATGTAAATAATATCACATTATACATAGATATCAATATCATATAATATTTATTATCACTGCCAAAAGCTGTGTGAGCCTCCAGACGATATTATGAATCTCAAACGACTGCGTCGTTCTTTCACGTCCACATCAATCTGAAGTAGACTGAACCACCACATGGAGGAGAAAGGGATTGTTGACCGCGGTTGTCTCCCGCCGGAGCCTCGCTGCCTCGGCAGCAGTCAGCGCTTAGACACCACCGCCTCCTGCAGCGGGCAGCGCCGAGGCGGTGGTCCCTCGGCAGCGGGAAGCGGGGCTAAAGCGGGAGACATTTGCGGGCAACAATCCCTTTCTCCTCAATGTCGTGGTTCATGTTCTTCAGGGAGACAAAGCCAAAGTTCCTTTCCCTCAATTCCTTTTCAACCATTTCTGAGATATTCTCTGGGCTGGCAAGGCAGAGAAAGGGGAGGTAGCATCTCCCCTTATGACGACATACGGGGAAAATTGCAAAACGGCGCATCTGAGCTTCATTTTTTCCAAGGCGGAGCAGAATCCTAGTGCTCGTTTTACACCCAACAAAATTTCTAGCTACTGGGGGAGCATAGGTAGGCTAGGGGAACTCATATTAATGTTAGGAAACCTCAGAAAGTGAAATAGTATCTTTAACCACCATTCATAGGCTGCCGGTGGAAGTTCAGGGGACCTACGTGAAGGTTAAGCAGGGGCTCGTGGGCACACTGGGCCTTACTTCGTACAGACACCGCCAATTTCCATTCAAGTGGATGCACATTCAAGCGGCTGTACATTTGGTGGTGTGCATCCTTCTGTGAATGTCAGTCGTTAATCCTGCGGCCATCCCAGAAGTTAGGGGAGAGTAACTTACGCACCCCCTGACCTCAAGCTACCCTTTGCCTTGCAGACCGACGCATTGAACAGGGGGCTGGGGGCTGTTTTGTCCCAGAAGGTCGAGGTCATGGGTGCTGTTCCTCAGCCGCAAGCTTTCAAACGGGAGGGGAGGTATGGTACAGCGGGAAAAAGAGTATCTGGATATCAAGTGGGTGGTCGACACCCCACGTTACTATTCCCTGCGGAGCTCATTTACTCTCTTTTCGGATCACACCTCGCACCAGCGGCCCCACAGCATGAGGGACATTAAAGCTTGGCGTGGGCTGCAGACAGGGGGCGGGGCGGCTCAGACTGAGGAACAGACTCCGCTGGGGGAGGTGAGCGTCATGAAAAAGCAGGATATGTATGCCGATGGTGTTTGGGGCTCTCCCTCTTACAGTGAGGTCACGTCCGAGTCTTGTTTGTCGCAGAGCGCATTGTGGACTATCGTTTAAAGTGTGATTTTTATTATATGCATGGAACAGATTTGTGGTATTCTGTACCCACTCGGACCGCAAATAAATGACTGAACCAAGCCTGATTCCTTTATTTGAACCTGGTAGTGGCGCAGAATGTGCTCCATGGTAATTAATACAATTTAACATTTTGGGTAAGAGGGTTGTCCTACTGTCGAAATGCATTGTGGGTTATCCTACCAAGTAGTTTCTAAACCACTAAGAAGTTACACACCCAATAGAGAGTAATCTCATGCAAACCAATGGCCAATGTTGCGTTGGGGTTTGGTTCTTCTAGGACATCTAACACACTCTAGAAGCAAGGATGTTTCACATTTCTCTCAGCCTCTAAAGGTTTATGCGCTGGAGCGAGGTATTGATTAATATCAAGGGCACAGAATGAAATTATTAGATGCAAACACATCTTGGTTTCAAACCATCAGCACCTTGTGTTAGAAACATAATTAGCATGCTAATCACATTTACATTCCTGTTAATCACTGATATTCTAGCTACCATCTTTAGTTCATACCCTGTATAGCTTTAATTGGCAGAATAATTTGTTATAGTGGACAGTTTTACAGTTCATAGTTTGTTCGTAAGTTCTACTGGACGTAAACACTGGTGGTTTGAATGCGATTGAATTCAGCCATAGTTTGTTGATGGCTTGGTACAAATGTATTCAATACTGAGCATTGACTTCTGATTACACATGGACCTGAATCTCCCCTTGGGCTGAGAGTTAATAAAGCGTGGCACCGTCCACCTCCAAGTGTGGCAAAGACATAATCAAATAAAAGAGCAGGAGGAAGATTTTTCTTTCATTAGCCAATCTTTATTCTCCTCATGCATGCAAAAGTAGACCAGGCGCACAAAAACTATTCCAGACTCATCTTTGAACTTCTAACCAATATCCTCAAAACGTATTTCTTCGCAGCCTGTTGGAACAGTGAAAACACACAGTGCTTGCTCATTAGCTGCTAGCATGCAGGCCTTTTCCCTTCATCGTTAATCGTCTAATAATGAGTCACTTCACAAGCCTTTAAGACCACCTACGATATGCCATTCCAAGACAAGTCAGATCTCCACAATCTGTACTTTAAACAACCTCAGTCTCAAACAAAGAATACATACAACGCAATGCATATGACACAATTGTTGTTTAATCATTCAGTTCTGAATACACTGTGTGTGTGTGTTTGTGTGTGTGTGTGTGTGTGTGTGTGTGTGCGTGTGCGTGTGCGTGTGCGTGTGCGTGTGCGTGTGCGTGTGCGTGTGTGCGTGCGTGCGTGCGTGCGTACGTGCGTGCGTGTGTGCGTGTGTGTGTGTGTGTGTGTGTGTGTGTGTAAAGCAGGATTTGATGGTAGAGAAAGGATAAAGATGTTTCTTTATCCCTTTTTCCAGAACAAAATATGAACATCATCGGGTACTAGTATTAGATATGATAATTCAGTTAATACAGCAAAAGTTGGCGCACTTTCATGTTTTGAATAACAACAGATTGATGTTTTGGGAGGCTCATTAAAGCCTGCATAGGGATTGAAGGTAACACAAGCAGTCACTTGAGTTATTAATTAAGGATATTGAAAACAGCAGAAGCTACTTACTGTTTGTAACATTGTCATACACATTACTTGCACAGGCGCTCAAACGTTCAAAACGGAATAAGTGATGCTATTCCCTGTATTTTGTTGAGAATTCTCTTCATCCTTTATCCAGGGGGAAAGCAAAAAAAAAAACCTGTCTGCTGGGGGAGGACACAACACAATAACTGTCGATCAAAGAAGAACAGCTTTTGTATTTTGCTCCGTGTTCAAATTCTTATTCTTTGTGTATTGCTGTCATGGGACAATTAGATTACTTACAAAGATCCAGTTTGGTTCGCTTCACTGCCATGATTGACATGGCGAAATGCTCTCCACTTCATGCACATCTAAAAGGTTAGCGCACTTTTCTTTTAGGAGGTGTATGTTCCGTTGTCGCCTGCGGATATCGGCTAGTCGCTAAAATTTAATAAATCGTGATGTTCATTGTTTGAAAGAGTGAGTCTTAAACGCCATTATTTATACCAACTAAACAAACGCAATGTTTCCCAATGTTGAAATGGATGCAAGGATGGTTGTCCTCGCCACACCATATTTCCATATTATTTATAGTTTATTATAAATATTTACCTCAGCTACCAAGACCTTAAAGGGCAGGTAAACCACTGTATTAGCAGGAGAACTTTAGCCTACGAGTTTCAAAACATGAGATCCGAGCAGTCTTGAATGTCATAAATGTTTTTTGCAAAAACTGCAACATTGGGTTCTATAGCAGAAGATGCGTGGGCCGTTGTCAAACGTTGTCAAACCTACACCGCACTCGCTTTAACTACGGTGAGCAACCGTTTCAAAACAACCAGACAACCACTCAGGAAAAGTGCTTTTAGCCCCAAGCTACAGATTTCTTGTATTATACATAGCATTTCCCCTCCAATTTAAAACCTTATTCAATTCAGTCAAAACAACCACTGAAATGTTCAGGAACACTTCATCACACCCAAACAGAACTAACAGAAAGAAAATACTTTTTAATACACAAAGTACATTGACATACCCGGCTATGCCGAGATGGAGGTGGCAACTGGGCTCCTCTCCCTGGCCTTATACCTGCCACCTTCTCAAGCGATCAAGGCAGTGACACAATACCAATGAACAATTAAGAAATGAATGAATAAACAAGAGAAAGCAAGCAGGGAAACCAGGGATAGCAAAATGAGGAGGAAGTGTCAATGAGTAAAATACGCTAACTGCAGACTATTTCTGCTGCAATTGTATGAATGTGTGTGGGGGGTTAAATTGAAGGTAAACTAAGCTAAGATAAGCTAACCCATGACCCATCATACCCCGAGGTTGGGCTGTTCTGAGCAAAGCTTCGATCATCGCCAGGACTATGATAGAATTATGATAAACCTAAAGCTGTATCCGTTTTAAAGAACACTTTAGTCATCTATTTAACTGTTAATTGCTGCTTTTACAGTTATCTGATTGTAACGACACATATTTGAAGTAAATATTTGAAACATGTTGTTATGATTTCATGTTAGTTGAAAAGTGACAACTGCTTGTAGTTTTTATATATGTGTTGTGCTTCTGTATGTGTGTGTGTGTGTGTGTGTGTGTGTGTGTGTGTGTGTGTGTGTGTGTGTGTGTGTGTGCGTGTGTGTGTGTGTGTGTGTGTGTGTGTGTGTGTGTGTGTGTGTGTGTGTGTGTGTTTGTACAAAACCTTTACACACATACACACACACAAACACACATGTGTATACGTTGAGTCCACAGGCTTTGTCAGCCTACATTAAGCACCGGAAGGTCAATACAGTCTCCTCTGACTGCCACTGACGATCAGCGAGGAGAAGGAGCCAACCAACAAATCCCTTATCACGGCTGACGTAGAGATGGCGCAACCGAACAGCACGCCTCAGTAGTCTTTTATTTATTTTAAAAAAAAAGTTCAGTAGTCTATTATTTTCAAAAAATAAGGCATTTTGCCACATCTCCCATTGATTGTTTTTCCCAAAGTAGAGAGTTTACGTTTCAAGGAGATTTTTTTCCTCATTGTCTGTTTTGGTAATTTGATATTGATTGTGTATGTTATTAAATAAATAAATGGTCTGACATTCAAACACCAACTCTGGATATTGATGACCACAATGTTTTTCTTCTCCCTCTCTTTCTGTTGCATTTTGACGTATTTTTAAATTTTTGGGATTATACTATTATATAAATCAGTACTGATTATTTTTCCCTCTACACATTTGTCCTGTATTGTGTTGAAACTGTACTACGTGAAGTGCCTTTGCAAACCGGGCTTCACTTATAGGTGAATGTGTGTGCGCACGTGTGTAGTGTCATCAATAGACTAAGGATTTTGTGCAGTGCAGATCTTTTCTGGCTCCAATATCTTTCACCCATGGCTGTAAACAAGTACACAATCTGTCCCTGTTAATAAATCACTTTCTCTGTGTCCTTCAAAGTGGTGGCGTTATATATAATACAGAATGAAACCACATTCCATCAATTTAATATCTTATTCTAAATTGATTTGCAAACTAACTCTAACTTGCATATAACAGCAACATACTTTTTACAATGTACGTTATTTTAATTTAGCAAACAAGAGAAATACTGATGAGTAACATTTAACGCACATAATCAATATTGAATAAACACCTATTTTTAATTCTATACTAGTACTACGTTTAAAGACACAGGTAGTTAATAGTGTGCGATTGCAGTAGGGATCAAAATAAATCTTTAGTTAAATTCTTCCGTCAGTAATTATAGTGCTAATAAATAATTAGTTGCATTTATGGAGTCCTCCAGCCAACTTCGCTTACCGTATGCATGTCTAGGGATTGTGTATAGATAACTTATGAATAAAGCCAATAGAAAAACCTATAGCAACTGTCATACGAGTTTAAACAAAATATACATAAATATTCACGAGCAGTCGTGTGTGGCCAGTCGATCGAACTTGAAGTCCGGAATAAATAAAGAGGGAACAATGATCAAATAATAGTGATGGAAGAAGAGAGTCAAAGATGGGAAAAAGAGGAAAAGAGTGTGAGGGGGAGATATGGAGAAAAGGCTAATCAATGATTTCTATCCTCCCATGGAGAACGGACAGGCTTAAGTTACCACTAAGCTTCAAACACACACGTGATATTTGTTCACACACATATGGAATGTTCTGCGTCTCATACTAAAATAATTGGACACATACTCACACTGAGTGTGCATCTGCACATAAAACATTCCCTTTGTTCTATGTCGATGTGCCCGTGCAGACACCAACACACTCGCACAAGAATCTAGTACCTGGAGTTCCAGAGCTGCTATGTTGCTATGGGAACAAAGTATGTCACCCTTTGTGCCAGCAGGTAAATATAAAAAAGTAATGAGCTTTATAATACCTTTGCTCATTAGGGTTTATTGTGGCACACACACACACACACGCAGACACACAGACACACACACACACACACACACACACACACACACACACACACACACACACACACACACACACGCACACATACACGCACACAGACACACACACACACACACACACACACACACACACACACACACACACACACACACACACACACACACACACACACACACACACACACACACACCGCACCTCTAGGATTAATCCTAGGGTAAGGGTGTTTGGCCTGGCGTAATTCATTCTTGCCATTAATGACATTGGCTGCACATTGACAAACACCTCTAACCTATCTATGCATCACCGGCTGCAGCACTTGATGATGCAGAGGCTGGTGATGATGACAACTACACAGGGTCATTGTCTATTTATGGTAAATGGTAAAGTGTAGCATACTTTTTTTAAATATATACAGTTCTGAAGGAGGTATGGATTAAATCCATGAGTGTAAATTGTGCGCTATACCTTTTAATAGTACACGTCCAACTGCTGCCATTTTAAACTGTGTTTTTTGCAATTGATATCATAATGTGGTGGCATCTTCCCTCTACCCTACCAAGCCAGGTGTGCTCAACCGGCGAAGGCAATTTCATTGGCAGGCAAGACAAGGAGCTTGTCCGTGTGTCACTTGTAGGGAATTGCAAATTTTCACTCTACGGAAAAACTGCTGCGTTAGTTAATTAAGCCATTGTGCAGCGCGAAGGCATCAAATAGCAATTATATGTAGATATTGAAAAAAACCTTCACTTTTAGGCATTAGGGAATCATTTCCCTTTATGACTGTGGAATTGTCTGATATGAAAGACAGAAGGTGCTTAGACTCCACCCCACTGGTCTCAGCACCCACATATCACACTGGTTAATGATGAGGGCCTTTAAACTCATCATGGACCAGCCACCGTTGTTTCCCATCAATAAATGCTCTTTGTTTTCTGTTTTTTTTCTTTTTCTTTGTCTGTACACTGACACTGACTCGGAACTAATTGAATTCCTTGCCTGTTTGAAAGCATATTTTGGTGAAGAAAGCAAAAGTCTGACTTTGACAATTAAATAATTGTATTATTGAATTTTAGACGGATCACACCGCCAGCCAAACACTAAATAGGCTTGCAGTAATTAAAGAACACATAAAAAAAGAAACTCTGTATACAACCAAAAATGAATAAATGGTCCGCTGCCGGCTTCCCGTGACAAGGCGTGCAGCCTGAGTGGAGCGCCAGCCTGCTGTCCTGCTCTCGGCAGGGCGGCGGCCCAATCACATCATGTGGCCCACAGAGTCTTGGAAGGCGGTCAGACATGGAGAGCCTCCACGGACACGTCCGTTCAGGCTGGACTGGCAATGAGGTCACCACCCTCCCCCCCCCCCCCCCCCCTCTCCCCCGACCACCGGGGCTGGTGGGCACCTGATGAAGGACTGTTGAGCAGATGGGCGGGGCTTATTAGAGCTCTCCGCAGGGGGGAGCGAGAGAGTGAGACGGGTAGTACAGGGTTGAAGGGTACAACGGATCGGGTTTACAACTGTGTGTGTGTGTGTCTGTGTTTATGTGTATGTGTGTGTTGGGGGCAATTCTGTCAGTGATGCTAAATGAGATTGGACTGCTTGGAGTGTTCGTGTGTGTGTGTGTGTGTGTGCATATGTGTGTGTGTGTGTGTGTGTGTGTGTGTGTGTGTGTGCGTGTGTATGTGTAGAAGTTGGTAATGGTGACCAGAAGGACCAGCCTGGATTCGATTTCTCAAGGACAAAACAGAGATTAATGACTAGCTCCACACACACACACACACACACACACACACACACACACACACACACACACACACACACACACACCTAGATAAACTCCTGACCATGAAACTTCCAAAATTAGGGAGAGTAGACTGGCTTCACCACCAACGGTGATCAGTGGATGTTTGCATGGACTTCCTCTTTTGTGTGTGAGTGTGTGTATACATAATTCGTTTTATAACTTCTGCACTTTTACTTTGCTAATTAGGTTCTAGTTCAAACAGTAAAGGGAGGACATGATCATAAAAGGTTTGTTTGCATGCGGAGCAAAGGGGACACTGCTACCGTCACAGCTAAAGCAGCAGCAGGCGGATAGATAGCCAGAGAGTGCTACTACAGATCCCATACTGAGTCAAGTCTCTCTATCAACGCACTTATTTATCACTATTACACCCTCTAAGGGGCTTTGCAGACCCCCAGGCCCTAACCATAAACCCTTAAATGTGCTAAGTAAATCCTCAAATGCTGAGGCTTTTTGGGACCTTGAGAGGCTACATTAACATGAGACCCCCCTCCAAGAAGGCTAGGAGTAGTTTCAACAATATAAATCACAATAAATCCAAATGAACGACATGGGAAGACACAATGAAAAACAATCAAAACGGTGATTCATCTAGCGTTGTGCATGGCGCTGCTTTAGCCAACAAGGTGTCACCGCGGAAACAAAGTGAGATGTGTATTTACAATAAAAGCAGACCATAAAGGATGACGACTAAGCAGACATTGGCAAATGCACACACACACACAAACACACGCACACACGTGCACACACACACACACACACACACACACACACACACACACACACACACACACACACACAGATAATGGCTATTACAGAAAGCCACAAGTGGCTAATATGAATAATATTACCCAGGGTGTCTTGAGTAATTTTCTAGAAAACATATCATTTTTTGTCTCTTGTTCGGAGGGCCGTTATATACGCAACGGGAGGTTGCGTGTGTGTGTGTTTGTGTTTATAAGGGAGTGTTGGCAGCCAAATGATGCTGAGTTGTGGAAAAAGCATTTATATGCCTCAGAGTAACCTTTAATGCTGAAAGATTTCTTTGGCATCTCTTCCTTGTGGCGTGGCTCTGGTGAATGAACCACTGGTCAGAGGAAGCGGGTGACGGACGCTACCTCAGCGTGGTCGGTGAGAAGGTTCCTGGACTAGCTTTCCTGTTTGTACGTTGCTCGATCTGTGATGGCCACTCTCTTTGTGTCAGGCCGTAAGACAAGCTGTCAGGTCTGTGGAGCATCAATTGTAACTATGTGACTTGAATCACTTTCCATTACCTGCTAAGTTCTTCTTCTTACATTTTCCAATGGAGAACCATTTAAATAATTTTACATTTACATTTAGGCCATTAGCAGAGGTTTTCATCCAAAGCAAGTAAGTACATTTTTCAGAAGAAGAGGTGAAAAGTGAAACAATATATCCCTCTCGGTACAGTAAGGATGTTCATAGAACCAAGTGAAAAGCACTAACAAACGTTTGCTTAACCCATTCCATACATGCAAAGATGAATAATGTCTGTTCATCACAGAAACAGACAAGGAAATCTGCTGCTTGATCAGCTTTGAGCTTCTGCGATTACTTTACATCTTGTTCCTGCCTAAAATAGGGTAGGGTTGCACTGTTGCAGTGAAACTCTCTGAAGTAGCTCTCATGTTGTGAACATGCAACAGTGTTTGCATTGGCGTGTCTAGACTAACTCAGTAGGGTGCGCTCTGGAGTGACACAGAACCCCACAGGGCGGTACGGATTGTTCCACGACACTAACTTTGTGCAACGAGCAGTGAATCAAAAAACGTATTTAAAATTGTGCAAATATCACCTATATGATGCATATTGCATTTGGTATCCAGTCCACAAACTGGAAAAATAAAAATTGTGTACAAAACAAAAATACATGGTGTTGGTTGGATATTGATTGACAACTTCAAATCCTATCCACTGGCAGAATGAGTCGGGGTGACACTCGCCAATCGACTCGGCCACCGGCGAATCAAGTTGGCCGAATCACAAGGCCAAGAGGACGCCGTGAGGAACAGTTGGATAGCACTGACCTCTGCTCTGAACACTATAACACTTCTCAAGTGCAACCTGTTTTGACATAAATGTCACGTTCACAATGTTGTGTTTACTACAGGTTGTTCCCTGTTTGATAGCTAAAAAGTAGAATATCACTCTTTCAGAGAAAGTTGGATCCAAAACAAAATGGTTGTGATACCGCCATGTTATCAATAAGCCATCTCTATTAAAGTACTACTGTGCAAGTAAATGATGTAATTAATGATCAATGCGTAGAACATATAGCGATGAATATAGTTCTATCAATTTAGTTTGCTACTCTGGATGCAATAAGAGGATTATGTTGAGAAAGAGAAATAGGCAGTAACGCCTCTCATGAAAAATGTTTAGTTAACATGGTGACTATGACAAAGAAACCTGATTGTGATTGGTTGAACTGATCGCATGCTAAAGCCTTCACAATTGACCTTGGTGTGCTTAAAATGAATGGTGCTTTTTGCCCAAACTGTAATACCTACTGGCCCCTAGCACAATAAAAGCCAGTGCAGGTCCCCCTAAGGTAATGGTTTTAACGTTAACAAAGGTAATTATTTATGATTTTCTCAATAGGATTATGGCCAGCACTCACCCTTACCCATTAACCCTATCCCTCACCCTAAACCAATAACACTTACCCCTATACTAATGCTATATAATAATGTTTATTAGTGCATAAAATAGTGTCAATTTGGTCATTATAGTAACCGTATTGCAAAGTGATACCTACATATTTAATTTACTTTTTTTTATATATGTTATGAAGCAATTCAGACTATTCCATCAACATACAAGGCTTTACAGAACTGCAAGAAATGCATTTACATTTGTATTCACCATTTTAACATTGAAATCAATTTAGAATTTACGCTTCTCATAGAATCTGGAATGTTTTTGTCTTAAGTATGTGTCTATGACTGAGAATCCTGACTTATGTCCGTTCTGTTAATGTTTGATAGTTTTGAACGTTATTTGCTCAGCGATAACTTCTACTGAGCAATATATTGGAGCAGAAGTTATGTCTTCATCAGAGACAGAAAATTCTATCATACTCTAAAAGCGTCTAACCCTTAGATGTGCATCTCTTATTATGTTTAGCTCTCATGGTTGCTGCTCTCACTGATTCAATTCACAGACACACACACACACTCATTATTGTGTGAGAGAAATAATTGCTCACTGTGCGAGAGTGGCGCTGATTTAATAGATGTGAAACTTGAGAAATGCATTGTGGGGTATTTTAGCGTCTCCATTTCTAATATCTAGAATATGGTGTGGAAATCTAACGCTTGGTTAAAATCCCATTAAAGATCCCATCTCTTTGAGTTTCTTCTATTGGAACACGCTCTCTTCTTCTGGTACGCTCTGAAAGAGAGTGGGCTCTGTGTGTCTGGGAGGGTGTTAAGCATACACATGAACACATAACAGAAACTAGACACGAACATTCACAGAATAAAACGGTACCAAGTACTTGGCCACACATCGAAAAACACATATGGGAACACATTCCCACTCACACATTCTCTCGCTTGCACATGTAGCGAAGATCATAAAGTCACTCACAAAATACAATAAAAACCTCCAAACAGAGTGCAACACAAAAAACAGGCATGCAATCGGGGTGCCAAACACACACGCACACACACACACACACACACACACACACACGTTCGCACATAAACGCACACACACACACAAACACACAACCCTAGGACTGAGTGATTTAATTTTACCACTCTGTCAAGTGAAAACAAGGAGTATCAATCATTGCCATGGCGACACAGGGGCCGTTAATATTACTGTAGTCCTGATTCATAGCACAAATGTGAAGAGAGGAGTGAGGCAATTAAAGAGAGAGAGAGAGAGAGAGAGAGAGAGAGGTGTTTGACGGAGAGGGTGAAGTGAGATATTTTAATAGTGTAGGAGAAGAGAAAAGTTGTTGTGGTAGGAACAAGAGGAATTTCATTATCCCACCTAGCATACGCTTACTACCTCTGTGACTGAGTCAGTGGGAAAGCACAACTATGACAGAGTTTCATGCTCTCCTTCTCCCTTTCTCTACTATTAATATTATATTGCAGCCTCAGAGTTGAACGCCATTGAAGCGCATATTTATTCAAATCAGCATTATTTGTCATCATTTGGAACAGACCATAATGTATGGCCTATAAGGTTTTCTTTTATGTTGTCTTATGTTGCACGTTATAAATAACTTAAATGGTACCTCAGAAGAGTAGCGATATAGTCCGATACAAGTGGTTCGAGGAAATGAAAAAAGTCTTAGTTTATTATATATCAGTTTTATAATATGTGTATAACATGACTTTTAACAAACAGCTAAAAGTAAAGGGAGATATTTGAAACCCAATTCATTTAATTTTGCGTAAGGCAATTGAGAACATTAGACTTGAAATAACTTCTGTGAAATAAATTGAGATTTAGAGTATGTGGGTCTTGACTAACAAGACATAAGGCCTGTAACAACAGACGATTAGATTAGAATGGATCCTTTTTTATGTTCACCATAACTCACTCTGGATGGAGGTGCAGATATAAAACAATGCAGATTCAACACATTTCATTAAGAGTCTTGGCAATAGGAGCAACACACAAGTTGCTGTTGTTTTTAAAAGAAGACCAAACAGTGCATTACTGAGTGTGACATTCCTCTTATGGTGCGTTTTTTTTCATTGATTGTTTTCCATTTCCCTCTGCTTGCGCCTACTGCTCAGCATCCCACCGCCTCCTTCATCCTGGTCCCTCTAATTTATCTCTATTCCATCCTCATTAATCTGCATCAAGCTCTCCGGATGCGAATCAGGCGGTCTGTCCTCGCATCCCTGGTCTGACACCAGTCAACCCCCAGCCACCCAATCACCACCACCGACCCGCCCCCCTTGATCTCAACCCCCCCCTTCCTTTCTTCCTCTGGTGTCCCTCCTCCATCACCTCCTGCCCATCCATCACCTTCTCTCTCGATTTTCTTCTCGCTTCCGCTCACCCAATCATCAGGCTCCTCCAGCAGCCCGTCCAACCTCCTCCCACACACACACACACACACACACACACACACACACACACACACACACACACACACACACACACACACACACACACACACACACACACACACACACACACACACACACACACACTGTTTCCCCCTATTCCTACACACCCCACACGTCAGCTAAAGAGACGGCTTTTTCGACATGCATGACTACAGGGAGATGAGTGGGAGTGTGTGTGTGTCTGCGTGTGGGTGTGTCTGTGTGAGTGTGTTTGTGTGTGTGTGTAGGTTATTCTGCCCCACCACTGCCTGCAGCAGCATCACCGCCGACAGCTGCTTAATTCACATGACAGGTCGGATGCCCCAACCCCCGAACCTCCCCTAATGTCCCGCCCATTCCTCACCCATCAGACACAATTGCACCAATGCACACACACACACCCCCTGCCCCCCCCCCCCCCCCCACACACACACACACACACACACACACACAAACACACAAAAACGTCTAGTCCACTCTCTGTCTTACAGGTACAGATGACCTGCAAAGGTGGTTCCATTTAAACCAGATTGGTGGGTATCATAAATGCCTTTGTGTGTGTGTGTGTGCGTGTGTGTGTGTGTGTGTGTGTGTGTGTGTGCCTGTGTGTGTCTGTGTTTATATGTGTGGTTTAAAAGCAGTGACACAAATGCTGACGTAGTGCAAATGTATCTTTGACATTGGCATGAAATTGGCGTGGCGTGCACATTTGTGTGTGTTGCTTCATTACCGGGCTGGGGTGTTGGACGAAGCAGCTCTCTGGTGCAGTGCCAACCCCTCACACACACGCACACACTGTGTGTATGTGAAGGGCACGGCAAGATCACACTGACTGATGGATGTTTTCCATTTATATAACGTTGTATTAGCTACATGCGTGCAGGTCCATGCGTGTGTATGTGTGTCGTTTGTATCTGTTTCACCAAAGGTAACACAGATACACTCGTTTATCAGTGTGAAGAGATAGTTAACCACTTGTTGGCATTTCAATACAGGATGTGTGTGTGTGTGTGTACGTGTTCATATTGTAATTAGTATTCAATATCAATATGACTTTATTTGTTTGATTATATTGCTAATATTTTACAGAATCTTTTTGATAATTTGATATTGTTGAGTATGACCATGTGTCTTCCGAAGACAGCTTGTCATGACCACAGTTAGTCTTTCATTGACTCATCATCCCAAGTCATGTGAAATATCAATTCTTTATGAACATTTCTCTGCAACAATAGTCATGTTTTGATGATTCATTATTTAAGTACCGTTCATCCAGGAGCATGAACGCATTACAGAAAACGTTTGTACTGCAATTGTGTTGTTTGTTGAACTCATCCACAAGTTCGACACTTTCTTTCAGCTGTTGATCTACAGATCATCTAATATGTGATCTAATTCACCCCCACAGGTATCTATGACTAACAGTACACCTCTCCTCCAACCACTTTTCTCAGTACAACTTCTGAAGTCTCCAACTCCAACAGCTGTTATCAGTATCACCAGTTCTGAGAGTACAGCACAGACCAGCGCCAGGACTCTGATTCAACTGGACTGTGTCTGCAAAAGATGTTGCAACAACCAGTTGTAGTACTCGAAATTCAATGAAACATTGTGTCAGGCAACTTTTTGTTGAGTACGCCATGAGGATATTCAAATTAATAAATACAAATAAATAATCTGAGTTGAATTAGTTGCTCTGCCTCAACTCTTCCAAATAAGGGCATATAGCTTCAGATCAACAAAAAACAATACATTACCATGAAAGGTGTTTTGTTAAGTAGTGATTCTCTCAGCAACATATTATTTCATGAAGATTGACACGTACTATTGCATTTAGGAGACGGCATGGCATTTGTTTATGGTGTGTGCATGTCTGCGTGTGTGATGGGGATCTACGTGGGGATGATGGAGTGAGAATTCATTCATGTGTCTACGGTTGTTACATGTAAGGTGTGTGTTGTTGAAGTGTGTGTCATAGGATGAGGGGGGCGTGGGGTGGATGAGCCATGATGAGCGCAGACACACCACAGCAACTGGCGAGCGGGAGGGCTGTTTACCTGCCATTACGATGGTCTCACAGCAGAACTGGCTGGGTAGTAGGGACCTAAATATAAAGCCTTTTATACCTGTATTTGGTAACCATATGGATTACTGGTTCCCAACCTTGGTGTCGGGAGCCCATCTGGGGTCCCCTGATATGCAAATGAGGTCACAGGAAATTGCTGGCAAATGCTACATTTGATTATCCATTATTATTATTGAGCAAACCACTTTTTTTAAGGTCTCATAGACATATATAATATACATATATAATATCAATTGTCGGCCTAATCATTCATAGCAACGAGCAAACTACATTACAATCAAGCTAACTAAGTGTGTAGTAGAGAATTACGATTACAATCACTAGTACAATTGATATTGCATTCTCAGTGCTGGTAACGGGGCCAGGAAAAGGTTGAGAACAACTGATAAAGAGAGTTGTATGCTGGGCAAATCACCAACACATTATCTTCCCTCTTTTGTAATCTTCCACCTCTTTAAAACACAAGAGCAGAATAGTATTTTGTGTCACACCAATGTTTTCATGAAGTGCTTGCAAGGGGATGTAGATATTGTAGTGGTTAACTTTTTCCAGCAAGGTGAATGGATTAAGAGTTGTAGCATTGATTCATTCATTGATTCGTAATCATTGACGTCTACATGTTCATTTTTAGTGATATTCACAGGGCGACAAAGCTCATTGATCAAAACAAGAACACACACACTCACACACAGCCGCAAACTCTCTCACACACAAATAAAGATGTATAAGGAAGATTCAAGTTCTGAAGAACAAATTGAGTCAACAATATTGTATAACCAGACTTTTCGGCATTCACTCGGGGTGTCGAGGCATTCCGAAATTTGCCATCGATTTACATAATCTTTTGTCCAACCAAGGTCAGCTATACAAACTGCCCCGGCTAGGATGTTTTCTCCAATAGTGCCCACAAACAAAAAAAATTTTGCTTTTTTGTTTACACGGCACTGTGCATGCTCACAGACTTAGTCATGGGCTATTATGTGTTTTTAATCATTACTAGCATGTTGTAAATATCTTGTATATCATCAACCTTTTGTATATACATGATCTTTTAAACCCTTTTCTCATTATTAAATTAATCACTTATAACTGATTATATATATTTTTTACCAATAAGTATTAATTCAGAATCAATGCTTTATAAGTTGAATTCAGTATGAATTAATACTTCAAAGTTGCACTTATTCTACAGTGCTACCCAGACTTTAAAGTGAAACTAAAACATTTAGCTCCATGGGATAAAATAGCAGGGTTTCAGACAAGAAGATAGTAGAGCAGAATATCTAAAAACAGTGGGCTACATTTAATTAAAGAACAGTGTGTGGGAGAAACCTACACTACATAACTAAAAACTAATCTTGTTTTGCAAAGATGCAGGCGGTCTAGAAATGTGTTTTGCTGCCTGCTACATTATTGCTTCAGGATTTACAAAATGTTTCCCTGTTTCAGACCAGGGCAGTACCACAACTAAAGTGGCACAACTCATGGACAGCAAAACAGATGATGGTGGTTATTAAAACGTAATAACCAGCATCATCATTATTATCTACCAACATCAACAACCATCATCATTAGATCTGCCAGTAATGATTATTTTTCTATTGATTAATCTATTGATTATTTTGTTGATAAATGAATGTAAGGAATTCATTTTCACCCAAAAACACATGCAATTCATTCAGATGGCTTTCCCTTTGACTGAGAGTAAGAGATAAAGAAAGGGGAAAAATAATTACACCAACATTATTTGATATGTAATACTTAAAGGGGCTTTTAGCAATATTGATTACTTAGAAAGATAATCACAGCTATCACTGATATGGAGAGTAAATAACGGAAAGCTGTGAGTGTTCATGCGATGAGGGACGGGAGTGCTTACTGCGATAATGGACAGGAAGTTAGCCAAAACGATGACTTCGCTAACAGCTCCTTTTTTTTACGATATAGTAATATTCCCTATGTCCCTTTAACTTAAAGGTACCTTATGTATAATTCATTTGCATCTAGAAGAACAGACTTGTCAGAAATGGAATACAATATTCATAGATATGTTTTAATCAGTGTATAATCCTATAAAAATGAGAGTCATTGTGTTTCACTTGCCTAAGTTTGAGCCCTTTATATCCCCATGGCTATGACTCATTTGTGATTTATTTTGTAATGTTGTTTTGTATGATCTTAATGAGCGATCTTTTGTATGAAATGTGCCGTTGTATTCATTATCTGTGGTGTTAAACTTTGTATCTAAAAAGCTTTACCGCCTAGGATCCGGACGTCAAAATCAACCACTGCACAGACAGAGCTCCACACATCCACACACTGTGACGTTATTGTCCTAGAAGCTTAACCCTCTCTCGGACGCAGCCATCAGCTGCTGCCAGGCGGAGCTCCACACACACTCAGACAGTGGCATTATATATATATGGATCCTAGAAGCTTAATCATCCCTCGGAGCCACCTTATTCAGCCTATTTAGACAAGCCTGTGCTCTATGCGTTTAACAAAATATCCATATTTAGAGAATTCAATTGTAATATAGTTTCACTTTTCAATCCAACTCCAAAATAGTGTAGCGAATGTCAGTTCACGGATAAGGGGGATTATGATAAGTGGGTGTGCATTCTTTTATACATCCATGTTTTGGAGACGTTAGTTTTCCTGTTTGATAACTAGAAGTAGGCTATTGTGATACAACTGCACACTGTCAAAAGTAACCTGTATTCATGTATAGCAATGCAACTAAACTTTGCCTTGTAGCGCCGACTTTAATTGGGATGATTGATCAATACACATAACAGATAGCAAAAATAAGTCTACAAATGCAATTTACCACAATGCATGCTTTATGGCCAAACGGAAATACCTACTGGCCCCTTACAGAAGACACGCCAATACAGGCCACTATGGTTGTTGGAATGAGGGGGGGGGGGATTTGTTTGAGTTGGTTGTGGTCTGCAATCTCACTGCTAGTTGTTACAAAATTGTACATACTGGACTTTTTTATCAATCAATTATATTGATCACAATCATTTAAACATTATATATATGACATTCCCTATGCAAAGAAATATGCCCAACATAATGGCCGATCCCCACAAACCCAATGCGCACACACCATCAATCAACGTAGAAAAGGCCCAGAGTCCAGCCTCAACAAGTTCTAGTCAACACATAGGCCTGGCTACCAGGCGAATGAGTGATGATGATTAAAGTTATGAGTGCTTGGAGAAGTCACAATTGCAATAGCTCTCCCTTCTAATGTTTTCATTTGTGCTGTTCAGCATTGGCATATCTCCCGCATGGTGGCGGTGCTACTGTGAAATTCCAAATTAAGTAGTGATATTGAAGAAATGTGTCTATTATAACCTATTGAATTGAACAAATTGCACTTTTGAAATGCTCTCACAAATAGTAAAATAAAAAAATTGCATGCGTTGTTCAAAGACATTGCCTTCAATGCATTTTTAGTGTCAAAGTCATTGATGATGTCTTCATCACCATCATTACAACGACTAACCAACGTCCTCATCATCATCATCATCATCATCATCATCATCATCATCATCGACAAGTCCAGGACCACAGAAGTGCATGTTGGTGCTCCCGTTTTCTGTAGCCTGGGGATTCGGACAGAGCTGCAATGGGCACCTTCCCCCTATGTGTGGAAGCCAGCTAGCTGACAGCCCTGCTGGGGTCAACACACTCCCTCAACCCTCCAAGCTGTGGTCCCGGATCTGTGGCCTCTCCCAGGCCCCACAGCAGCATGGCACACCTGTCAAACTCTGTCTCGTCTCGGCTGCAAAACAGACTTGGCACGCCGATTCATGGTCGCTACAAGATAATGTCCAGCCCAGATTTCTGTTTGTAGTGTTGATTGATCACTGCTCATTGACCGTTTGCAATAAGGAACATTTTGAACGAATAGCCACTGTAATGCTAACTGCATCCATATGTCATTTAAAATTGGAAAAATCCCCTTTATTAGAATCCCTGGCTCCGTATTGCTTTTTTTCCTCACAAAAAAAGAAATCCATTTAAACTAATATGTTTGTTTTTAAACCCTCTTCTCATATCCGAGCTGTCAATTTTAATTTTGCGGTATATCAGCGATGAAGTAGGACTGGGGTCGATACAGAGCCTGATGTTGAGGAGAAATTAAGCAGCTTAATAGAGAAGAGAAGCACCCGTGCATATAGTGTGTAGTATTGAAGTATTGATGAGCTAGTCCACTTTCCAGCGCAGTAGACAGAGGAGCTGGATACTGTTTGGTACGGTGCGGGCCTGCGGGTTGACAATGAATCCCTCTCTGTGTGCTTTGAGTTTTCTATTCATTGTCTTATTGTTTGCTTCTCGTTCTAATTATAGTTTCTTTAGTTGGTCAGAGCAGGTGATTTATGCATTTGAATGTTGTCTGCAAATCCTGCCCACCGA
>NC_136936.1:21955400-22023752 GCF_949987615.1 Pollachius pollachius
AAGTAGGGTAATGAGATCCATTGTATGCTTTAAGTCAGACGACCATCCATTCTAGAGAGTGGCTGCCCATTCAATATCTTTTCAAGTCTCTGCTATCTGAATATCCAAAGGTTTCCAAATATACTACAACAGCAGTAGAGACGTACACTGATGCATTTAGTTACCATCAAAACATTTCAAATTCATTTCTGAATGTTTGCAAGCATTTATCTGCCAATGAAATTAAATATTTTGATATATTTATGGTTTGTAATCTTGGCACCATTGACTCCGAGACCGAAATAAATGGATGAAATGAAATAGAAATGATTGATTGTATTATTATTATTGGTTTTGCATGGAACAAGATGAAGACACTGTCAAGATGTCTTTGAAAGACACATTAGAAGAGAGGCTTTAGGCTGTTGGACTGATAATCAATTACAGCCCTCAGGCTTTCTTCCTCAATGCAAACCTCAAGAGGGAAAGCAATACTTTGCAGGATAATATCATCAGCGTGCCTGCGGGTCAGTCCAAACCCCAAAAGCCCTACGAACACCACGCTGAATGTCAAACGTGTACATTTAATCCTAGCCTACATGCTCCCCTGCAGTGTCATTGCATTGATTTTTCTATTCTAAAATCAAAACTTTCCAAATATGTGGCTTTTTGATTATTATTAACTGCAACCACTGAGATAAAAGTGGCTTTCATAACTAATATATAGATGTAGGCAGTGGCGGTGGGTCATTAGAGGGCTCTAGGGCGCCGCCCCTCCGTGAAATATTCACTTGAATATATCTACCAACTATTAATCAACTATTATCAATACGAAATAAATCAACAAAAAATACATAGCGTTTATCCTCGTTTAATTGTGTGACATACTTGTCACTGCCAGCAACCATTTAAATGCGTCTGAACGTCAATGATTTGGGCTAGGCTAGTTATTGGTCATTCGAAATAAAGCCCTCCTCCAAGTCAGGGGCGCCGGCCACGTTGAAGTCAATGTAAGCTTGCTAACTTTTTGCTGTCTATCAAGCAGAGACAGCTTTTCATTGGCGCAAGAAAATTCGTCCTCGGTTCGCATCAGTGTGCGCCCCAGGCTAATGGTATCGCTTTTATTTTTTGTTATCACCACATGATTGGACAATTCAGCGAATCAATCAAATAGGCCACCTCCCTCAGCAGCATTCGCCCAACACAACTACATGTAGAGAAGAGATAGATCGCTAACTAGCAGAGAGTTGGAAGCAATTTCTACCGTTTTCAGTGGAGGAATTGGACTCCCCAAGCAATGTTATACTTAAAAGGAGCAAGTAAGTTACATATTAATTTAGTCTTTCGGCCTGTAGCATATAAACAAAATGAAGCAACTGTCCCATATTTCTAACTGCATTTGAAGTAGACATTGAGACTCACAAAAAATGGACGCTATAGGACAGTGATAATGATTTGTAGGGTTAGTTAGTTAGTTAATATCAGAATAACAACAATGGGTCAAATAGCAATGGCTGGTGGAATGGCCATGAAGTAGGTCTGTATATGCAGTGTAAGCTTGTCCAGGCCCTGCAAGGCAGGATGTAGGATATGAATCCGAATGAATAGTAGGTAAATAGGTAGTGGCCATCCCCAAAATGCACCAGAATACAGGAAATCAAATGTATTAAATTCATTTTTTTTTATGGGGGACGGGGGGGGACGAGGGGGAACCCCAGACCCCCAGACCCCCTGTCTATTACTGTGCCCCACCAACATTTTTGATCACCAGCCACCACTGGATGTGAGTATCTGAAAAATGCAGACCCAGCAAATGGTTATTGGTACTGCAAACACTGTGGCAGCTCTGGGCTGGCAGCCCAGTAAACTACTGAGTCAAATGGAGTGTGGTTAAGAATAACCCCTCTAAGTTAACTTTTCAGCGGGTAAAGAGAGACACTCTGGCTTTGATGTTTTTAGCTTGTTTTCATCCCCCCTACTGAGATTTTTGACACACACACTCTCTCTCTCTCTCTCTCTCTCTCTCTCTCTCTCTCTCTCTCTCTCTCTCTCTCTCTCTCTCTCTCTCTCTCTCTCTCTCACACTCATTAAAATCATTTCTCAGGGTCAGGTCCTTTGTGAGATATCGTTATTTTTGTCCATCTCTCTCTTCTTCTTTTCTCTCTGTATGTGTGCGCACATCTGTATTTTATTTTTTTATTCAATCAATCTTTGGGGGTGGCGAGGGGATGGGGGGCACGGACATTATCATCTGGAGCATTAACTTCCTGACCACAGGGGAGCAGGCTGCCCCAGCCTCTCTGGCTGATGCTGGACAGCATTATCCAGGAATACTAATCAATCACGGAGCACACCGCCACAATGAGTGCAAGACCGGAATCCAGATAGCAAAAACCTCATGTTACAAGACGGCCAGAGAATGCCTCCACAGCCTTTGTCCTCCAGACTGTTTTATTTTTTTATTTAGGAAATGGTGATTTTCTTCTTTCTCTCCCCACCATGTTTCTTATCTGGTCCATGGCATCTGATGGAGTGAGGTCAACAAGAATATATAAGGCTGTTCGTTGTGGACAGAAATAAAATAATACATTGCTGATTTGTGATATGATATATTTTGGTGCACACAATGTCCTGGAAGTGCGTGTCCCACACGCTTTCTCCCGAAGGTAACAGCTGGTACAGCACAGAATTTTGGTGTTCATTATCTGTTGCAATAAACCCCCGGTCCAGAATGTCATCTGGCTGGCGGTGGAGTCGCCCGCTTCCTCAATTCATCTACAGCCAACGCGGCGGCCCCGGCAGGCTCAGCTCGGAATGGATTGCCAGCCATGTTGTTCCTATCTCCGTCATATGAACTAAATCGTTCTTATTTGTCCCCATTCGTTCCCCTCCTTTTGTTGTTGCCTGCATCAATGCAGAAGCCAGCTCTGCACTTTTGTCCTTTAAAAAACAGATTTGTTTTTCCAACCATCCCCCCACTATGATCCTCAGATATGGACCGCAGTGAGGATCCTTTAGGGTCCTATTAACGCCACACGTGCCAAAGGATTTGCTGGTAAGGTGACAAACAATTATGAGTTCACAGTGGGTGGGTAGAGAAGGTCATGCACCTATGTGATATTAAGTGAAAGGAAGACAAAGCACGGAGAGGAACATCCAAACTGCATAAGGTCATTACTCCACCCTCAAACCCACAATCTCCATCCGTAATCAATCCTGATTGATTGCATTTTGATTGACTGATTGAATGATTGATTTGAATGACAGCAGTTAAAATATAGGTATTGTTCCTCTTAATTTACATTTTGTTTGAGACGAGGTACAAATCAAATCCAATTCAAATTCAATCCACGTCCATGCAGAGTTATGAACCCTGACTGAGAGCGGCCGGCCATCTTGTGTGCATCACTAAACATGCCCCCCGTCCCTCCTCCCAGCCCTCCTCCATCCTTGTTTGGAGGAGATGGAGCCGGAACAGGCAGATGATGGATACCTTCCCTCTCCCTTCGCCCTTGGGTCCCAAAAAAAAGGTCATCATCCCCTTGAGCTGAGCAGAGCGGATTCCTCCTCCTCTTCCTCCTCCTCCTCCTTCCTCATCCTTCAGCGCCGGGCCGGGAGGGCCAGGGCACCAAGGGGGCCGCCGCGCCGGCCCTCCTCAGCACAAACGCTCGTAAACTGTGGCTGACAAGCACCAAGAGGCTCCGACACGGAGGGCCCAACACACAGCAGGTGATGACGTTAACCCCTGCTGATAGATGGGGGGCTTCACTATGGTGGCGGGGCCCCAACGGGCAGCTATGGGAGGTGTGAATTGGTGAGGGAGAGGAAAGGCCTGACACCTTTTCTTTTTTTGAGGTGATATTAGTGCGGCTAGGGGCCGGGGGGGGCTGAGGTGTGATGTCATAGGATAGGGATAACAATAAAGAAACAGACGTTGGACACCTGGCAGCTGCAAGGAGGAACAACTTGGGAGCATCGTTTAATCATGCCATATCAAATCAGGTAATGTCATGTGAACACGCTATTATTATTATTATTATTATTGTTATTATTATTAACACGCTATTAAAATGTTATTCCAGCAAAATTCATGTATTCCCATCAAATAAGCCCTTCAGATACTTTTTTCTTTGAAAATCAAGTATGGAGTTTGCCCGGCACAATGTTTGGTTTCCATGTTATTGGTTAGGGGCACCGCGAACGCTTCTAAATCGGCATTTTTTAACCACTAATATTGCTCAAAATAGCACCAAACCTCTGCAGTAGCATCATTAGGGTCCCTACACCTAAAATGAAGCATCAATTACTTAGTTAGCGTACCGGGAGTTTATTAAAAAAGACTGTTTTCCAAGTCTGTGCCTTACCGGTAGGTCAATGTTTCCAGGAAGTCATCACAAGTCGATTACCTGCTAGCTTAAATAATATAATAGAGACGCAAACAAATTTTAAACAGCCAAGTATCAAGAGGGGAGATTGTTAAGTAAAATTTGTTAGCGCCTCTATTAGATTGTTTACAGTGACAGGTAATCGACTTGTGTTGAGTTCCTGGAAACATGAACCTACCGGTAAGGCACAGACTTTTTTAATAAACTCCCGGTACGCTAACTAAGTTAATGATGCTTTGTTTTATGTGTAGGGACCCTGATCATGCTACTGCAGAGGTTTGGTACTATTTTGAGCAATATTAGTGGTTAAAAAATGCCGATACATGTCAAAACAAAGACGAGAAAGAGATTTTCACTGGAATTACACTTTGACATGAATAACGTCCCTTTTAAATGGTCTCAAATTTTCATAATAACCTTTCATTTTTCATCACCCAAGTTTCTTCCAGAGAAAAGATTTGTAAATTTCCCCGAGACATCGAATGATTTGGTTGGTATCTCTTCTCTTGTGGAATTGTGTGTGCGGTACCAATGACATATTGATTATAAAGTCATACTATATTCTGTGTGTGTGTGTGTGTGTGTGTGTGTGTGTGTGTGTGTGTGTGTGTGTGTGTGTGTGTGTGTGTGTGTGTGTGTGTCTGGGAGGGTCATCGTTTGAAAGTTTGGGGTCTGTGTCTTTGTATTTTCTCCTTATCAGTCATCATCAGAGGCTCATTTCAACCTTGACCGCTCAGAGTACGCAGAACTGACACGCTATGTTAATTGATTGTTTGTTGGCCTCAGCGCTTGTTGGCTTTCCACTGGCCTGTTTATGCTATGCCCCCATGCCCCCTAATGCAAAGCAGCTGCATGGTTGAGGAAGCGGTCACACTTCAAAAACTAGAAAATGACCGTGTTAGATAGTGGGTTATGGACTGGTCTAAGGGGCTTGTACATTGCCCAAAAAAACACAGTATCAAGGTTTTTGGATGTTCTTTTTTACAATCACGTTGAAGCATTGTTGGCCAACTTCAGCCAACTTCCTAAGGTTGGGGTTGGGTGTTTGTTGGAGAAGTGTGGAAGCACCTTAAGACATAATTGTAGTAGTGGTATTTGAAGTAGTAGTAGTGGTAGTGGTAGCAGTTGTGGTAGTAGTAGTATAAGTAGCAGTAGTATACATAGTAGTGGTAGAATATAATCAAAATGTTTATGAATGTATTCACGAAGACTGGCTTGGCAGGCATAACATTACAAATTGAAATTCACCGTCTAAGACCTCCTGTCTTTTTTTTTTCCAGTTTTACATGATAAAGCATTCATGTTATGAAAGCAACAGGGATGCCTCACTTTGTCTTTATTTAGAAAGGACTTCTCCTGTTAAATTCGGGTCCATGCCGTTTGCCTCTGGTATGTCTGTGGTTACTGTGAAATACTTGTGGGAAAAAAAGTGTGATTTGTTATACAAAGTCTGAAATAAAAGGTTGTAAAAACATTTTTACACTAGGCCGGGTGTTTATAAGGTCAAACAGTCACTCAGGACTTTTTATGATGAGATTTTGGTTTGTGAAAAACGGTCAAACTAGCAGGGAGGCAAAGAGTTGTGTAAACAAAGGCTGGATGGATGCCATGGCGATACGCCCACAGACAGTCTTCTCTACCGAGACGTTGACCTCAAATACGTCAAACATTTATTTCATACCACACCTTTCCTCCAAAGACTTTCAATCTCCCCCCCATTTTATTTCATATAGTTGTCAAAATAGAAGACCTTTAAGACTTTTTAATGGGAATTTCTAACCACAGCATGAAAACCACACTCTTTTCTCACTATGTTTCCTTTATAAAACAGCCGTTGGGGGGGCCCGTAAATCTGGAATAGGAATTCATAAAAAGCTCAAGTAGGTCCAGTTAAAGATGTATCTGGATTAGCCTATCTATGAGGCTTACTATCGGCTATTTGGCAACCATAAATCCACAATGATAACATAACTATTGAATCGGTACTGGTTGACGTATTTGCACAGATGTTCAGACTAAAATCGTACACTCAATAACTGAAAGCTCTTCTGGACATATGGATCATTATTGTTGTTGTAGTACCTGTGGAATTCAATGATTTGTTTGACTAATACAAACAATGAATCAACACTGATAAAACGCTAGCTTTCTAGTAGTGTGGTTCCTCTTGCCTGCTGTTAGTCCTCGCGTCAAGGTCATTGCTTATCTTTGAATTAAAGCAGCATTTAAATTTCGAGATCAGAGCCTTCCAACTTGGTAATGAGAACGAATGAAGAGATTGTCTCCGCCATTAATATAATCTTTTCGGACCATTTATTTTTATTGCACAAGCTTTGGCATATAGCTAATGTTGTTATCCTATTTCTGCTCAAACCTGTAAGTGACGAACAGCGCTGTGTGGACCGGACACAAAGGATGTTATTGTTGAAATTATTCAACCATGATAAAAAGTAGACTGCAGTGGACTTGAGTTAGTCAATCTAATGTTCTTTGTGTTTAAGGGTGGGAAGACACCATGCCCGGTTTCAGATAGAAAGGGGGGGTGTCTGACTCTGAACCCATTTCATTGATGTCATATTTTCCCGGGCAGTGGGAGCACCTCTGCACAAATTGACTGCAAAAGGCCATGGCTGGGCTTCTACAGAGCATCTGTATGCATAGTGTTGGACGGCTCGCACAGCATTCATCATATTCCCCCAATCTGTCCTGTGTGTGGTAGCCTACAGCTAATGTTTACAAATGCATGAATGTGAAGGAATGCTCTGTATGCAGGCCAGCTAAGTGTGTTGGGGGGAAGTGGGGGGCAGACACAAGTAGAGTGACAGGGGCGGACAGGGAATGAAAAACAAATAAAAAGAAAATTAGATAACGCTTCACAAAAGACAGTCAACGTCGCCACATTAAATCAATCATGGGTAACTCTGACTTGATCTGCTTCCTCATCAAGGCGTTGGAGAGGTAAAGATTTGTGTCAGGGAAGGTCCAGATATTATTACCTCCACGTCACTATTGGTCCCTCACCACTGACCAAACAGTGCAGGATTGAAAACCCATTTCAGTTTTCTTCTTTTCCATAATTACGTAATAATGGAATGTCACCATATGATATATAATATTGTGTTTGCTTCCACCCAGACTAAAATGAAATGAACCGTAGCTGTGGAATCGGAAGTGCATTCCTACAAGTTAAATCAATTGGGAAAACGACCGCCATAGTTATGACTTCATCTGAAATATGAACTTCATAGTCCTTTACCACAGCTTCAGTCACAGAAGAACGGCATCATATAACATCCCCCAACCAAGGGCCTGAATATGCAGAGGAGGTGAGGAGGGCAAAACACAAATAGAACCAACCAATCAAACCAAACTTTTAATAAGATATTGGTAGGGACAATTTTTTTCTTTCCCAAAGTTGGTCGGGACATGTCCCTCCATCCTTATGCAAAATAACGCCCTTGCCTCCAGTCACAAATAGCATACACGCAAAACATAAGAAAAATAAAACAACTAAAATGGTCCGCAGGGGGGAGGGGGGATATCAATATCGCAAGAAATTTCGGGAGGCTAAAGGAGGAGAGTAATATTAAGTTTGAGCTACAAAGTGTCGTCTTGTGGTGGCCTCTATAAACATAATTCACCGTACTGTGTTATTGACATGTTATAGGGACACTGGGGACGCTGTCTCTTTATGATCACGTGACTTGTGTGTTGATATGCCGGTCGGCGCGATGTTTGAATTTAACGTTTTTTATATGACAAAATGAACGACCTGCTGTTGCTTGTCGACGTGAAAAATTGTCCCTTCACTTCTTTTATCACAATTTCTACAGTCTATAGAGAATATCTTACCTGGGAGACTTAGTCGACGGCGACGCCGTTAAAACAGACAGAAGGGGGGAGGGGGATATCAATTTCGCTAGCCGTTGATTTTCAACGCGGTTGTGTGTGTGTGCGTGCGTGTGTGTGTGTGTGCATGTGTGCATGTGTATGAGGGGCCGCCTGGGACAGAATACATACTTGGTCTTACAAACACTATTATAATCTCGCATATACACCAGTATACTCATACACACACACTATTATACTCCTTTTACATGTATGTATGAGAGAGAATAGTAGTGTATGTGAGAGAGAATAGTAGTGTATGTGACAGAGTATAGTAGTGTATGTGAGAGAGTATAGTAGCGTATGTGAGGGAGTATAGTAGTGTATGTGAGGGAGAATAGTAGTGTACGTGAGAGAGTATAGTTGTTTATGCAAGAGAATATAGTAGTGTGTGTGAGAGAGAATAGTATTGTGTGTGAGAGTATAGTAGTTTGTGTGAGAGAGTTTGACTGAAACGGAAGTGAGTTTGATTCATCAGTTCCTGATTGGCTGACAAAAGAGGCGTGAAAATACTGCACTGTCATTTCACTCTGGAATTTCCAGCGATTTTGTTATGCTGCGTTCGCACCAAAAAATGATTTAGATGCTTGTTCGCGTGGTCTCCTGAGTTTGACAGAGGCTTCTTCTTGTGACCGCCAATTCATTCTAAACCCTAGCCAGTCTCTAATGTGTTGTGGAAGTACCAGACGTCAGAAAAACTGACGCAGTCGTTTAGGATTCATGAGTGCGGTGTATGTCTGCGTTCACGCGTGCTGTGTGTGTGTGAGCTGCATGCTGCTTGGCACATGCACACTGACCAACTTGAGAAATTTGTCCGACAGGCCTGCTATTAAATACTAGTGAGAAGTGAGATATTCCTCATGAAAGGAGCTTGCTGGTTACGACCAGTGGAATAAATGTAGAGACGAGCATTTCCACATGTCCCCCATGTGACAGTTGTTAATTCAGCATCATTATGTCCAGACAGATAAGTTTAATATTTTATCACAATCACAGAAAACCACACAGTTCTGCTTTTAGTCCTGCTGCTTTCATTCGATTGAATGCGGCTCTTTCTACAGTTTGCCGTGGCATATTTGAAAACAAAAATGTATGACTGACTGAATGACATTCTGAATAAAATGTGAAAGTCTTTGTTTTCTAATACTCGAGATAGCATAATAGTTCGGAGTGTGAATTGAGTGTTTTTGTGTGTGTGTGTGTGTGTGTGCGTGTGTGCGTGTGTGTGTGTGTGTGTGTGTGTGTGTGTGTGTGTGTGTGTGTGTCTGTGTGCGTGTGCATGTGTGCGTGTACATTTGTGAATTAATGTGCATGTGTCATATCTGTGGAGAACATACGATGGATGTCAGGGCCACTGATTCGGATCTAGTAATTTCACACTCAAATGGACACTCAATATGCTATAACAGACTGAGGTCTCGTCCCATTGTGGCTAACCTCCCGACCCAAAGACCAACGGCAGAACCCCCAGCCACACTCAGAAAGACTATTATTATCCCTAGAATCTCAAACTCTAATTAGTTATGAAAGAAGATAACAATGGTCATAAACGATGGGAATATGCTACCCTATAAACATAAACTACACATCAATCTGGGCTGGTAATACCAAAGAAATTGGTTGCGGAGGGGAGCGTTTTACAATTTAAATTACTGAAGTCTTGTTACAAATAAACAACATATTTAATTATGTTGAGCGCTATAAAATAAGCAGTTTACTTTGCCTTTTTGCAACAGAGGTTTTCAGAGCTCAGGAAGAAGGAGCATTCGAACCCTGCCTCTCCTTTCTGCAGGCCTCCAGTATATCTATCATGTTCCTCTCTCCCTCGGCTGTTGTCTGCCTGCCTTGTCCTTTCTTTCCCTCTTTCCGTCTCTCCCTCGTTCTGTCTCTCTCCCTCCCACCCACCCTATCCCTCCCTCCGTCTCCTCTGTTCATTTCAAGGTGGCATTGCCCCTCCCTCCCCCACCTCAACGACCCACCCCCCCCTTCACATGCACACACGCCCCCGACCACGCCCCCCCCCCCCCCCCCCCCCCCCCCCCACACACACACACACACACACACACACACACACACACACACACACACACACACACACACACACACACACACACACACACTGCACTCCAGCTGCCCTTGAGGCTGTATGATCTCATCTGGGGAGACACAGTCAGCCGCCTGTAAAGGGTGGAAGAAAGGCAAGCGCTGAGGACGAAGAGCAAGAAAGGCAGAGGAGGCGGAGTAGTGTGTGTTGGGGGGGTTACAGGAAACCAAATCCCATTGCAGTGTGAAATAATGGAGTACTCCCTCACCACTACCACCATCACCTCCATTTATTGCCTCTGTATGGCGTCTGATCTGAGATCTGTGCTGCGGGGGTGTCACATGCTGGGGCTGAAGGGCTGGCGAGGGGGGGCTGCTGAGATTTACAATCGCGGGGGGGGGGGGGGGTTGATGAAGGAGGGTGCGTTTGATCCACTCCTATTAAAAATCCAGTGTGGATACACTGTGTGGATACACCACCTAGCACGACTGTCCATGGTGTGTGTGTTTGAGTGCATGTGTGTGTTAGCGTGCATTTGTGTGCACGCTTTGTGTGTGTGCACCTTTCTATGCACACATGTGTGTGTGTGTGAGTGTAAGACTGTGTGTTTGGGCCTGCCTGCATGTGTGTACGTGTGTGTGTGTGTTTCTGGGCCTGACTGCATTTGTGCATGTGTGTACGTTTGTGTGTGTGTGTGTGTGTGTGTGTGTGTGTGTGTGTGTTTGTGTGTGTGATTGTGTTTCTGTGTGTTGGGGAATCATGCTGACGCTACCTTTTGGAACTGGTTAGTTTATTTATTTTTACGAACTACAACAAGGCTTATTTCATGTGTTTTATAGGCTCTCGTATTTCGACTTCTTTGTATTACTAACATGTGTTTCACAGAAATGCCTCTGATCCAATTCATCTTTGGACTTGTACTTACTTGCTGATGTACAGAACATGAGCTTTTAATGCAAGATCATTTTAATGACAAATTATTAATAAAATATGCAAAAAGAATGTTATACATATAGAATATATTATTTTCCATTTGGGTCCAAGTTTGAGGCAGGCTGAATTTTAATATTTTTTTAAAGATGCCTGAGTAGAGCTGGATGACGAGCTGTGATGAAATTATCTGAGACAGAGAATCCCAGTTGAAAACAGATAATGAGGAGAGAGCTTGTTACTTATGCACAGGGCTTTGAGTGTGAAAAAACGCAGGGCAGTGAGAGGCACCTTTAATCATTCAGCGCCTTCTGGAGTCACAAAAAGCCTGTGTATGTGTGTGTCTGGGTGTGTGTTTATGCGTGTGTGTGTGTGTGTGTGTGTACGCGCTTGCGTGTGTGTATGTGTGTGTGTGTGTGTGTGTGTCCGTGCGTCTGTGTGTGTGTGCAAGTGCATGTGTTTATGAGCGCATGCATGCATTCATGTTTATGTGCATGTGTTTATAAGTGGGACCCCATTGCCTCGGTCTAGAGACTGCTCTAGAGAGATCCATGATTCATTACCCGGTTTAGCTGCTGTGCTAAAACAAATCTGTGTGAGCAATAGCAGCAGGTTAGGCATTAGCTAACTGTGCTAGAAGCTCTGATGTTTCTGAGGGTGATCTCTGCCCCACTCCGCCATTCACATGAGATAGAGCCACCTACCCTCTCCTCCCCTGAAGCTAGGTTTTGTCATTTGGGGTCAAGAACCCCTTAAGGCTAACCAATCTGACTGAACTAAGGAGCTCAACCCAGTGGTTCAGAGTCTCCACGGACAGTGAGCCCCTACACATGTGTATAGATTAGGTAGCCGGCTGCTGGAGGGATAGGCAGTCAACAGAACAAGCTTGAAATCATTTAGAGTCATGGGATGCAAATTGTCATGACTAGTCTTGGTGATGGACCGTTTCAGTCGACTATCAGTGAAGGATGGTATAGGTTGGAGCCACAGTGCCCATCAGGAAGTTAATTTAATGCTTAACCAAGTTTGTTTGGCCGTCTGAAATGAAGATAGATATGGGTGAAGATGAAGGTGCACTGCTTCCCAGCTTCCAAATCATGCACAGGGCATGCTATCTGCCATACGAAAAACACAATGTGCATTTCAATCCATGGCCAAGCTTATTACGGTTATGAAATCCGATCATGTATAGAGTCAATGACATTAAGGGCTGGTCTCGGAGGCCAAGTGCTGTCAAAGTCAAGACTTTCATCTCCAGTCAGAGTGAGAGATGGAGGTATATGGGGAAACTAAGGCATTAAATTGGAGGCTCTGAGTCATACTGAGTAAGCTCATTCATTTGAAGTTTTCGATGTATACCATCACTTTCACCCTGTGCCTCATTGTTTTCCCCCTTTCTCCTTCTTCAGTCTACTTTTTCTGCTCTTTTCTTCTGGCTCTTTGACGTCTTTCGAAATCGATCAGAGCATTTTAGAGTCCGAGCCATTGATAATGGCATTAATCAATATCACACCTCATCAATAAATGCTGGGTATATACAAATAGGAGAGGGGGGGTGGGGGGGGGGGTTGTTATGGCTTCTTCTGTTAACGCTTCTTCTTGGGGATGATTCTCAGAGTGCTTCACAAGCATGTGGATAGATAAGAAGCCGTGTTTCGCAGCAGCGTAATCACTAGGAGGTGTCTCTGTGTTTCGGTCTGATAGTGGGTTGTTAAAACGCCATCTCTAAAAGCATTCTGGATCCAGATGCATTGTGAATGTTTGATAGGTAATGATTTTTATGAAAAAGGAAGGCAGGGGGGAGGGGAGATGGGAGTTACAGAGATAGAGAGGAACACCAAGAGGTTGGGTGACAACATAGAAAAAGCTCAATAACGGATAAAAATTTGCTTTTCACCAATGTCGCACACAAATATTCACTTGCATTTGGAGCATTTCCTACGCCTCCATTTGGGCTGTGAAGATGAGCTACTTAAAAATCAGACTTTCATTGAGTGCAACATGTCCTTAATTCACAACCCCTCTATAAGAGCAAGAATGAGCCTGTAGTTGAAATTACATTTCATATTTTATAATGCTCTTGATATCTCGATTGTTTTTAAAAACGTTATTTTACATGTCTTAGGTTACATATCACCTTTCTGTCATTACCTTTATAAACAAGACAAGTTTATCAAGGACCCCTGAACTCTCCCTTTTGAAGGCAATCCATTAGTAACCAAATATGTCTTATCTATTGTTTATCCAACTCATGCTAGGTCTAATTTTAGGTTGGAAGGAATACTGAAAAAATATACAATTGCCAATGGCTGTAGGGCACGATACAGTCAAAATAGAATAATATCATAAAAGAACAGTTATCCATTTCAATTATTCACATTTTCGCACCACATAAATTGTACCCCGAAATACATTTTTTTTGTGTTTATTGAAGGCCAAAGAAGCTATTTGCATTCGTGAAAGTCTTTTGACCATCTTTGTCGGCAGAACATTGATATATCTGGACAGAAACAAAGCAGTAACAATAATAGACCTAGACATAAGTAAAACAAGCAGTATATCTGACACCTTTTCAGCAGACGATTGTCGTTGCATAACTAAATATTATTTATATGCTGACTAAAATGGATAAATGGTTTGATGTAAATTGGATGAGATGCTAGATTTGATTATCTTGAGCAAGCCTGCCATCTTTGAGGTCTTTACCTCATATATTTATTTCATCAAGACAAGTCATGTGTATTTATCCAGGCTGTGATCACAGTTACCCTCTCATGTGCTGCACGGGCACATGTTCCCCTGCGGAGCTCTACAGCCCCGGGCAATCACACGATTGGGAGGTAAGGCCAAAAGCCCTCACAGAACAGGAAGAAACCTTAGGCGCCAAGTAAGTCTGGATTGTTATGGTATAGGATATTCAATGTTAGGCTAGTTACTACTGCAGTATTGTAGCCATGTTATGACATCAACGCCAACATCTTTCACAAAGCCAAATAGGATAAATAATTGTTCCAAATGGCAGTGGTAACGTTCAGGTGTAATGTTAAAAATGGTTGAAGATTACAAAGTTCAATCTAAGTGGTTCAAGTTAGTTGTAAGAATTAAGAGCAGTAGTTAGTGTTACATTTGTTGTGAAGGCCAAAGCCTTCCTCCAGCCAGTCAGTGAAATGCTCTATGAGAATATCTGTTCAGGTTGACTGGGAATTCCCAGTCAATTCCCCTTACTGATTTGATTTGAGAACCTTAGCTAATATCTGACCAATCAGGGCATCTCTTCCCTGATTGGTTTAGATAATTATTCTTGCCTGTCAATCATATGTGTGCACTGCATTATCATAGCCCCATCACAGGGGCGTCAACACTTCACGATGGCGGAGAAACGTAGGAAGGGAGAGAGGGCTTCCCTCTGAAGAACTCTTCATAGGGACATCGTAAAAACAGCAGCTTCAAGGTCAGTACCAGAACAGTTATTTTATTTGTAATGAACTGGATATCTCCGTTGTGGCTATAAGACATTTTATCAAATAAGTGGTTCATCAGTATACAATAACAGGTCATTATATGATAGGTACTAATGTAGTGGATAACACCCTTAAAAAAGTGAGTTCAGATCGTGACAAAAGTGCACTGCCTGCTTAATGCAAATTATGATGCATATGTGTTTTTATCCATAACCTCTTAACAAGATACTTATTCGACACACAACCACCTGCAGCTCAACATCAGTTAGACCAAGGAGATGGTTGGGGACCTGAGTAGATATGGGTCTCCTGCTGCACCCCTCTCCAGCCGGGGTCCGGATGTAGACATTGTTCAGGTCAGAAGTACCTAGGAGTACGGCTCAACCACAGGCTTGACGGGACAGTCGAGCTCCTATCCTTCAGCGTTTGCTGGACCATGCTGCTAATGCTCTGTGAGCCTGTGATGGCCAGCGGCCTCTTCCACGCTGGGGTGTGATTGGGCAGCAGCCTGAGGGCATCAGACTCCAACAGACTCACTGATCGGAAGCCTCTGTTCTGGGGGTGGACCTGGACCTGTGGGCACCCGTGACAAAGAAGAGGATGCTGTGCAAACTTCCTCTCTATCCGTGACAATGACTCCCTCCCGCTCCGAGGACCGCTGGCTGGACACCTGAACAGAAGAGTACGTTCAGCAACAGACTCTGGGCGGTGAGCAGTTCCAAGGAGCAGCACAGGAAGTCCTTCATTCCTGTGGCCACTGAACTTTTTAATTCAATCGCTCAATAGCAGACATGAGGGAGTCCCTCTGATATCTGTAGTCCATTGAGACCAGCCATTTGACTTATTTATCATATCCAGATGACCTGATCAATATGGCTGCAATATTCTTCAGACACTTTACTTACTTTATAGTCACTTGCTTTACTTAGCTACAGTTATATATACTTTCATTTTTTGCTAAAGCATACTTTATTACATTATATTGTTGGTTGGATGCATATTTTATCAATAATAAATATTTCTATTAATGCTGTTTTTGTTTTTAGATTGATAGTTCTGTTTATTCAAATACTTATATATTTATGTCTTATACTGAGCAGCAGTAACAAATAACTTAATCTGGGATCAATATCGAATCTGTATGTATTTCTAAAATAGCGACACACTTCATCTACAGTCACTTCACCTCCTTGGACACCAGATGTTTAGATGTCAATACATCTAAAGGATAGGTCAGAGGGATTGCAGGAGAAGAGAAACAGAAATAGTGTAACCTTGGAACAATTAGAGCTTTTGGACACATTTCATGGCATCCTATTTAACCCACAGTAATACTGAGCTATACATTGTATGAAAGCTTTGAGGATACATTTCGACAGTAAGTTTGACGAATGCAGTCATTGTTAGTCCATCTGGATGAAAGCCTCTGTTAAGTGCCATAATGTGATGTTGTGTAATGTTATGTTTTGCATTTGTGTGTGTGCACGTGTGTGCATGTGTAATGCATGTGTGTGTGCGCCCTAGGGGTTTGTACAACTCCTGTTGCTATCTGTGTCCCCTCCCAGTGAAAAGTTCATAAAAAACCTGCTGTGCTTGTTGGCCCTCTCCATAAATTATGTACACACACATACACACAAACACATGCACACTGATAAACGAGTGCCGCCATAAACAGACACACGCACACACACACACACACACACACACACACACATGCAAGTCCCACCCAACCCCCCAGCATCTCAGAGCGCTTGCTGGTTGGTAGTTGGCCATCTGTGTGACCGATTATAAATGACTGATTATGGGTCCCTCCGTCACACCCACATTCAACCTGGGTTCTTGCCAAGGTATGTCTGTCTGTGTGCGTGTGTGCGTGCGTTTTGGGAGGCTGGAGTACTGGCAGAAAAAGAGTTTGCATGTAACTGCATTGTTTGTGCTCATGCACATGCAGATGTGTGTGTGTGTTTGTGTGCACGTCTCTCTCCATCTGTTTGCAGAGATCTTTACAGTATTTAAGAAATGAAAGGAGAAGGGTGGGGTTGGGGGCGTGGATTCCCGTTCTCTAGCTCTGAGCATGGTATTGGTATTGATTTACATTCTGCTGGGGGCCCAACAGGAAATGGATCTGCTCGTCTCTGCTGCATACCAATGCTGTGGGCTACATGAATGCACACACGTACGCCGTACGCTTGCACGCATGCATACACGCACACACACAGGTTTGTTAGCATCCAATATACCTCAACATGCTCATTAATTGAGAGGCCAGTACAGTCAGTGTATTCTGACAGGGTACTCGCCTCCCTTGCCAAAAAATGTACATAAGAGGTTTATTATGGCCTATTGATATTTATATTTATCCGCAGACGGGATCCTTTAACCCTGTTGTTGTTATGGCTTTATGCAGTCTACATTGCTAACATTTTCACACGGTGTGGAATCATGAAATCACTTGGCCCCCCCCAGATGTTGAAGTTGCGAATGTAGGGTTACAAATATGAATATAAAATGTTGCTAAATTTGTATATAATATAAAGATGTTTTTTAGACCCATTGGTGCAATCCCTACCCCAGACATAATTTTCCTGTGCATAAAATGTAGAGGAACATAACGCCCCCCTCCCCCAGCTACACACACAAACCTATGCCATCAAGTCTACACCACTGAAAAATACAAAGTGATTGTGGTTGCTGTCGATGGAAGTGCAATAATCTTTCACTTTCTGCATTGATTATTTTCCTCGGTTAAAAAGGATCAACCAAGATTAAAAAAAACGGACTTGTGTGTTTTTTTGGTAAGAATTGGATTCTCAAACATATTGAAGGGTTTGCAAAGGCAAAAACTATTTTTTGCGAACATACTGGACACCGTATGTTGTTTAAAATAAACGCTTGAAATATGCACACAAACATGGAGGATTAATTGCGTTTCTGTGGCAGATGTCCAGTTTCTCTAAAGCTCTAAAACAGGCACTGAACGATAATGAATTGACAGTTTAATAATTATTTCTGAGCAGCTAAGCTGCACTATAAACAGATGTTTTTGTCCTATTGCTACTTATACAATTGACAAGATCCATATACATAGCCATTTGTGTGTACAGCTATAGATTTCATTTTAAACTGCATTCAAATCTGTGATAAAATAAGAATCTAAACCCAGTTTGTTAAACCCTGTTTTATCATCTCCTGACACTGGGTGCAGGAGGTCCGAGAACATTAACTAAACTAACATTAAACTAACTAGCTGGGTTCTGAGTATGTTTTGGTAATAGTGTAAGTATTGGTAATAGTGCATGCACTCATTTTAGTTTTTAATTTGAACTTTGGTGAATACTTAATATACGTGAACATGTTTTATGTGCAATATTCTTTTACCATCACCTGTGTGTTCATTTTCCTTCAGCTCATCAACTTTTTCCATATGTGAGGCAAATGAAAATTCAGCGCCACCTCATAAAAATACAAATCCTTGGCATCCATGTTAAACACACCCTTCCATTTCCGTTACCCTTCCAAAAACACCAATCAGGCCTTTAAACGAAACCTCCTACCGCTGGGAATTGAAATATTTCACTGACTGCCAACAAATGTTAAGAGTGGCTGAAAAGGCGAGTACTACTTTGAAAAGAGAATGAGAGAAATAAACGATGTAACATATATAATATGGTAGGAGCCCTTTAATGAAAACATTTTCACATAAAGAGACGGTTGGAGAGACGGCTAGCCATATGGAGAGATACCTGTGTCCCCGCAATGCAGCAGAACCAAAAGAAGCCCTCGCACCCTCTCATCTCCATATCTCAGGAGATATGGAGATATCGCTCCCTTACATTCAAACAAGGATATTGAATTCCTTTGCCCCCTGGGTGATGAACAGTATGGTTCTCTATAAGCTATTTTGACTCTGTGTCTCAACCATGCGTTTCTCCCCATAAATAAGAGCTATCCCCATAAAAGCTATGGATAAACACTCCATGCAGGACTTAACCTTCCGGAGTGTTAAGAGGCAGTGAAAAGCTTATTTCCAACCTGAACTCCATCATATTGTGTTATCTGTTTGTTAGTGCATCTCACCTCTCACCCTTCCTGAGGAAGCTGGACTTGAAACTAAATAAAAATAAAAAAGTTGTCATTGTATTTCTTTTCATTTTACTGTCTTTGCGCAAGGGCCCTGTCAGGCTACAGGGCCCACCATGCGGAAATAATGAGGTTTCCTATTCTCAATAGTCTATTCTCAATATTTTAGATGAAAAACCAACTGTACACCTACATGTGTGTGTGTGTGTATGTGTGTGTGTGTGTGTGTGAGAGAGAGAGAGAAAAAGAATGTGTGTGTGCCTGTCTTTCTGTCTGTCTATGTGCGTTTTTCTGTATGTGTGCATTGTGTATTTATTTCGTTATTTATTCACTACAAACCACTTGCATAAATACTTAATACTGCAGCTACAACACATTTTGACTTTGGGAAAGTAAAGTTATTATATTCAATACACAAACATGACTCGACTTCAAGTGCGCCAATTGCAGAAGAGAAACAGCATATGGCTGTTTGGTTTAGTCCAAGCACACCCTGACACCAACAATGGAGTCTTTGGTGTGGAACACCTTGAGCCAATAAATTAACCCCAGGCACATCCCATTGGTGTGGTGGCCTCAAACAGACACCAAGACACACAATGAAGCGTGTTGTCCTGCGCCATAGAGCAGCCGGCCACAAGTTGAGCGTGGTACAGAAAGCTATCGCCCTTGTACAAGAGGAGATCGACTTTATGGCAATAAAATTAACTACCAAGGAAACAGCACTGTCATCGTGGTTCTTGTCCCCAACAGAAAAAAAGCATTCCTACTTTGTGTGTACGTGCGTGCGTGCGTGGGTGAGCGCCTGCTTGCGTGTGTGCGTGCTTGTGTGAGTGTGTGTTGCAATTATGAGAACATAAGAGGCAATTTAAAGAGGAGTCAGACGATAAATCATTCATGAGACAGTATCTATGACGCCAGCGTGGTTCAGAAGGCTGAACGGGGGCCGTGTTATTAACAAAGCTCATCGGCCTGATTTCCATTAAAAGCATAAGACAAGTCATAAACATTGCTGGGATATTCCTGGTCAGAGTAAGCAAGGTCTCTTATGCCTTTTTGACCTCGCAGTGCTCACATCTCAGCAAATTGACCTTAATTCAATATGCACATCAAACGTTTGCTGGCTACGTCGAGATAGATATTCTCGGTAGTTTGCATATCTCTGTTTGTCTGTTTATGTGTATTTATGTGTAGATTGGGGTCCCCACAAGACACAGCATGTGATCACGAATCACTAATGCTGAGTTACAGTTCAAACTGATACGCCTTCCTTCATGGACAATCACAGAAGACCTGAGGAAGAATTTTCAATCAATCTCTCTGTCTACATCTTCCATCTTCTGGTGCATGTAAAAAGCTTTGATCAACTTTGCAAATAGATGAACATTTGCAAACCATGAGCATAATTTGCACTGTAGCAAATTGAATACATCTCATTGAAAACACATTCACACACACTCCATTACAGTGTTATGCAGTAGATACTCTCTCCCTCGGCCTTCTCTGTGCGCTGACGTCTACGACTCGAGGGGACAAACTGCATCAACCCCCCACCATCCATCTCAGTTTATTTTGGGTGCGGTGCTCGGTGTCCACAAATCAATAGCAATATGAGGTTCAGTATCTGGCCTTTGACAGCTGGAGCACAAGGGCTCAGCGAGAAGAGGAACAAAACCCAGAGAGATAAGAAAGACGGAGGATGAACAGAGAAAGGGATACGTAAAGGTTAAGACGGATGTAGCGGGGGCCGAAATGTAACGAGGAAGACGTGCTGATGATCAGAAGTTGAGGAAGATGGAATCAATTTCGTACACAATCAATCAGTCAATCAATCAATAGCTTTAGAAACACATACAAACCTTTAACCATATTAAAATCCAATTTTTGTACCAGACCATGAATTATGGAGAGCTTTATTTAGTTTTGAGAGTTTTAGGAATAAAAGTTTTATTCGTGCAACATATTTTGCAGACTAACTGAAACCCTGTATGACAGAGCTTAATGTCTCAATGCAAAACCCATTGCCATTCCAACACAGTGATGAAACTGAATGAAGTCAGTTTGTAGCTAAGAGAAAGAGAAGGTTTCGGGACAAAGAAGAAGAACGCAGAGTAAGAGAAGAGACAGCGGGGATGATAGATTCACAATAACGGCATGTCATGGCGAGAGTGAGTGAAGTGGAAGAGAAAGAGAGAGAGAGGTGCAGGAACGAGACGTCTCGGTTCAAACGAAAGAGGGCTTTGCACGCCAGCTGTGGAGGGATGGAGCACTGATAAAAGATGGAAGGAAAAGACATTAAAAAGAAAATAGACATATTTCTCTATGGGTGGGGGGGCTGGGGGCAGGCACTGTCATGGCTTTGAGTGCAGGGGTCATAAGAGAGAAAATGTAACTTTCTCATGGCCATCACTCTCGACCCTTACTGACAACCTCAAACTTTGTGGTAATATGAGCAGCACCGTGGCAGCACCGCAGCTGGGAGGATGGCTGGTGTCGCCTTACCTGCTGCGGTTTGGAGGTATTTTAAGAGAAAGCAAAGACAGAGGCACTGTGACGCGTAGCATTACATTGCCCTTTGGAGCATCAAGGTTGAATACACACACATCTTCCCCATAAAAACTTCTATCTATTCTGAAACATGAGGAAACAATGAGCTTAATACAAACAAACTGACAAATAAAATAAAAACAAGCCAATAAGTTATCCTTGAGTAGCTACATAGAATGCGCTTTGAACAGAACACTTTTAATACAGCATGGCATGGCATGATATGAACTGTCACTCAGGCTATAATTACCCTACGGGACGTGTTTGTGTGATGTGGTGGTCCGTGTTGAGATCGCTCCTGTAGCGTGCATACACAAGCAGCACACTGTGCATGTACATTACAGCAAATAAAGGCCCCGGGGCTAGCCTTTTTAGCCGCTGAGGAAGCATCACACTTTGTAGAAGCAGCGTGGGTGTTGCCTTCAAATGTTCTTGCTTTGAAGGGAAGACCTTGTGCAAATGCTGAGACAAGCGTGGACACGCTGTGCATTATTCATCTCCTCTGTGATGGTCCACCAGGGCCCCGTCGTGACGGACCGAGGACTTTCGTTTCCCAAACTTAGCTGCCAGCAGTCAGCGGGGCTGGCAGGCCTACTTAAAAACTGAGAACAATGACTGTTATACATCCACTGCATGTCCTTATGTTTCCCGCACTGCTTCCCACTCAAGTCCAATTCCAGGGTTATAAGTTGGCAGGGATGTATCTCGTGGCCCCTCAATGTTTATGCAGTTCCCTGATATATGGATGGGGTGATATCATAAGTCTGCCCGAGCATAACAACACACAAGTCTGTTTCTATTGCGATCCGATATGCATGAGAATGCTGTGCAAAAGAGGACTTGCATTGGTTCTCACTGTGTGTAAATTATGTTTATTGTGTGCCTTTTTTTCAGTTTTCATTCTGAACGATGAATTTGACACAAGCAGGAGTGTAGTGTATTGGAGTATATGCCGAGCTATACTGTTTATATAGTTAACGTGTACATAGGGTGTACATTATATGGTATACAATGTCCACAGCACACCAGCAACTCTGACTGTAGGGTAAATACTGTCCTAATATTTTCAAAACAATCAACACATAACATAGTTTCCATCCGAGTCAATTTATTTCTAAATATCCTTCTGACTATGCACTCTTGAACAGCTCTGGGCACCTGTCAAAACTGTCAGCCGTAGCATTTAAAAAGACTGATGTTTTCCCTTTACCAGACACGATATTTGGACCAAAACAAAATGTGTGAGTGGCAAAAAATAAGTCGTAGTAAAGCAGCTTAATATAGCTGTGTTTGAAACCGAACACCTTGGGTTTGGTTGTTGTGTTTTGACAACGAGGGAAGGACAGCACTGAGGACTGTTATGATGACCAGCAAAACAACCCGCAATAACTCGCTCCCAGCAAGATAAACGTGATGGAGCAGCCAATTTGAAACCATCAACCTGTTGAAACAGGAGAGCGATAGAAAGATACTGAATGTTCAGCAGAAAGAGGGTCAAATCAGACTTCTTACTGGACACATCTGGACGAACAGGGGCTTGGGTTCAGGAAGAAATGTGATCGCCACAGTAGGTTTCCATTTAATTTGTGTCTGCATTGTGTCACTTTTCTGAATACGTACTTTATATTACAATATTATTTTCTTGCATTTATTTTATCCATGTCTTGTTAATATGTCGGGATTATGTAATTGAAGAATGACAATATGTTTGTCCTGGTGAATTGGGCAGAAGTACTGGTTCCTCTCATTCCTCATAGAGGCTGAGTCTAGAGAGAGAGAGAGAGAGAGAGAGAGAGAGAGAGAGAGAGAGAGAGAGAGAGAGAGAGAGAATTTGAAATAGGGTATCAGACAGAGCAGTAGCCTGCACAGGCCCCTGGTTCTTAAATTCTTTAGAGACACACAGCACATGTATATAGGTCAGCAATCAGCAGTATGTGTTTCAAAAGCAGCAGACTACTTTTTTTCTGGCTAGAAAGTCTCTTATCTGGCTAGTTTTGAAGGATGAAAAAGAAGAACGAAAATGTGGTTATCCCAGCACTTCTAACATGGGTAGTTGTTGGATGGTTTTGGGAAAGAAAACACCTTGATTGATATATTATTTGTTCTGGCAGACATGTATCGATTGAGGCTTTGTTAAAGTCAGGTCGTTGTTGTTGCCAGCTGCCTCTTACTCAGTGAGACACTTATGCCAATGCAAACAACTCTTTCACTTCCACAGCCTCATCCATAACAAATCAGTCTGACAGCTCAGGAAATCTCAATCACCACACTTTGAACCCTGATGTGCTTCACACCTTGATTAAAGATAATCTTGGGTGTCTCATCTGGGATTAATAAAGCAAATCTTTGTATTTTTCAGTTTTTCCAATAAATAGTTTTCCATGAAAAAAAAATAAAGATGCAAATTGTACTGCAAAAGAAAATGCCATTTGGTAAAAAGGGAAATGTATCGACTTTTAAATGGTATTCACTGGTATAAGCCTATAGAGGGTTATGTTTATGTATAATATTATTGTACGTGACCAAAACTGTCACTTCACTAACTTGAATCCTTATTTTGAATCCTTATATATTTTTTGTTTGGGCTTGATCACTGAGTCATTGAAAGCACCAGCAGCATTGTGATGAGGAGCCATGTGGAACCGGGGCAGCTGAGCTGCTTCAGCATCACTAAGATCTGACCAATCAGAACCTTCAAACTTCATAACCAATCATATTTGTTTTTTGCGGCAATTTCAATTGGTGCCCAACAATGAAGCCTAAGCATCGCTAAAACCCTTTATTTTAGGATACACTTCCTGTTTCGGTCTCCTAGACGATTTTGGCGGCCAATTGAACCTGTACCTGTTCAAGCATCCGACGATGGGAACAGTGGGTACAATGGGGATCTCAGAAAACATCTAGAGATTAGGCAAGAGGCGCAAGGCGAAGTACGAGAGACGGATAATGCGAACGCAGCTTATATCTCCCTAGGCCCGAGTACACCGAGCCCTGCCATAAAGAGAGCAATCCCATGTTATCATCCTGTGATTCAACTTGTTATTACCCATCATGCTGTTGCTTGAGATGAGCTTTTTTCCTTGTCACTCAGGCGCACCTGCCAACAGTTTGGGCTTTGAGTGACATCCTTAAGCTAACCTTGTTTGTTACTCACGCTTGGCTGCTCCATGGAATGCTAAATTATAGGCCTGTAGCAAAATAAACATTTAGTTTCACTGCCGTCTGCTCCATACTCATACTCCATAGAAATACATAATGATACAAGAAATGAAAAATACTTGCTAAACTGTGTCCTAAATATAATCTAGTGTCTCATATTATCTATCTATCCATCCATCTATGTAAAGATGTCTTGATGACTACCGAATAAAAACATTAATCACCTTTGGGTAAATTTGATATTGACCTACAAAATAATATTTGATGTGATTTACAAGGTACAAAAATGTCATCATCAAACACTTTCCTATAGGGTATACAAGCTCTGGATTTAGAATTACAACTATACCACTGCTATTGATGAGCGACCCTCAGTGAGTTCAGACTCGGTCGGTAGCAGGAGGTGGTTGGTGGTCATGCGGCAGCGCGCCCACAGGGATACTGCAGGCCGGGCGCAGAGCAGTCCAGCCCCCCTTAACACCGGCCCAGCTCTGCACTCTGTCAAACACAGAGTTAATCACGGCAAGCTCCTGCCCCCGCTTTACCACAGTTAATGATATATGGGAATAAAACACACTCTCTGCACGTACATGTTTGGATTAAACAGGCATGAGCGGTGGTCTCAGTGCAATTCATTTGGATTACATTAATATGGATGTTGCAAAAGGCACATTCTGGATATGGATCCCATTAGTAGTGTAATTTTTATTTTATGAGGACTTGGTTGGTTGAAATCAATGCTAGGGTGAGATCAAGTGGTGCATTACAAATTAATTCACAAAGAATATGGTTATATGCAAACAAAAGATGGATTATTTTGTATAGAGCAGTAGATATATTTCCCATACTGTCAATGTAGTTGCTTTGATCCAATTCCTACGTGTGTGTGTTCCAATGAGAATATTATTCAAACACAAACTTCCAGTCAGATGCTTGGGTATGTATAATCTCTCTGTAAATAATGCTGCTAGACCCTCTTTTTGTTTTAAAAGCATTCAAATTATTATCGATAAATGTCAACCCATTTGCTCCCGCTACCATTAATAGTTGTTTGCAGAGACTGTGTTGGCAAAACCAAAACATTTACGGCTGGATGTATTAAATGTTTGATCCTGCTTTTGTTGGAACTGATCTGTAAAAGCATCCAATTAAAAAAAAAATCCTTTGACTATCGGTTGTTATGCATAAATATTCAGAATGCGGAAATTAAGAGGTCTCAATTGCTGCTTACAATGTGTTTTATGCCAATGACACACTTTAAATACTCTAAACACTTTTCTGTGAACAGAAGAGATAAAACCAATGCACAAATATTTCTCCAGCTGGTGAAGCTTGGCGTCACTGCAAAGCAGGTGGCAGACACACAGTCCTAAAAATAGGAACGCCTCAAAATCAATCCTCAGCCCAGGACCCAGGAGTCAATATGAGCATGAATATGCAGGAAGGGACTGTGCAACCTAATCCCGCAAACCGATAAAGGAGCAGGACCCATTACCGCTCCACGCCATACTCCCAGAGCTCCACATGGCTGTGGAGGCCCTGACCTCCGAGACACACCTCTACAACTCCACGAGATTAAGTAAGAAGCGCTCTGCAGCCCTAATCAGTTTCTCAACATGGAGAGCCGCGTGGAAACCCATCAACAAAGGGTGCTACACAATGGATTATTGTTTTTGCACCTGTTTTACTCACAGCCTTTTGAAGGTTGTAAGTCAATAGGCAGCACATTGAATTCATTACTACTGAGTAAACAGCTTCAAGCAGCGGATACGACTATGCATCAAGGTACAGGGATATGTTCATTATAATATGATGCAAATGTAATGAAAATAATATTGCTGTATATTTTGTAGGTGTGTATACAAAATATATTGTGTGGGTATATACACACACACACACACACACAGACACACACACACACAATATATATCCTATTATTAACACACCAACAAAATTGTATGCATTCAATAAATACATGACTAAGAAATGCCTACATGATTTTGAACATGGCGAAAATAGCAAAGCACTAAATTGGCGTCCATTGTGGAAGGCCACTACATAAATATGTATTTGTTAACACATTGGGGGCAATGTGTTAACAAATACATATTTATATAGAAGAATATCCATTAAGGAGTATTATGTTTACAACCTATATATTAGTCCCTATTGTGGTGGTTCAAATGTGAGTCATATTTATAGTGTGAAATTATGAATAATCAATTAGCAAAGGCTCATTGACCCTTCAAAGTGCCTTCTACAACCACATTTCAACTTCCATTGGTGGAGGGACTGCGGTGGGACCAGCCCTGGACAATCTGGCGGTTTGGCAGAGAGGAGAGTGAGTTCCAGACTGGTGAGGCCATCCTGATCTCTCAAGTTCATGTTCTGCTTTTCTTTGTGGACTGGTCTGGCCTCGCTCCCATTGAAAGCCTTTTCCAAAGAAAAATGCTAGGACCAAGCCTTGCTTGGGAAGAACGTTTGAGGAAAAGAATTAGGCCCGCCCACATAGGCAAGGCAAGGCAAGGCAACTTTATTTATATAGCACTTTTCATACACGAAGCGGATGGAAATTACATAGTATATACTTTATTCAAAATTACAATACAAATGTTTTCAGGAATAGTACAGTATATATTTAAGCATCTTGAGTTCATCACTATGACTTCATATGTTGGGGTTAAAATGCATATCAAATCACAGGCCGGATCTAAGACTCACAAATGAAACTCTAGATTAACATCTAAAGTCTGACGGCATGCTAGCTCAGAGATGTAGGATTGGAGGGGGCTCACTTTCCTTTGCTTCAGATTTGTTTCCACCAATCATGCTCCTGGGGGCGGATCTGTAGGCTCTTGTTTCACGGAATAGTCTCGACTACTGTCAACAACCTGACCTGCGGAACCAAAACAAACCTGATATGGCTGACCATCGATCGGAAGGACTACAAAAACTCTGTCTAAAAGGTTACATGTCTGTAGATTATGCTGTAACGGGTTTGATCTTTCAGAAGAGAAAAGAACCAAATGATTTTTCAAAAAAGAAAAAAGAAACAAACGATAATTTGACGTCTCCAAAAAATATGTCATAACAGGTCTATATAATAAATACGACATCAGAAGTGCACACAAAAAGATAGATCACAATACATGCATCTTGCCCCTGGTTTCAGTGGAAAGAGTAATGCAGGGAAACATTGAATATTTGCTATACAAAGCATACAGTATACAGTGCCCAATAGCATTACTCAAGTAAAGTGTCCTTCTCTGGCCCCTGAGCGTAACAGCAACACCACGGAAAGGATGAGTCCTCTCCTCCTCTCCACTGTGAGCCCAGGCAGCTGTCCCTCCAGGTGTAGGACAGAGTGCTGCAGGCAGTCCCTCTGTGCCTGAAGCCATCAGGCTGCTGCACAACAACCCCAGCAACTTCAGCCCGGGCACAGCCAGAGACCTCTGCACGTCACAACCCATATAGGAACCTTTTGGATGATATCTCATTCCAAACGAGGTTGTTGACATTGCCTGTGACTACTTCTGCTTTAGCTTTGCTTGGCGTCGTGTCTCTGAGATCAAAATGGTTTCAGGCATGGGGATGTTTTTTTTAAAATGCAGCATCTGTTAGATGATAGCTCACATAATGGTGTCTGTTGTTGTAGCTGTATGGCTATAATGTGAGTTGTTTGTTCATTGTGACTCTCATTGTCTGGCCTGAGTGCTGGCCTTTGGCTGGCATTGAACACCAGGGAAAGAAAAGAACACGAAAGGGAATTTGTGGTTCTGTTGTGTTTTTACTCTTATACTTTTTTGCTAACTGACTTTAGAATTGCCTTCAAGGTGCTTCCGTCAAAAAGAGCCTTAAAACATGTAAGCTATGGTAAAGGGTTGACTTTAACATCAAAAAAGCTAACTTTTGAATTCTAATTGAATATGATTATAGAGTCAACTTACTTTACTATTTTATTTTATAAAATGCTTTTGAAAGGTCTCAAATACGGACATGTTTTGAACGAGGCCTCCCCAGCTACCGTAAGCCTGATGTAACAGTGATGAAAGGCAGGGCATTGCCAGAATGTCAGGGGCTTCTCTGGGGCTGTGGCTGGGTAATTCTGTGGCTGGCCCAATGCCTGTTCTATTCTAGTGCATATTACTTTAGGGGAATATGTTCTGCATCGGTGGAGACCTTACAAGCGGGTTTAACTTTGAAATAGAGAGCGGAAGAAGAAAAATGGGAGCCAAGATAGGGCACTCTGCACTGCTCGCATTGGCTTTCCTTCAGAGATTAACCATGCGGGTCAGGTGCTGTTAGAGGCTGGGGAAGAGGGGCATCAGGGCCCATTTCCATGGGGATAGGGCAGGGCCAGAGGTGCTTCAGGTGCTGTAACAAATAGGCAGGGTGTAGCCAGACAAAGCTAATGGTGGTTGTCATCACTGTAGTGGGTGGTGTGTGGGAGTTCTCTTACAAGGATCTAGTGAATTTGAGGATGAAACTAGAGAGACGGGTAGCAGGAATGGTCAAATAAATCCATGCATCGATTGTGCTGTTTGTTCTCTCACATAAAGGAGCTGCAAGAGATGACTCCTAACTTGGGGCCTCGTGGCCAATCGATGGCCACTGTTCCTATTCTTCTTCTCCTCCTGACTACTGAGTGTGTTGTTGTTTGGCTGGAGGACCAGGGGTGTCTCTTGGCAATGTATTGCTCATCGTGTGCCAATGTATCTCAGTTGTATTTCTTTATTGTTGTTGGAAGCAGCTGTGTGGTGAGGCAGTGGGTGGGCAGGCTGAGGGTATCAATACTGTTTAATTACAATGCAGCCACAGCTGCCTCTCACCTGTCTGTAAGGCCGACCCTTCAACGAACGCACGAGAGGGACATTCACTCCAGATCAGACTCATTAAGTGAAAGACAGAGAGAGAGAGAGAGAGTTGTCTTTCGCATCAGTCGCATATTAAACACTGAGTACTTGACCGTTCATCAACATCATTCACAGATACAGCAATTACATACATGACTGTAAGCACATCTTGTGTGCATCAAGTGAGGCAGACATTTACACAGAAAGCAGTGGCTTATTATAGCAGGATTTGGAAGGAAATAACGCCCGTTGTTGATTTATTCATAAAGCCATATATTTGTTTTTATGAAAGTGTTCGCATTATTCTGAACGTTTTAATTGAAAAAATAGTGCGTTCAGCACATTTATCTAATCACAACTGCCTCTTGGTTTGTGAATAACTACTTATTTAAAGAAATGTCAAAATTAAATGAATCCCCCAAGCGCAAGCCCAGCAGCCCAGAGTTGATGTTTAATTTACCAATTTGAAAATCCATAGCAAAAAGTTTAACTAAAAGGCGCTGTAGGTATTCTATGAGAGCTTTACAGAGAGAGGAAAACAGCAGAAGAGGGCAAGATCTTGAAACTTTACCCCGAAGAAACTCTCCACTTTCCCTCCCTCCCCACGTTTGCCCACCATTGAAAAGTGTTGCACTCAAGCACCTGTGATAGACAGGCAAGATGAATTCCCTGAACCAATCAGGGAAGAGATGCTGCAATTTTGTCAGAAATTAGCCCGGAGCGGTCTAAAATCTCAATTGTTGCATACAGAGTTAAGGGGGCAGTAAACCAGAACAGAATTTCTCACAGAGCATTTCACTCATTAATAGCTGATGAATGGCTCTGGCATTTCAAACTCATTATAAACGTGGCGCTGCCCATTAAGCCAGGTAATCACACAGCTAACATCAGTCTTGTTACACAACATAATACTAATCAATCACAGTGACAATGTTGATCAAAATTGTATTCTTAATTTGTTGGTGTTATTATGTTTGATATCCCAAAACAGTTTGATATCCACAAAAACAATGGCTGCTGAATGAGAGTGATTTGTGCCTGGCCCTGTTTCCTAATGTACACTGTGGCACACACTTGATGACCCTTCATTGGCCGGGAGTCCTGGTCATTCAGAGCTCAACACTTTGACTAGGCTGTTCACCCTAAAACCTTTATGAGTTTGTGTCAGGGAACCCAGAAACAGAGAGATACATACACCACAACACACAAACACACACACACACACAGACACACACACACACACAAACACACACAGGTCTGCGGCAGCTGTACCTAGGACATGTCACGTGACATGGGGGGGCTTCCATGAAAATAAATGTTTGCCCTGGTATTGATGCTCTCCAGCCCCAGAGCCTGGGAGGCGGCTTATGATTGGATTTCAGCTATTGATTGATTGATGTGACGACCCCCATCCATCTCTTGTACCCCTTCACTTCGCTATCTCTCAGCACTTTACCTTTTCCTTTCTGATTCACTTAGCCCGCTCTCTGGGTTGTGCTTCCTAAAAAGTGTGTGTGTGTGTGTGTGTGTGCGTGCATTCCATGAACGCACACACAAGCATACACACCAACACACACACTGGCATGCACACTAATTAACTTGCACGCACACATACACATATCTTGCAGTAAATCCCATATAAGTAATAGCAATTATTATGTTGTGATGTGGGCCTCTGCAAATTTTTGCTGAGCCTTGTTATCTGTCAGGTCCCCAAATATTACCCGGATAGTGCCATAGGACGCGTAATGTGGCAGTTTCTATTGTCTTACTTCTGAGATGTTAATGTCGGTGACAGTAGACAGTAGCATTGGAGTGTGTGTGTGTGTGTGTGTGTCTGTGTGTGTGTGTGTGTGTGTGCGTGTGAGTGTATGTGTGTGTGTGTGTCGGTGTGTGTGTGTTGGTGTACACATGTGTGTGTTTGACTGACTGACGGAGCTCTTGAATGTTTCCGCATGGTAAAAGGCCATTATGTGCATTGTACAAAAATGGTAATTTGCAAGTCCACTTATAAATGGCACCATAAGCACAATTTAAAAAACAGAAACTAATAACATTGTGTCCAGAGCTAGTGATAAGTCAAGCAATCTATTTTCTATGAATAACAACCAGGACAAGAATTTTAAGTGGTTCTTTTCCGAACCAATTAAAGTCTACGGTTCACCAATTGATTGTTCATTCTGTACACTTGAAAAAATTGTGTTCCATTCTTTGCAGGTATTATATTTTGATTTTCCGTATAATGTTTAATGCATTCTAATGATTAAATCATACACACACATTTGTGTGATTATGTGCATGCATATAGAATATGAACAATCAATTACATATGTATAAACAATTTTGGTAAGGTCCCTCCAAAAAGATTGGTTGATTTGTTTCTGCGTACATTGAGGCTTGCCTAGTCCACTGTAGCCGGAGGAGGACCCCAACCATGTGGCATTAATTAGTGTCCGATAGCTCATTCAGTAGCATGATACCATCTGTCCGATTGCTCAGTAAGTAGGTACGGGACTCCCATTACATGCTGCTGGCCATGGTGGGCAAGCGTCAATTAATTCCCAAATAATGGCTTTTAAGTCTCAAATCTCCTTCCTGACACTTGTGAAGCAGTTGCCTTGAAGGCATTGGGTTGGTGTGTTCTTCCAAACTGTGAGTGCCTGCCTCCTAATTCAGGGCAGAGCGGTACTGGAGATGATTGATGCAGGGCTGCCGGTGTGGGCCTAGGATGTGACCGGTGACTAGAGGGCAAAAGACACAAGTGCAGAGGTCCTAATTGGCCCTCTTTTCTTGTGACTGTTCTCTCCCCTTTGGTTTGATCAATGGTTTGAAACCATGGCAAAGTCACAGAGCACGTTCAAACTGAATTGGCCGGTATATCAATACAGATGAAAGGGGCCATGGATGTGTCCTGATAAATTAGCGGTGGAGGTCCTTGACCACTCATGCCTTGGTGGTGTCTACCCAAGTTAGTATAAAGGTATGAGTTATTCAATGCATTTCATTTTTAAACTGCTGCAGAAATTGTTCTTTATTTCAAAGACTTTCCCCCCTCTACCATTTGCAGACCATATTCAAAATGGATTCCTGATTTCGTCATTCAGCAGATACATTTGATGGCTTGGTCTCTTACTTTTTTCTGTATCCAACTGGTATGACGTTTGCCTTTGTTAGGCTCTTTGCAGCCAGGTGCTACACAGCTACTTTTGTGTCATTCTAACCTTCTTTTTCATGAACCGAGGAAGACGTTTCAGCGTCTACAGTCAAATTAATGTGTTTTTATTTTGTGTGAATGCCAAAGGTGAAAATATATTACAATGCTAATAGGCATAATAGGCTGGGAGTTCCTGTGTAGCAGCCGCATCGCCTGCAGGGTCTTATCAGCACACTGCAGGAGTGATGCTGATATTAGCTTGGCAGTTGAAAGCTACAAGGGAGTGCATGGGGGGCTACCGTGGGGACCAAACCACCTGGCGGAGCAGAGCGTGTACCGCGCATCTAATCAGACACGCTAGCATCATCATTAGCACATGAAAAACTGGGCAAGTCTTCCTCCAGTAACGGTTCATGCACGTGCCCACACTCACGTGTGTGTGTGTGTCTGTGTGTGTGTGTGTGTGTGTGTGTGTGTGTGCGTGTGTGTGTGTGTGTGTAAGTGCATGCATGTGTGTTTCCTTTCATATTGGACGGATGGATCATATCCATCTACCAAGAGATCAAATCTTCTGTTTCTCATGCTAATTTCTGTTATTAACATTTGGCTTACCATGTTGAGCTCCTGGTGAAATGTACCATGGCCCTACGTCACGTCTGTCCCTCCCCATTATTCATAAGAGGACAGGTGGTGACACCTTTCTACCCATGCTTGACATGGCCCTGCATTACAATATTAGCTCTAAAAGGACTCCATTTTGTCTTGGCCCAATGACAGACTGCTGGCTGCAGGCAAATCCGACACACACGTTACACAGGTTGTCCCAATCCCACAGTGGGCCAGGCTCTGTTAAACACAGAGCCATCTTTTTGCTATGTTTGACAGAGTAGGCCATGCTGTTCGAATCTTCGGTGAGAGCCCAGGTGGGCAAAGGACACAACCCCTTTACGTAGCAGAGGATGTCTCTTGTCAAAAGCTACATAGCTACAAGTGATGGATACCCGTGCCAATGTCTGGAGTTAGAGTGGTTGAGTAAGAAGAGTGCATGCTTTGGGATATATGTTTATATTCAACACATTATACAGCATAATTCACTGCAATTATGGAACCAAAGATTCTCACAGGGTTTTCTGATTCTCTGAATCAAGGATTGCCTTCTTCAGAGATTCTTTGGATTGTATAACCTTAGTCTAACCCTATCCAAAAGTGTTTGAGTAACTGGCATGAAGTGAAGCTACTCAAAGAAAACCTAAAAAACCATAATAATAACTGGGTGTGGGTCCTTGAGGACATTTTTGGACCTGAAGTACAATTTAGAGTGAAGCATAATTAAATTTGATTTCCTTTGATTTTATTCGATATACAAAGAACGAAATAGATGTGGCTATAACAGTATTTTAAAAAAAATAACTGTCCCCTTTCAATCTGCTCAGCTGCAGAAACACTGATGTTGTGTTTTAATCATCACAATGGAAGTCAATTATGGCTTCACATTCCCACTCTTCAAATCTTTGATGACGCCTCCTAGGGCAAACACAAAAAACTGTCTAGAAAGAACTCTACAAGCAATTAGGAAAATAATGGAAACTTGAGAAGAGATCCATACAACTGATAATACCAATCAGGATGGTTTCTGTGGATGTGTGACCAATCAATATATATAAACCAAGGAAGCACCGGCCTATAATGAAAGTGAAGATTGTCAACTTGAATAAAAAAAAAAGATTCAAAACAAGGCTCAAAATCCACAGTGAAAGGCAAACAAAGTCACATGTCACACAAATCACACACATTAGATAAGTGCCATGAATGCACGATGCCGGCCCAACCAACCTGCCAACCCAGCTCTTGTCTTCTGTTGAGCTTGCGCAGAACACTTGAGATGCTAGTCCCTATGTGTTTCCCATTAGCTATCTTTTTTAAGCCAGCGCTCATTAGCATGGCACTCATACTGCTGACTGTTGGATTTTATTCTGCATGACCTGCTCCAGTCCATCCACATTATAGTCCCACCAGCCTATACGCAGCCTTGACCAAGGGAAAGCAGAAAGAGTAGGGGACAACAGCAGAAACAAGAAAGTGCTGACATAACAGCTGCCGAACAGATGTGTGGAAGAACAGTGTCTGAGTTGAGTACGACGGCAGTAGCAGCAGATGCACAATGAGAAGCGACAAAGGAAGGATCGTTACCCCTGACGGAGTGGACCGAGTTTGGGGGGCATGGAAAACATTGCGCTTGTCACCACGCATTGCCGATAAGGAGGATTCACAGGAGAGAGGGCTGCAATTAGCCACAGTGATGACAAGAAAAAGGGCAAAGCTGTATGCGCCTCGCAGACGGCTTCTTTGATAACCTCGTTGTGATGCCAACCGCTGTCACCGAAGTGCAGAAGCAGTGGCCGACGGTTGGAACTTCACAGTCAGCGGGAAAAAGTCAGCCACGGGCGCTGTGAACCAGCTTTTTCTTCTCAACCACATTCTGTTAGATTTTAATGACAAGTTGCAGCGAAATGTATCAACCTTTATTTTCATCTGAAAACTGAGACACCCTCTCTTGTTAAGGAATGGACAAACTGCTGTCAGAGTAGAATCAACCTAAATGAGTTGCCAGCCATTACCCCAAGGTACCACGTTTTCTGTTCACGCAACAGAACGCTATCAGTGAAATGCAGATGTAGGTATAGCCTCTAGACCTCAGGGCTCGGCTAAAAATGCTGCGTCGCCGTCAGCACTTATACAACGTTCCACAGGGAGGGTCACAAACTATTTCATCATACTTCAAAAACAATCAAGGTGCAAAGGTTGAAGGCATCATTTTTTAGTGAAAGTGGTGAGTTGACTCTAGAGATTGACATTGAAAATTGTAACTTTTTTTTACTTTGGACCGAGCCATGAAACCAACTGCGTACAGTGAGCACATACCATTGGTTATTACGACAGAGTTTTTCAGCCAAATTAAAAAATTTGATGGAGTGCTCATTAGTTGCATTGCTCAATGGCGCTGGTGGTGCTGAGGGGTAACAAGGCCATTTACAATTAACCAATGTGAGTGACATGACTCACAACAGCAACTTGGTCTGACTCAACACTTTGTTTGCTGAAAAGGAGTATGTTCCAGGCTCATAACAAAGCAACCGTTTTAGTGTTTGGAGGCATTAGCACACAAAGAACTAAACCTCTTAGAGCTTAACTATATTTGCAATGCACTACAATGCATCATGCTCGCTTCAAAAGAGGATGAAATTGGTTTATAAAAATTGTAACAAAAAAATAATGAGTAAAGTCATTCTATTTTTTTTTAATTCTATTTTTAAGCCAGCTATAATCTTTTAAGTACCAAAAAAGTAAACATGTCCCTAGAATCCCTCATCTTATTTATTTAAAAAATGTAGAAAAATAAATATTTTTGTTCGATAATTGTCTACATGCTAGACAATTGCAGATCAAACCCAGAGAAGGCCTTCCAAAATAATCTAAAACAACCATGTTTGCGCGACTGGGGAGGGCAATTATTTTTGAGAAATACAACTAATCAGTCAAAAGGGAAGGAAATATAGTCTCAGATCCTAACTCATCAAGTGCCCTGGATGATTCTTCTAGGCAATTAATTCAAATTTGGAAACAAAAAGTATTAAATTGAGGGTAAGGTCCAAAAGTTAACACAATGGAGTAATCAAATACTAAGAGAAAAATATTTCGAAGGTCCTACCGCTTTCCCGTTACACAATACAATTATCTACAGCTGCTTTGAATTACTCCCCTAAGGGGAGTTATATTAGACATGTATGAAAACAAGACAATACACAAGACCAAATACAGGGCTTGATGTCACACCTGGATTGATTTTGGGTGTTTTATTTTGTTAATATGCCGTTTGGTGGCAAATTGTAAATTAAATGCTCACCTTCACTCACAAATCATAACATATCAATATCGCATGCATTAACACAGTCTTGTGGAAAACATTTTTCTGATATGTCAATAACGTTCCAAGGGAGTGCAATCTTTTTTGACAATGGGACACATCTGCCTTTTAACATTTTTGAATCAGTGCACCAACATGAAACACAACGGTCAATGAAAACTATAAACCAAATGTTACCTTGACAACACATAAAAAATGTGGTCAAAGCAACACAGAAAAATATTTAATATCAACTGATTAAGACGATAAAACACCAATAGCATTATAGCTCAAAGTTACATATCTAATGGTAGACCACTGCTGTCCCGTTATTGGAAAATATTGTACTTGGTGGTAAGAAACCTCTGCTTCTCCCCAGCCGTCTCACCAACCCCTTCCTATATAATTTTCCAGTAATAGAACTCTGTGTTGTGGTTTGATCCTTACTTAATTGTGTCATGTTCTTCCGATTTTTTTTCTTTGTGTCAACAGGGTTAAGCCAACCCTATTGCACATCAATATGACTGCCATTCCTTACATGGAGAGATCCATAGTGAGAGGGAACAATAATGAACAAAATAAATTCTGGCAACACAGAACCGCACCTGTGGTGTCAGGTGTTATAGATCAAGCAATCAGCCATCAAAGATCAAACGCACCATCAGCTGATGTCTTACGCTGTTTACCATTTGGAGTAAGCCAAAACAATGGCATTCTGGGAAAAATCCAACAAGCTTAAAGGGAAACCACTTCTTGGGAAGGCGTGACATGAGGAAAATGGAGGTGATACTGTAATTGCCAGTTTCACTCGAGTGATTATATGATTTGAGAGAGGGGCTTATTTTGAAGGGAATAAATGGTGATGTGTATCAGGAGTCTGACCGCGCACAGTGTGTCGCTCAGGCGAAAAGCATATTTTTAGGTGACAAATGTCACAGCCGGCTGCGTTGATAAAGAACAGCAAGCAAGCGTTCATGGGATAATTTCTGTTTATGCTGGCATTGTTGTAAAGATGGCTTGTTTTGCCTTTCAGGTTGAGCATCCCTTATCTTGTTTGTGATCGTGAATCTGGCACTCCAAGAGAAATAGATCCACTGTAGTAGCACTGTACAGGAAATGGAGTCTGGCAGCACTGAGCATTGCGGTGTCAATGCAGACATTAGACACAAGAAAGATTCAGTCACACACATTCTCTCTCTCTCTCTCTCTCTCTCTCTCTCTCTCTCTCTCTCTCTCTCTCTCTCTCTCTGTCACACACTAAGCACTAAGCACCAAGCACTACAGTTGGGACATTTGAATATGTGTGAGGACAGTGTATCTATGGTGGTGATTTGGTTCTGTCACCAATGTTTCAGCAGTGTGCTAAAGCGCCACAGTGCTTTCAAAAACAGTACACAAAAAAGAATGCATATCTAATTTTGGCCAGAATTTTATATTAACAGATTATAATGAAAATAAGATCTAATGACCACATATAACTCTTCCACCTGAACTGTTCATTCAAACCTCTACCATCACCGCTACAATTGGTGGTTGCTATGACAATGGGGAGGAAATGGTTATAGTAATAATGTCTCCCTCAACATTAAGGATTAAACTGGCAACCCTGCTATACCTCCTGAGCTGCAGTTAACATTGAAAGTCGAAGAGCGACAGATATCAGATTATTAAGCAGCGTTTTCTTAATAATATAATGTTGGGGAGAGTTAGGTGTGAAATTGCTTGAAGAAGCAAATTACATGGCTTAGGAAAACTTCAAAATGAATCAATTGATTAATGGCATGAAACAATACTCTTTGAATCCACTAGTTATTTTCTACGCAGCGAAACAGGTCTGCTATGGTGACAATGTACTGTTGTTCCACTTCAACCACATGTATCTACGCCATACTCTGAGTGATGGTGAAGCAGACAGACTGAGACACCTGGGCTCTTTTGCACTGCTGGACCCTTTGCTTGCTGCCTTCTACAGCCATAGCCAGTTTGCCTACAACATGGAAATGCAAAATTGAATGCTGTCAGCAGGATGCATTATGTTGAATTTAAACGAGTTTCACGATAAATAATGACATAAAGGATTTTTTCATCATAATCAAAATCATATTTGCAAAGATATCTACTTGAATCCATTTCCTTTGTTTTCCGAAACCCATATTGATTGTGATGAGTGATTGCCAAATTGTTGGACTCCTGCAATGACGTCAACAATACAGATTAATTTCCAATTGCCAAACCCCTGCCAACAGCCTCTCAACACAACTTCTCTCGTCAGCCAATGTTAACACAGGATTGAGGAGAGGGGCTATGCCACCACTCCTGGGAAACGCCCCTGGCCACCAGGGCTGCAGGCTCTGTCCAGTTGCATGAGCGTGAGAGGGATTTCAATGAATGCAGGGTAGTGCCTTCCCCCACCTTGGCCTTTCTGCTGTGTAGATGTTACATAAATGGCGGCACAAGCATAAAGGGCATTGTTATGGAGCCAGCCTTGTGATGGAAAGGGATGGAAAATAGGTAAAAGTCCATGGAAGCAAATAGTGGGGACATTTGCTCTGCCTCATCCTTTATTTTCAATTGGGAGGGTATATTCTGACTGTTCAAAATATGTTTTCCATTAAAATTAAAAAAGAAGGACCAAATAACATTGGAAAACATTGAATTAAAATAGCGCATATTTTTTTTTATTATTGCTTATTTGGTGGGGGAAATTAAAATCAGATTCATTTTTGACATTTGTTCGTGATATTTCTGTGGGGGCCCTGACTGACAGCTGCACTGAGATGTGTCTATGCCCACGGCTACACAGTGTTCAATGCACTGACAACGGAGTGGTTACGTTCCCTGAACCAAGTGCTGATTCCCCTAATGACTAGAACTTGAATTAGAATGTATTGCAATTCTGATGATACCGTCACACTTTGTCCTCCTGAGAGACATATAGCTAGTGCATACCTGCACTTTGTCACTTTTCTACTGCAGCCGTTTATTCCATTAAAATATATCTGAACTATAAGGTTTCTCAAGAATAAAACATGCCCATCAACAAGTCAATCCATCCACAGATTTTCTCTTAATAGATTATTATATTCTGGTTCACTTTTGCCGCCCTCCACCATGGGGGAATTAGATGACAGTAATGATTGTCTAAAAATGAGACGGCTATAACTGTAGCAACAATATCAGCAAGTAGACGTTGCTGAGTGGGAAACTTAACTAGAGCATGTTTAACTAGAAAATGCATTTCCTGCAGAAAATGCGGTGAGTGCTTTAGTACAAAGTGAGGTTGAAAATATTTTTTAATAAAGCCACAAAGATTAAGACATAAAGAAACGTTAAATGGCTTAAATCAAGTGGAGGGATTTGAACAAAAGTTCAAAAGTCTAAATGGAGTAAACAATGTAAACATGCACACCATTTAAGAAAAAGTAAATGGCTGGAAACAGATAAAGTGACAGCTGAATGAAAAGCGCAAAGCATTGCTAAAAATGCAGAAATGTAAAAGGTCATATGTATTGCCCTGCACTGCTGGTGTGTGTGTGTGTGTGTGTGTGTGTGTGTGTTTGTGTGTGTGTGTGCGCGCGCGTGTGCGCGTGCGCGTGTATGTCTGTCTTTAAGAGAATAGCGAGCCGGTGTGTGATTAAAAGTAGCCCAATAGAGCGGGAAAGAACTCACGCTCCAGCGTCAACGTAAATCAATGAGACCAACTGAAAATGAAGCCGGTATGAAACTAAAACTGTTATTCTGTTAGAAATAGAATAACAGTAGCAGTAGAGTTACGATGTCTTAAGTAATTTTAGTGTCAGAATGGGCAGACGGATTCAATGGGACCAACTGTAGAATATGACGGTTTGAAACTAAAACTGTGATTCTGAAGAAAGTTTGAATGATATCGAAATTCCGTTGAGACATTATTGAAGATACAAGTGTGTTGACTTGTTAAATGGTTTGAACGAAGATAAACGGTTGAAAATTGATTTAGCTACGTCCATGGGCGTCAGTTTGGTTTGAAAAGTGCTGGGGACAGAGACGCATTCGGAAGTGCATTTTCGGAAGTGCTGGGTACAATGAGGATGCACTTTTTTCTCTCTTTAGTGCCGGTAATGAAAGGTTCTGAAAGACGGCATACCCATGTAGCTAATTACTAAGGAATAAAATGTATTAAAAATCTGTCTGGCACGTTTTATGAAGAAAACGTTTCCAAAAAGCATCGGACATGTGACCCACTGTGTTCTGCTACATGTATCCAATGTTGACAACGTGACATGACATGGCTAAGCTACCAACATAAGAGGAGCTAGGAAAGGAAATTAACTGTGTGTTTAAGTTCAGAGGGGGCAAACGTGTAGCTACACACAGCACTTTAAAAGTCGTCAAGATAGAAAAAGAAAAATATATTTGTTGCACAGCTGAACGCTGTATCACATCATGAGCTGGCTGTTGTCAATTCAGAGCACGCTTTCCATCCAATCTAGCCTACATTAGGCAGACTGACCAAAACTCATGCACTCCCCCCACAATTATTCCAGATTTCAAGCAAAGCAAGAATGACCAAAAGTCACTTTGTGTCAACAAGAGACTGACTCCACCGACTACCAATTGCAAGTTAAAACAGCCGACCACTTGAGTGCAAAAAACACAAAAGACCTCGCCATAGCACCAGCAAATCTTAAGCAATACACATCGCTTTGTACCTTTATTTATGTGGCAGTGATCGGCAGATGCATCCCGTAGTGTGGCCTACCACATCCATTTAGTTACACAGGTTATCGTTCTGATACTGTCCATGGTACTAGCAACCTGCTCTGGTGCTTTTACCTACGTATTTTCAGGCTGAAATTACTTGATTGTCTGATGCCTCATCATCCTAGCCGAAGAGTATTGGTATTATTAGTAATGGCTACTTGCCAAAATGAAAAAATAACTTCACACAGTGTGTCTTTTTCAAATGTATTTGTTATCATTCAAAGCGTTGATCAGCAGAGAAATAGTTCGCCAAAGTCGTTGACGTCGCTTAGCAACCGAATACGCTGGGGTTGATAAATTACCGGACTGCGGAGTGATACAGATGACGTGAATCAGAGGCAAAAAATCCACTTTCCTTGACAGCGGTGAAATATGCTGGACGTGAGCATTCCACTGCATTGAGAAGAGCCGTGTAATAAACAAAAATAATTGACAGCTGAACGTTCGGAAGGCCCATGCAAGTGAATGGAGCAGTCTACAGCATTGAGAAGAGCCGTGTAATAAATAAGGGATATTGTATAGAACGCCGGTAATTACCGGAAAATAAGCCCCGACAGCGCGAACAGGACACCGACGCGCAGCGGAAGTGTCTTGCGTCGCCCTGAAGGGGCTTATTTTCGATAATGACCGGCAACGTTCTATACATTATCCCGCTTATTACACGGCTACTTGCCAAAACAAAAAAATAACTTCACATGGTGTGTCTTTTTACAATTTATTTGTTACCAGCATTGGTAGTGTTGATCAGCAGAGCAATAGTCTGCCAAAGAGGTTGACGTCGCTTAGCAACCGAAGACGCTGGGGTTGACAAGTTACCAGACTACTTGTGGAGTGATACCAAAGACGTCATTAGAGGCAAAAAGTCCTTTGTTATCCTTGACAGCAGTCAATTATACTTAGCAACGGTGAATTATCAAATATAATTTACCGCCGGAAGTTGTGAAGAGCCCATGCAAGTGAACGGAGCGTTCCACCGCATTGAGAAGACCCGTGTAATAATCCATAATAATTCAACTCAAGTTTTTTTTTATTTTTACAAGTGTTGGGTACAAAATGAATCTTGATGAAAACTGGTGGGGATGCGTCCCCAGCGGGATCGAAACCTATGGTTACGTCTTAAACGGTTGAAGTACGATTGACTCCCATGTTAAAAAAGACAGTGTTTTAAAAGTAGAATATCTTAAAAAGTATAAAATAAAAAAAATTAATGGAGTCTCTAGGTGAATTATTGAGGAAGGAGATAGGTCCCAAAGTTTGCAGAGAATAATAAAGAAAGAAAGAATAAAACTTATGAAGAACAATAGTTGAGCGCTGCATGCAGCACTCACCTAATTATGTTATCTTACTAATCACTATCTCTGTTAATTTTTTTTGTTTTTAAATAATCCGTGCAGCCGTGCACAATGAGACCAGACATGTTTACATGCCCAATTTCTGCATTCTCGATCAGGATGCTAACCCCTACCTGCCCCACCTGGGACCCGCCTCTCTTCCCCCCAAATGACTGGTAGTTATTGTGGTGCAGGCTTACAATACAGGGATGTGAAGGCCGTTAACAGCAGGTACTCCGCTGAGCCACTCCAGCTTCCAAAGAGGCTTTTTCTGCCAATCAGCCATCAGAGTAGGCTTTCATAATGGTGTGAAAATCGTGACAATGCTGGAAAGCCATCACTTTACCGGAGACATCACTTTTGTTCAAATTACATTTTCTCGCCTCTTTGCGCATGGGCCAAATTGATTTAGAGGGAGAAGGAAATTTGGGGTTGATTAAGTTGTGGGTTTTGGAGTTTTTTTTTCTTTTCACACTCTGTATTTCATATTTCACATTTGAGCAAACTAAGTGATGGATGCATTGGAAATGGTAAGTGGTGCATGTTTAAATGAATACTGAATATATAGGATATCAGGCATTGAATTAGTGTATCGTGGACATGGACTTGGTGGTATGAGGTAGATCGGCCCGGTCACAGTGTTCAATTTCCGTTTTGATAGATGGGCCTGGAATTGACCTGGAAAAAGGAAGTGGTGCAAAAGCTTTGGCTTTGGAAATGGCTTGTCCCCTAGGGGACGAGCTACGGGCCTGAAGTGTTCATGATGTATAATTAGGGCTCCAAAATCATTACTGTGGCACCAACTTGTGCCACTCCATCTTCTTGACGCAGTCTCACAGTGGTATTGCAGAGGTTGTCGTCACTACACAGGGGTTTGCATCATTGGTATGTATAAATATTCCTCCTACACCTCTTCATGTTTTGGGCGCCAAAGCCTAACAACACTGCACATAAATCACTAGGTTCTCACAAGGTAATGTTGCCAAATTTGCCGGTGGAGATTAAGGTTATGGGTTTAGGGGACACAGTGTGCTCTACCTAGGGAGCTACAGATATCAGGGTAAAACTAAAGGACATTATGGCGTATTACACCACTTGGCTCTCACTGTGTTCAGCAAAAATGCTTCAGGAGAGAATGGAGCCCTTCAAGATGCCCTTCAATAGTAAAGTTGTTTGTTTTACCCTTGGCCTGCTAGTCCATACTGGATTGTTTAGTGATGATGGTGCTGCTTTTTAGTCCTTCACATTCAGACTGGGTTTCAATTGAAGGAAGTGATTTGTGTTCACAAGATATACACTGAATAATTGCCTCTGCAACCGTTTATTGATCCTGTTTCACTCGTCAGTGGATCTGTCCATGGTGCTGAAAGAATACTCAAAGTCACAATGTGTAAGATTGAGCCAGTCCAAATTATTAGGCTGGAGATATTTAGAATAAAATAACTCAATAACAGTCTTCAGTCCTATCCAACTGGCTCTGCAACTCTGTGACACAGATTAGCATAGCTCGACTGGATTGGTGCCGTGAGTAGGAAGGGTTTTGGGATTGTCCATGATTCCTGTAAACAAAGAGCGTGGTAGGGCAGCATTTCTTTTCCATGTCCTTTGCCATTTTAAGTTACAAGCTAGTTGAAGTGGAACAGATTGGAACTTTAACATTAAATAAAGAATAGAGATTAGAGGAACAATTAGTTTGTGTTTTGAGCTGTTCATATCTAGATGCATTTCTTTTAATCAATATACTATGTTTGTGTTTCTGCCCATTTAAAAAGGTAAAAATACCTTTTTAATAAATGAATGTTAGCTGGTATATGCTGAAAGACTAACATAGCTAGCACACATTGTAGCCCTCGAAGAAAAACAGCTGCAGCTATACCTCATAGAAATAGTCAACCTTTAAAGCAATGGCTCAGATCCTCTAATGAGGCTACTGTGTGTGTGTGTGTGTGTGTGTGTGTGAGAGAGAGAGAGAGAGAGAGAGAGAGAGAGAGAGAGAGAGAGAGAGAGAGAGAGAGAGAGAGAGAGAGAGAGAGAAAAAAAAAAAACAACCCTGTCTGCAGAAGGGTTGCACTAAGATATGCACTGTGTTGCCTTATTGAACTGAAGTACTGGGGGGGCACCACCAGTGTCTCCCTCATCCTCAATCAATAAGTCATGCAGCGACACAAGAACTCATGCTTGCACACTCACACAAACACACACACACACACAGACACACACACACACACACAAACGTGCCTCCCTTTCCTCTACCTCCACAAAATAATGATTGCTTACTTCTAGTACTTTTTCTTCAATCAATTGTCTCCCTTTGTTCTCAAGGTGGTCCCAAAGTGGTCATGTTTTAGAGGTTTGTGTAAAACTTTACTGGTGTTGAAGAAACACTTATTTCTGCATTTACAAAACCTGCTTCTTTCCATTCCAATATATAGATGACACAAGTCTCTTACAGCCCATCAACAAAGTCACGAGACACTCTGAAAGCGTACTTTTATGAAATGTTTGCACACATTGAGCTTGGACGATCTCTTGGACAGCTTGGACACCAAATACTGTATCCCGCTAGCAATGCTTATCTGCTCGCCCATGAAGGCCTTAAAATATGCAGACTCCAGGGTCGACAAGTCCCCTGGCTTCACTAAGTTCACTGTTTAAGGAAACATTTGATGTAAACCGGTATGGCCCTTGAGAGGGCTTTTCATGACAGTGTGTGAGCCACATTCAGATGATAAAAATGGGAAAAATGCCATCTTGCTCTCTCTCTCCCTCTTCCTCTCTCTCTCACTTTCCCTTTTTTCCTTTGCCTTTATTCCTCACCCGTTTAGTTTTTTTCTCTCACTTTTACACATCTCGGGGGCCATTATGTTCCTATATCGTCGGCCGACATTTTAAGGGTCTTTGAAAGGAAGATTAAAGAAATGCTGTGACATTTCTGCGACTAGTTCTGTGAGTAATCTCTGCTTCTGTCTAGAGAGGGTTGGAAACTTCCACATAGATCAACAGTACTGTTGAGCACTCTTAAGACAAGCAATTATATGAATTGAATGTGGATTCTAGATTAAAGACTGACATACAGATGCATTTTAGTTCTCTGAAAATATTTTCAGGTTGATATGCAGTTGATGTCTCATATTTTACCATCAAAGCCATTAGCTGAAAATAAGCCTTGTGATAAACAAATTGTTGTTCCCAATGTTGATTAGATCATTCACTATCACCCGGTTACGACAAACTAATATCAGGAGCACTAAAATCCTCCGTCATCCAATCCTTAATTACACAAAACCAAAAATCCTTTTCATCATCGCATCCGATTAGGTGCAATTATGCAAATCACCTCACCACATAATCACACAATATCGCAATTCAGAGCAAGAAAACAGACAATAGCAAGCATAGAAATTGGAGTTGGACGCGTTCTACTCTTCTCCTTTCTCTGCGGGCGTCTCCCTTGGCGAGGCACTTGCCACTCCCATTGAATTATTCACATTGAGTAGAGCAGAGTTGTCTGAGGAGGTCGGGAGGAACAGACATTGACACCAGACAGTGTGGGTAAGTGTGTGGTGGCAGAGCTAAGCTCAGTCTAGGAAGCCACAGTGGAGCTACAGACGGCTGTCAATTATGTAAGGCTGAATATATGTTCATCCCTGCAATCACAGGCTTTATTCACAACGACTACGGTAATGTCAAAATCATTTTTGCTTGTGTGTGTCTCATTAGATGTCACATACAATAATCATAACACTGAAATATGGAATGCGCTGAATGTAAATGTTAATACTATGTGTAGATATTTGTCTTCTCTATATGTCATATAGGATTCTCACATAGAAAATTTGGCTGGGCCTGATCATTTGTAATTGATAGAATAATGGCCATAAAAAGTACCTAAGAGGACACAAACATAAAAACAAGGAGGAATGCAATGCATGTTTTTGGTGCGTGTGTGTGTGTGTCTTTCCCGGTGTGTTTGCTCTATCATGTGTGTGTTCAATGTATGCTGATTTGGATGGATAAGAAGGATCTTCCTGGCTGAAGGTCACGGTAGAGCCATGATCCAGGCCGGCAGAGGTCTTCATATCTGCGTTGCTGAGAATGCACAATGTTTTGCCAACTCGGACAAAGATTCCCCGAGGGCAGCAGTTTACTGCCAAGGATGCATGCAGCGGTATTCTCTGCAAGCGTGTGGGGGTGTCCATGCATGTGGTGTGTGTTTGTGTGTGAGGTTTTTTATCTGTGCGTGTGTGTGTATTCATGCTTGTAGTTGTGGGTCTGTGTGTGAGTGTGCGTTGGTGTATGTATTTGCATGTGTGTGTGTGTGTGTGTGTTTGTGTATGCACATGCATGCTTGCATGTGTGTGTCTGTGTAGGTGTTTGTGTGTTAGTTCATACTTTCGTGTGTATGTGTGTTTTCTAATCTGTGTGCGTGCTTGCATGTTTGTGTGTGTGTGTATGTGTTTGTGTGCTGGTGCATGCTTTTGTGTGTATGAATGTTATTTATGTGTGCGTGTGTGTGTGTGCGTGTACGAGCTTGTGTGTGTGAGTGCACATTCAATGTGTACTTGTGGTGCTTGCATGTGTGTGGGTATTTGTATTCATGAATGTGTTACCTCTCTCTGCTACATGCTTGTCTGTGCAGTTGGATGGTTTACGTACTTGCCTCACTGCGAGCGGTTTGTGCGCGCGCATGTGTGTGTGTGTTTTTGCGTACATTTGCATGTTTTTGTTTGTGAGCCTCATAACACAATTTATCCCACACCAACGCCACGAGAGCGGTTGCCACCCTCCCACACACACCCAACAGACTGCTGTTCTGCACATACCTCCCGTTCCACAGGCTGTGTAATCCCACCTGTTCTGAATTTCCACCCCGCGCCCACGCACACGATCGCCCTTCACATTGTCTTGTAGACGGCCAGTCAAGTGCTCGTCTCACGTATGTAGATTTCTTTTGTTGTTCTCTTCCACCCACATCTATTCACACAATGTTCTATTTAGAAGAGGTCAAACCCTATGACTCCTTCTTGTTTTTGACCCATCCTTTCCCACTTTAGATTCATTGCATCGCTCACTTTTGAAAAGAGGAAACTACTTTCACAGGGGAGGGTAAAACGGTATATTGATAGTTGTAGACGGCAATGCATGTAGGAATTCAATTATAAATAATGAGACAAAAGTCAAACCACTAGACCTATGCGCTTCATCTGCGGTCATTGTTGAAAGCAAACCTCTGCTGTTCCATACTAATGTTTGATGATCTTACATGAGGATGCGTGTTAACCTTGCTGGATATCCCCTAACGAGGGAGTGGGGAGCCCTTGAACTGAAGCTGCCACAGCCTTCATATTGTGCCAAAAGCATTTCCACACCTTCTTTATGTCTGGCATGAAATGGCCCAGGTAAGTCTAAAATAGTTTTTACACAGAAACCAATTTGAAAAAAAGTCTTATCTTCTTATAGTACAAAACAGTGCCAAAAACAGACCATAAGCAAGAAGGTGTTTGATGCATTTAAAGAACACACATAAATAGACTCCAAGACACAGTGACTGCATCTATAAGAATATATATTTCTACACACATTCATACACATAGGCCCGCTGTCCAGTGAGAAGAGATTACGTTGCGCTGGGTGAGTTTACTTTAGGGCGACATGTGTGCTGCATTAAACACGCACCACTTATGTTTAGACGTGCGGATTCAACATCACCTTGCTATAAGTCTTCAGCATGCTAATGTATGGCTAAGAGAACAAATGTTGAAATAGTCAGACGCTGCATCTGATCCTTTATGAACCCGTTACAGTGTGGGCTGTATTTTGGCCTGGGATTAGTTAGAGTTGTCTAACTGCAAGCCAAATGCATGCATGTTTTTGGAAATACTACGCTGTCATAGTAATTCACCTGATTGCCGTAATTAATGACGATATGCTACAAACCCACAAAGACGGTCTTAAAGTGTAATTCCGGTGAAAATTGAACCCAGGGTCTTTGTTTTGGCATGTAAACCCATCAAATAAGCCCTCAAGATACTTTTTTCATTGAAAATTTAGTATAGAGTTTTCCCAGCGCAATGATTGGCTTCCATGTTATTGGCTAGGGGCACAGTGAACGCTTCAAAATCTGCATTTTTTAACATAAAATAGCACCAAACCTCTGCAGTAGCATGATTAGGGTCCCTACACATAAAACGAAGCATGAACAACTTAGGCAAGGCAAGGCAAGGCAACTTTATTTATGTGGCACTTTTCATACACAAGGCAGACTCAAAGTGCTTCACATTTAAACATTGTGATAAAATAAAATAATATGAAATAATAGAAAAGAAAAAATAATAGAAAGTGCAATGTCTTTAAGGTCTCTCTGGTACCTATGTCGGGACTCCAACCCGACCTAAAGGAACTTGGTCTCAAACCCTTATCCTCTCTCTCTGATATCAGATCATGTATCTCTCTGGTAAAAATAGAAAATAAAGGCAAAGTTAAAAAGGCATTTTAAAGCATTTTTAGAAAGTGCAATGTATTTAAGATTTAGCAGAAAGCTAAAGCAAACATAAAAGTCTTCGGTCTTGTTTGAAAAGTGGTCAGAGTTGGGGCAAATCATAAATCCTCAGGGAGTTTATTCCAGCTATTTGTTGCAAAGTAACTAAATCCTGCTTTCCCATGTTTCGTGTTTACTCTAGGGATAATTAACAGATTGGACTCAGAAGATCTAAGTGGTCTAGAAGGCTTATGTAATGGAATCATATCAGTCTAATATTTTGGTCCTTAACCATGTAGGGATATATAGGTTAGCAACATGATTTTAACATCAATTCTCTGACCTACAGGAAGCCAATGTAAAGATTAAAAAATTGGTGTAATATGTTTAAATGTGTTGGTCTTTGTTAGAACTCTAGCAGCAGCATTCTGAACAAGCTGAAGTTTCCTTAGAGTTTTTTTTGGGAGACCTGTAAGGAGACCATTGCATTCAAGCTTACTAGTGATAAAGGCATATACAAGTTTTTGTAAGTCTTTGGTGGACATGAGTCATCTAAGTCTTGCTACATTTTTAAGGTGATAATATGCAGATTTTGTAACTGATTTGATATGACTGTCGAAATGTAGATCTGAATGCTTGATAACCCCTCTATTTTTGGCTTTGATTGAGGTATTCAGCGACAGAGAGTGAAGGTGTTGGGTTACTTTAAGCCTTTCGTTTTTAGTACCAAATACAATTATCTTTGTTTTGTCACATTGCTTGATTCTGATACAAAGTTGCCAATGGAAACAAAGTAGTTCCTATTTTGCAGGTAGGACCTAAACCAATTTAAGACTGTGCCTGAAAGACCCACCCAGTTTTCTAACCTGTCAAAAAGTATTGTATAGTCTACAGTGTCAAATGCCGCACTGAGGTCTAGTAGAATTAGTATTGAGGTTCTGCCAGAGTCTGTGTTAAGACGGTAGCCTGGCTCCGCCCGCCTAAGTTCTTTCGCTCAATTTTCATTTCCCTTCAGCCTTGCTATAACACTTCCTTGCTAGTCGCGTCCTATTGAGATGAGGCTAGAGTGCTGCCTAGTGTTTGTAGCGTTCAGAGTTTGGAACGACTTGCTAGTGTGGAAGCGCTTCAGCTTCCACTTTTTAATATTGCTCCAGTGTTAAATATTTTAATATTTTAGTTGTTGAAATTGTTATTGGCGACAGTAGCTTGTTTAAAAACCACCTACTTACATATGAAAACAAATCAATCCATGCAAAATATAGCCTATCATCACATTGCAAAAACGTTTGAAAGAAATCGCACAGGTAATTTTTTTGCATTTACATGATTAATCTATAAAAAGCAATACGGCACAAAATATTTCTGAAAACGTTCAAATAACTTCACTTGTGTAAAGCAATGCGTATTGCGTATTGTATTACACAATTTTTAAATATCCCGCGCAGCATGTGAACGCAAAGGATTGTGGGTATTTTGGCTCGTTGAGGATCTATCGATGCATCCTTGAAAAATCTCGGAATTCTCAAAAATAAAGGACGAAAAGGGCGCGAATTTCCGAGTGTTCTCAACATTGTAACAGTGCTTGTCGGCGTTCTATGACGTAGCGTCCTTAAAAGGGCAGCCGTTGAGCATGCTTCCTTCACATTGGGAAACAGCGTAGGTCTGGGTCTGCGGCAAGGGCGTAGGAACCGGGGGGGACGGAGGGGACGTGTCCCATAAGGTCAGGTTTCCGATATGTGTCCCCCCCAATGTTAAACTCATTCCTACGCCCCTGGTCTGCGGTATGTTAGTTGGTTTTCTCCTTCCAAATTTTCTGCGTCCAATCAGCGAACACAGGGAGTGGCTGAGAACAATGACGTTAAAGTTAGCTCTCGTTGACGGGACATCTTCATGCACGGTGTTTCCATTGTTTACAGCCTGCGCGCAACGTGATTCCCGGTCAAACATTAGCGATTGGTTATGACAGATCCAGAGTGGCACTGGGCAGATCCAATAGTTTTAAACTTCAACAGACACCCGCCTTCAAGTGAGTTAACGTTTGTCAATTGATTAGGTCCAGACTCTCTGTGCAAATGAAATGAAGTACGAAAGTCTGGTAGGACCAGGCTATTTAGATGGATGTTGTTTACAACTTTAATAAGGGCGGTCTCAGTGCTGTAAGGGGGTTGAAATCCTGATTGGAAGGTGTCATGGCAACCAGTTGATGCCAGGAAGTAATGAAGTTGCTGGAGGACAACTTTCTCAATGATTTTACTTATGAGTTAGATTGGTAGATTTGATATTGGTCTGTAGTTGTTAATAATAGAGGCATCTAGGCTCCGCTTTTTTAAAAAGGGTTTAATTACTACAGTTTTCAAGGCTTTTGGGAAATTGCCTGATTGAAGAGAGTTGTTAATAATTTTAAATATGTCTATTGCCAGGCATTCAAACCCATTCTTAAAGAGGATGGTAGGTAAAGTATCAAGGCAACAGGTGGATGGCTTTAGTTGTGTCACTGTTTCCACAAGAGTTTAAGAGTCTATGACATTAAACCATGTCATCTTTGCGAGGTTAGTTTTGCCTGAACAGGGTGGTAGTCCAGCATTTTGAGATATTGATGGAGATATTGATGGCTGCAAACTCATTGCATTTCTGCGTGGAATGGAGATCAGGTGGAATTTGTGTTGGTTGGATTGGTCAGCCTGTTAACAGTTGCAAATAGCGTTTTTGCATTATTAGTATTGATTTTAATGATATTGGAGAAAAATGTTTCTCTAGCACTTTTTAAGTCTAAATTGTAGGCACGGAGGCTCTCTTTAAAGATGTCATGGTGAATATGAAGTTTTGTTTTACGCCAGATGCGTTTAACCTTCCTGCATTCTTTTTCTGGGCTGTTACAGAAGCAGCTTTTCTCCACGGTGCCTTTTGCTTTCCAGAAATCGTTTTAACCTTATAAGGTGCAATGATATCTATGACTTTCAAAATGTTCAAATTAAAGTTTTCTACAAGATCATCAGCAAAACATGGGTTGAGAAGTGCTAGCAAGGAGATGGCCTTTTTAAAAAGCACATTATAATGTTCATTGAAATACCTTTTTTTGACCGGATTTTGTTTGTATGTCGGGAATAAAATATATATTAAAGAAAACACAAAAGTGGTCAGACAGTGAAGGATCAGTCACAGAGAGATCAGAAACATTGAGGCCCTCTGTGATAACCTGGTCTAGAGTGTGCCCCTTACAACGAGTAGCCTCTTTCACATGTTGAGACAGTACAAAATGATAAAAAGCTTTTTGCACACTTGTCATTCAAATCCTCAGTATGAAAATTGAAGTCACCAGTTATAACTAGACAGTCAAAGTCTGTGGAGATGCTAGACAATAATTATGTAAAGTCATCAAAAGAAATTACTGATTATGTGGGTGGCCTGTAAATAATTAATAGGAGAACTCTGGGGGAGCATTTCAATGCGGCACAAAGGTATTCGAATGATGGAAAATCACCAAATAACATCTGTTTTCCCTGAAATACATTTTAAATATAGCAGCAACCCCACCACCTATTTTTCCAGATCTACATACATCAAAAAAGTTATAGTTGGGAGGAGCTGTCTCTATCAGTTATTTCGTTCCAGCCATGTTTCATTTAAAAACATAAAAAAATCATTAACTAAAAATGATTTGTTATTAAGAGACCAAACATTAAGTAGACCCATCCTGATGGTGTTGTTGATAGGCTTTAAGGTTGTTTTTGGTTTGGAGGCAATAGGTATGAGATTTGTGAGGTTAGCAGTGTGTCTAAGTTTCCCTTTGTTTACTCTCTCAGTGGTTACGGCAGGAATGCAAAAGTTGCCATGTTTTGACGTAGGCAACCTTGGGTTCAGCAGATTATGCAAAACTTCCTTTATAATTTGTCTACGGCTGAACCCTTTTTTGTCTCAGTAATACTCAGGACTACTATCAGTACAGGGGGGGGCGCCCTCCTCTTGGGTGTCATCAGCCTGTGGCCATGACGTGGCCATGCTATCATTGACACAGATGAAAGTTTGATGCCAACATATTCCAGTTTCTTAAATTCAGCTGGAAAATCCGCAAGGGAGGAGACAGTGGAACTGGAGTTGTTGTTGTGGCTATGGGAAAGATGAGACTGGAGGTCATCGTCGATGGGGGAGTGCAGAGGAGGGGGGTGGCCGTTCCTCGCCAAGCCAGCATCAGCGATGGGGGAAGGCATGGAGTCGATGGCGTCGGGCGGGCTGTCTGTGGTCTGTCTGCTATCAGTGTGCCAGATAGTGGCAGAGTAGATGTGTGAGGGAGGCTGTAGCCTCGCTTCTTCTCAACCTGTGCTCTGAATGTGGCCTGTGTGTCAGACCATGGCAGGGTAGATTTGCGGGAGAGCGAGAAGAGAAGATTGTCCCTTAACAGTTTTGAGCCTAACCTGTTTGGGTGTAGGCCATCTGCTCTAAAAAGATATTTGCGCCCCCAGAACAAGCTGAAATTGTCAATAAAGCCCCTTTCTCTTTCATTGCAGACTCTGCAAAGCCATGTATTCAGTGCAAGTAGATGACTGAATCTGTTTATTCCCCTGTCAACTGCTGGCATGGGTCCACTGATGAATGACTTAATGTGTATTTTGCCCAGTGTGTCCAATAGATCAGTGTATTCCCTCTTCAGAAGTTCTGACTGTGTCATCGAAGTCCTGCATGCACAATAACCTGTGATATTTTGGGGTTTGGCTAGTTTCTGGTTGATATCCCTAACCATCACATCTGCTTTCTGTGAGATGGGCCCTTGTTGGCTTGAGTTGGCGGTGGCAGACGCATGCACAGCTCGCCTCCATGACGACTGGTTCATGTTCCGTCTCTGTCCGCACCGTCCGTCCGGACGCATCTCGGGGCTCAGGGGTAAACGGGTAGCCATGGCATGCGCAGCTCGCCTCTCTGGCGACGGATTCATGGTCGGTCTCTGTCCGCACCGTTTGTTCAGACGCATCTCGGGGCTCAGGGATGCATGGGTGGCAGGCGCGTTCGTGGACTCTTGATGTGGCAGGGTCCGGTTCTTCAGTGGCAGGGTTAACTTCATTGACGGGCTAATCCGGCTGATACATGGAAATTTAGCTTTGGGTAGCTTATTATTTGGTGTCAAGTGAGCTTGTTGATTCACTTTGGTATGTTGTTTAGGCTTAGCGCCGACTGTGCCAGTGAGGCGCAGCTGGAACTGTTTCTCTCTTGTCCAGCTTCGAGAAGGATACAGTGTAGCTTTGATCATCTTGTTGTGTATTTGTCTGAGTTAGCTCAGAAAACTCACCCATCGGCACTGTATCCTTGAGTAGTCCTTTGCATTTTTCTAATGCTGCTAGACTCGTTTCAAATAAAGCCACTGTCTGTCGCAGTTTGGTGCAGTCTGTGCATTTCCCAGTCTCCGTGCCTGAGATATCCAAGTAAAGAGGCATGTTGGCAATTGGAAAGTCCAAGGCTTTTGCTGCGGGGTCTGAACCGGGAGTCATACAAACTGCCAATATGTATTGTTGAATCGTGTTTACAGTGGATGTATCGCAATGGCGAGGCGCACACAGCTTTTGGCCATGTCCTGTAAATATTCTAGAACACTCCTGGTGCTCCGGTGGTAGTCCTGGAGCTCTATATATAAATAATATCCTATTATACATAGTTATCTATCTATATAACAGCCAAAAGCTGTGTGCGCCTCAAGACGATATTATGAATCTAAAACGACTGCGTCGGGTTCTCTGACGTCTCTGAATACGCCATAACATGCAATAAGCGCCATAACACCAACTGCAGAACGGTTATCCAAATAACAAAGAAGTGAACAACACTTGCGTTACAGTGTGTGCATTCACACACACACATGTGGCACTCACACAGTCGTAGCTCATTGGGCAAAGCAAAAAGGGGAGGTAACATGTCGCGTATGACAACAAACGGGGAACATTTTCAAATTGGTGCATCTGAGCTTTGTTTTTTCAAAGGCAGAGCAGGATAGCTAGTGCTCATTTTACACCTAACGCCATTTCTTTCTACCTGGGGACCATAGGCAGGCTAAGGGAACTCATTAATGTTAGGAAACCTCATGAAGTAAAATTTTCATGCCATGGGAAAAAAAGACTGTTTTACAAGTTGATAACTGGCTACCGTAAATAATATAATAGAGACGCAAACAAATTTAAAACCGCCAATTATCAAGAGGGGAGATTGTTAAGTTAAATATGCTGCCGCCTCTGTTATATTATTTATGGACTTCCTTGAAACAAGGCACAGACTTGGAAAACAGTATTGTTTAATAAACTCCCGCTACGCTAACTAAGATGTTGATGATGTTTTATGGGTAGGGACCCTAATCATGCCACTGCAGAGGTTCGGTGCTATTTTTAGCTATATTAGTGGTTAAAAAATGCAGATTTTGAAGCGATCGCTGTGCCCCTAGCCAATAATATGGAAGCCAAACACTGCGCCGGGCAAACTCTATGCTAGATTTTCAATGAAAAACTATCTGGAGGGCTTATTTGATGGGTTAACATGCCAAAACAAAGACCCTGGGTTCAATTTCTGCCGGAATTACACTTTAACAATCCTGTCAAAATGCATTATGGGTTATTCAAGCGACTGTCGTGTCTATAGTTTGCAGGCACTTTCTATAGTCTGCCTTCTGGGTACTTAGGTAGGTATATAATTTTTTCTCATACCCCCATCCCACATTATGCTAGTGTGGAGATCCGGACGGAGTCAGAGAGTCAAAAAGAGACTGACACAAATGTTAAATACCCCTGTGCACCTAACAAGCCCGCCCCTTTCAGTGCATAGGCCAAACAATTTACCAGAGGTAGTCCACAGGCAGGAAGGCTGAGATTGTGTGGCATTAGATGAACATATATAGGAACATGCTTGACAGACTATAAGGAAAAACACCAATATACTAATCACTTCATTTTCTCAACGTGATTGGCATGGAAATCCGATTTTGGGCAGAGCAATTCCGAGCACCAGTGAGTAAGTGAAAGAGTCTGCTATCATACATGTCAGAAGCTACATAGGGCCCCTGCTGTATGAGGAGAAGCAGAGGAGAAACAGAGGGGGGATATATCAGGCATCGGCAGTGGATTGATGTTTTCGCTGTTGTTTGCTACTGTCCCGGTGGTTTGGTTTTCATATGCTTGAGCAAACGCAAACAATCCTCTTTTAATTTTACACAACATTGCATGTGCTTTTTCTTGTCATGATATTTATGTGCATGATATGTTTAGGAATAGGCCGGTATTGTAGGCTACCCCATGTGTTTGAAGAATATATATATATATATATATATATATATATATATATATATAGTCAGCCTTTTAATTACATTCTTCCTGATTTAAAAAAGGGGCTTAATCACATTTCAGAGTCACACACAACACACAAGCGCTCCATCAGTTGTGTAAGCCAAGGTGGGCTTATTGCGGAGGGAGACAAACATCTTTAATTGGGCTGTTGGAATGGTTTCTGGACTGCTCTCTAAGTATAAGCCTTAGAAAATCCTACTCAAGGGAAACCTGATTTATAATTATTAACATGAGCTGAGTTCAACCAAACATTTCCATGTTTAAAGTTATACCCAGCTATGGCTATATATATTTTTACTTTGATGCCATCAGATTTAAGTAAACAAACCGATGCCAGATCAAACTCTGGCAAGTAAAAAATGGCAAATATATATTTCATAATGATAAAAAAGAACCCATGAAACACCTGCAAGAGGGGCATGAATAAGGCTTTTTTAGTGTTCAAGGCATTGTTTGTTATATTTATAATTTTGTCTTGCCATATTGGTAACGTTCATCCCTCCATGGCACGGAGATGACCCAAGCTCGCCTCCATCTCCCGACGGTAAATCCATTCCAACAACCTTAGTGAGTTTTCCCCATGAACGGCAGATCGTCTCGTCTGTCTTTGAATATGCAGTGATTGGCAGCCTGCTAGGAGCTGCCAACAAGAGATGGCCACCCTCCATTGGTAGCTTGCTAGGTATTTGTCCCCTGAGCTCGTACACAGCCATCTGCCACCATGCAGATGGGTATAGCATACAGCCTGGTGGCATAACACCACGCAAACCGTTTAGCTAGGCTATCACTTATGGTTGACACTTGAATTTATGCAGTAAGAAGGCGTATTAATCAAATACCAAAGACATAACATTATATGATCCACACATACAAAGACAATAGAAAAATAATAATGGAGGATGTCGTAGGATACCATAGCCAGGCAGTCAATCAAGTTTGAGCAGGTGTTAAAGTTGCATTCTACGTTGTTTATTTGAAATTCTGTAGCGGATCTCACATACATCGTACATGAAGCAGAAGACAAACATAATAGTTATCAAACATGAAGGTGTTACAAGCCTGTAACCCTGGGCATAGCTACCAACAAGACTATCCTCTAGTCTTCACCTTTCTTCCATTCAACAGTGATATAAGCCAGGCTTAATATGCAATCCATTGCCAAGACTCACCCATTAGCTACAACACGACCAAACAGAAATCAACTAATTACAATTACAGTCAAAACTCAACTGTAATGAATAATGTATAACTGACAAATAATATAAACCCATTACCTTTCTATCAAAGCAATGACCTACATATCACACCCATAATTCCAAAAAGAGGAAATACCCCTCTCCCTTTGATGTGATGGCGAAACCCGGCATTGTGTTGAGTATAAATGACTGAAGTTGTGATATTGCTGATTACTGCTAGTGGTTGGATATGAATAATAAAAAGATTAGCCACCATCATTGACGCAAATAGTCACGGTTTTCTAAATTGAACTGTATGTTGTGCGTCTACAAATAAACAGTGAGTTGAACAATTATTGCAGTGAATGACATTTAGAACGCGCTTGGTGACCGGGGAAAAAGTAAATAGTGAACACAGAATACCACTACATAAACAATACGCAAATCTGTCTTTGCGATGTTTAAAATAGTCTGTCGGTGCTTGGTCCATTGCGCGGTCAGCATGCCTATGCGTCACAATACCCTCCTTCCTCCCTCCCCCCCACCACCACCACCACCATCTCAGAAACTTCAAGTGTTGAAGTTTCTGAGATGGTGACAAACAGTCCTGTATTTGACCTGAAAGCTATATTACTGCAGAGCAAAATAGCACCTGGTAATTCAGTGGTTTGTGTCCTTCAGTTTGTGAAGCCATTGCAAGGGCTGATGATCAGTCTCTACCGTGAAGCTCTTGCCCACCATGTAGTCGCGTAAAGGGTCTACTGCCCACTTGAGGGCATGGCACTCATTTGTTGTCGAAGTGTCTTGTACAACCATTCTGGCCTGTTTAAGGCCAGAATGGTTTTTGCAATCTCAAAACCTTTTTTCTAATCCGAATTTCAAGACAAATGAAAAACGCTTGTATTTATAGCGCAGGTCTTTATTTTAGAAGCATTTATTTGATAATATTCTATTCCCAACATTTTTTAAATGCTCTGACAAAAAAGTTATAAAATACGGTATCAGTGGCTGTCGCCGGATGAAAAAAAAAAAAAGAATGAAAAGATTGGACCGCCTACATTCTACCGTGCACTCTGCCTGTGCTCTCATTGAGAATGCTGGAGACAAGGCTCAGCAGACCTATCGCTGAAGCTATTAAGCTAGTCATATGCTCTGAAGGAGTGGAATTGGACGGAGGCCTGTAGCGAGGCGTGGGATTTTTTTAGCATGATACTTTTAAATCTAGTTTACTAGATGATTGCTGGTTTATCCAAATTGCCTACCCCAGCTTTAAACAAGGCCAGTGAAAAGACAATATTTCTATCATCAGATCATTATTTTTGCTTTCATAGGAAATGCATTGTTTTTCTTATCTAAAAATACTTGGCTTTTTTTCTTTCTACAAACAAAGCTGTTTATGACCGTTCCCCGTTGTAAATCGGAGAAGGCTTTATTAGAGAGGAACGAGATCAGCGGGATCTTAATTGTGCAACCACTGTTTTAATCTGGGACTTTTCCAATTACTCAGCGCTGCACAGATCTCCACCATCGCAGACCCAAGAGCCCCTTATCTTACATTTATTATCATCTTAGATTTTGATGAAAATGATTCCCCTGCCAAGTTGGTTTCTCTCTGTTTCAGTACTACAAGCTTTGCATCCATTTCAGTAGTTTCCTCTCCAGGCAGGGTTATTAACCACCCCTGGAGGTTCCAGTCGCTGCAGTGTGCATCTACTGAATGCGCAATGGTTTTGTTTTCAGTAACAGATCCAGGGAGTCCCAAACAAAGTGGAACCAAAAGCCTGTTGGCCTGTTGTTATGCCTTATGCATAAACAACACTTGAGGAAGAACTAATCCTTTAATCAGTTATGAAGGGAAATATATTGGTGTAATGGAAAGTTTTTACATCCACAAGTTAAATGTTAAACCATAACAACCTTGGACTTGTTTAACCTGAGCATCATATGAGTGCAGGTGCCAGATTTTGCTCCTATCAGCCTTTGTCTGAAGAAAGAGAATGTACGTTTTACTTTATTATATTTATTAATATTAAAACAAATGTTGTTCACTAGAGTGCCCGAGTTGTCTTCTGCAACACCAAGACCTTTACAAAAGCATCCCCATGACAAACTTGACCCTTTTGAACCAAAGCTAATCCGTTCTATCAGTGGGAGACGACTCTTGCTCTTTTCCTTAAAACGCCTGGCCTCTTTGCATTACCTATTGAACCTACAAGGGCAGAGTGATAAGTGCTTTGAATAGACTTGGCTGATTGCTCTTTAATTGGTTTGTCATTTTACCTCATGCTAAAGGTCACCCACGTCATCATGGAAATGTCATTATGTTTAACGATGGTTGAAGGTGAAGAAAGAGAGGAAAATATGCAGGTGCATTCCTTTAATTGGGCTTACACTGTGCCTTCCCTGTTGTACTAGTGTATAGGAAGGTAGGTAGTTATAGGCACAGCAACAAAGCACATTAAATCACCGCAGACAAAAGGTCAGAGCACACACCGGCACGTCCACCGTCCAGGGCCTGGCCAGTAGGCCTGGTCACAACATAGAGCTGCTCCCTTCCCCTTCTGCTCTCTTCAGAGAGAGTTAAGAGAGCTACATTAACTTGGTTGTGGTCAGTCATGTCATTTTTTGATTGGATATCCAGTTTGCTTTGAGCTGCCAGACATAATTGTTGAAGCTGTTGGTAACATTTGAGAGGTACTTAAAGAGAGAGCTAAAAGAGCAAAGGAGAACAAGATATTTTTAAATAAATTGCCCCCTCCCTCTCTGATCACTCTCTCATTCAAATATGGTGAATGTGATTGACAGGCAAGATGGATTCCCTGAACCTGAAATAAGGGATGGCTATTGCATTTTTAACAAATTAAACAAATGATAGCTCTTGAATCATACCTACCGCTCCTAACATACATGAGTCTAGTTCCTATTCCTCACCTCCAAATCAAGTTCAAAAGAAGGTATTCTGGGTTTCAAAGCGCTAATGGAATGCTAACTTGAGAAAGTCGGTCATCCAAGGAAGCTTTTGAAGTACGTTCCTCTCAAGGACCTTTTCCCCAGAATCGAACCAGGGTCAGAGATGCATTGCCTGTTGAACTAAGTTATATTATCTCTTACTAAGCAGTATGTGTGCAGCATGCCCAAATGTTGTATGTGCAGTATGTGTACAGCATGTAGGTGTGTGTTTGTGTGTCTGCATGTGTGCATATGTGTGTATGTGTGTGTGTGTGTGTGGGGGGGGGGACACAGACACACACACACACATACAAAATTATTTGAAATGCCATTATGGAGCATGAACATTGAGGTAAAATTTGAACGGGGCAGTAAATTAAAGGATAAAGATTCCTGTAATGGGAAGGAAGGGACCCAGCTATGTATAACATGGGCCAGGTTATCCAGTTTCAATGGCCCCAGGTGGGGGGGCTGGATATTCACCAGGAAAACTTTTGAAGGGTCCTCAAGCGAGATGTAAAATATACGTACAATATGTTTGTATATGTTTGTCTTTTTCTGCGTCTGAAAATTTTATATACCATGTGTATTTACCCCCATGGTGGATTGTACCATTTTTATTTTACAACGACATTTGACGACATGAAAATGTTGAGGTTTAAAGAGTTCTTTCCAAATTATAATGTTCTGGGAGGTAGTGTAATGTATTAATGGAGCGTTAAAAAACAATTCACTTGTCATTCTCTACTGGAATAGGTTAGACTTACCTGAAAGGAAACATAAATGCAAAAAATTATTAAATTATTTGTAGTCTTTAGGAAGGGTAGGAACCTATGTGAAGACTCTTCCATGCACCCATGGAAGTGCCTTGCCTTTTGCTCTTTGTCGAAGCCAACATCGATATAGGGAGCGCGATGTTGCAATACTTGTTACGACGATGACAGATACTGGCCGGTAAAAGATGAATACTTATTTTTGGTATGGTGTGAACACACAAGTTGAATAATGGATTTGGATGGGACACAGAAATCATTTGCAATTGGGTGCTGTTGTTTTGGAAGCATAGCACTCCGACTTCAAGACTTTTGGGCAGGGATGGAACTCTAAACTAAATATTTATTAGTAAGGATTAACTAGACGAGGTCGTTCGGCATGCCAAATGTGAGCAGCGGTGGGAGCCCCTTCATGGAAACACAATGCTTTTGGTTTATTTATTATGCTCCAATTCCTGTTAGCTTGCCTGGAAACGGTTAGGGGTTCCCCCTAGACACAAGACCTTGCTCAAGGAAAACCTTGTGATGCAATGACCTCATTGTTACGTTAGAGCACCAACAAAATGCTACTGCCGACATCATCGGGGGTACATGACAGCTACCTTAATGATATCAGTGATATTAGTGCGATCATTACCAGACCTTTATGGTATCATACTAAATTTATAAACTATGTCTGCATTTGCTCTAAACTGTTCTGCAACTCTACTGTTATAACTTGTACAGGATAACATTTATGTCTTTGTGTGTATGTGTGTGTGTGTAGGTGTGTGTGTGTTAGTGTATTTGTGTGTGTGTGTGTGTATGTGTGTGTGTTAGTGTATTTGTGTGTGTGTGTGTGTGTGTTTATGTGTGTGTGTGCGTGTGTTTGTGCGAATGCGTGTACAAACTTTGATAAGAAAGATAGAGAGACTTGCTTTGTTTGTGGGACAGGGTTCACGGTTCGGTCGCCTCAGGGCGACAGAGTGTGTTTCTAATTGTAAAAAATAGCCCGGTCCCCAGCACTATAATAAAAGGTAATTGGTTGGGGAGGGGGCGTTGGCCGCGGCGGCATGCGGCCGATGGGTGGGCAGAGTTAGAAGAGCACGCAGGCCAACACTTGTAATTGCTTAATGCGCGGCTACAGAATAATGAGACTTTTCCGGCGTGAACCACCTTCAGCGTGGTGGACGGTAACAGTGAGGGTGGCGGGGATGGTCTGAATCATGACGAATGGATAACGCCATTAGGGTCGTTAGAAGAATGTGCTTCCAGGTCAGAGCGCTGGTGGATGAGGTGGGGTACAGAGGGGAGGTGCAGGCAGGAGCGGTGCACCATTAGGGGGATGTAGCAGGACGAACGTGTCCAGAGGTACCAATGGGCCTTATAGATCAGAGGCTAACAATTGCTATGTCTGAAAACCTTTTGCGTCTCCATTCAGTGTAATAGTGGTGTTGATGGGGGTGGTGGCGGTGGTGGCGGTGCCGGGGCGAGACGGATGCAAACCAGGTGTGTCAGGGGTGCAGAGGAGGGAACACGTAGCGATACAGACCATTATGTCTCCCATCGGTGAGTCCCACATATTGCTGGGTAGCATAGACTGCTATGGAAAATATGTGTTAAACATCACGTTGTTTTTCTTCAGAACATATGTAAAATAACGTATATGATGTAGATACCAACATTTGTATACATATATATATATATATATATATAGTTATTGCACACAATATATTTATGTTGATATGTTCTCCATGTTTTGATAATAATTTGCATCTGGGACATTGCTTCAGGAAAGGAAGGGTGAAACAGTCACTAATGCAAAATGAATTGAATTGTTATGATTGAATCATTATGAATTTAATCGTTGTGAGGACCAATGACAAGAAGAATGACAAAAGCCTGCAAGTAACATTACTGACGGCTTGCTGCCCTGCAGTCAAACATACGCGTCCCGTGTGTAATGCATGTCACCATTTGTGAAATTAAGTGAACCCAAACGGCTAACTACAGGAGGAGAACGTAGCTAGTCTAGGGCCATTGGACCAGAGCATTGCCATGGTTACGGTGAACTATTCTGTACTCATTTGGAGAGGTGGGACTTGGCATTGGATGAAGAAAATTAAATTAGCTCACTTGTCCGTCTCCATGAATCCCCACTGTGCAACCAGAACTCATCCTCACATATACCTGATATATTTCTGTATTCAACCTGGCTTCTGCAGAGTAAGGACGAGTGTTTCCATCCCCAGGAGGAATTATTTTGGTTCTTCAAAACACACAATGAGTTGAATACAATGTACTCAGTGAGTGGGTAGGTGCGCTTAGCGGGTGGGGCTGCAGAGAAGGCTGCATCGCTAGTCAACCAGTTAGCGGATCTCATGCAGAAGAATGCTTTAGGCACAAGAACATAACCCCCAAAATGTATTGACACAGACAAAATCACAGACCTTCACGCATGCACGCTGGCAAAAATCCACAGACTCACACACACACACACTTTCTAAAGTAGGAAACACGCCTGAAGTAACATTAAATTGCATCTCTTACATAACCTCATCTTACACTGCACTCTCCCCAAAACCACATTTTTAATCCACCAACTTCTTCATTGGGTGAAATCCAACCTTTAAAACAACCTTTAGAGTGAACCTTTGTTGGAAACCTTTGGGTGCTGGTGGGCTGCGGGCCAATGAATCCTTATAGCGCTTATTTGCGGATCTAATTACATGGCATTAGCAGAGGACCTTTTGCACAGGATGTGCGGTCTCCTGTACCGTAGGCTTGGTTTGCAGACCCTTTGGATCTGAGTCGGATCTGAGTCATCTTGGCACTCTCATCCAATTGTTGAGAGGACAAATTAAAATTATAAGAGCGGCTGGGCAATATTCATCAAAAGATATTGATCAAAAATAATTTTCTACTGCATTTTATAAATCGAAGTTGAGGATCTTTTCGTTTTTCAAATACTTTCTGTTCTTCCCAAACACTTTCCGCTCAGCTATGCGCCAGAGAGCTCACGTTTTGCATTGTACATATTTATAATTCCAAATTTGTCCCAGCCTTTATTCCACAGATACTCTAGGGTCTATAGCATATAACTGCGTTTCCTGATTACAGTTTAATGCATTTTTCACAATTTACCAGCTCTCGTTTTGAAGGCTGAACAGACAATTTGACTGGAACTACTTAGCAGGTGTCCGTATATCAGGGGTTAATGCACACCGTGCAACCAATCAAAATCGAGTATTCCCCCAGACCATGGTATAAAATAATATAAACAATTTCAGTGGAGACACCAGATCTCAAATATCAATCAGCTCTCACTGGAAGGTGATAGGGTATGTACATGTTTGTGCATGGCAGTAGGTCTCTGTACAATGTACACACTGATACACTATGGTATCTTATATCTAGGGCTATGCATACCACCAGATATAAGCGCTTTTCTTCTTGGATACTCAGCAAATTATTTTTTTTCTTTTTTTACAACTCAGCCTTAAGTTGCATTTTAAGTTGCAATGCACAACACACACACACACACACACACACACACACATACATACACACATAACTGTACAATAAAGCTCATACTCACCTTAATTCATTTATTATTTAATTTTAATTACCTCTTTATACCTTGCATTATCTCCATCCATCACTGAAGTTGTTGGTCTGTCTGTCTGTCTGTCTGTCTGTCTGTCTGTCTGTCTGTCTGTCTGTCTGTCTGTCTGTCTGTCTGTCCTTCTGTCTGTCTGTCTGTCTGTCTGTCTGTCTGTCTGTCTGTCTCTCTGTCTGTCTGTCTAGCTGTACATCCATTCATCCATCTTTGCCAGCAGATAGTGACAGATTGCTACCGTCTTACAACATCTAATTAGGTGAGTGCTGTGAGGAAGCACTCAACTTGTATTCTCCCTAAGGTTAATTTTGACAAAATAGAAAAAATAAAATAATTTAATTATTATTCTATCATTATTATTCTCTACTAATTGTGGGACCTAACTTCCTCCACAATGTTTCACCTAGAGACTCAGGGGTTGCAGGGTTTCCCGTTTACAAACATGGTTGGCTGTGGACGCAGTGAAGGGCAATTAACAGTTTTGATGCAATGAACTACTGAGGTCACATGAGGGACTACAGCAGTGTTATCAATGTGCAAACACCATTGTACTGCAGTTTTTCAGATTAGCCTGATGATGTAGTGATTAATTGCTATTAAAAGATGTGTGCTTGTCTTTTTTTTGCATATTAATTTAACATAGCTAATGTGTGTTTGTAGTGTCATTCTAATATCACTGACTCAAAGACTATAATTTGACTGCATGAATAATATATATATATATATATACGTTTAATTCTCACAAATAGGGATATTGAAGCCTGCACATATCTGATAGGAAAGCCTGGTGTATCAATAAAATAATCTACATGCATGCAAATCATAATAGTTAAACTCAAATCCACCCCTTTAAAGACTAATCTGTCTTAGATCCATACCTTTATCATTTTTATCAAAGGGGATAAACCCCATGGTATGTAAAAAATATCTATCCCTGGCTTTTAGGATTAACGCAGTTAAGGGTCCAACAACACTTGCCATCTTGATGTCTATCTATCTGTTTATGTCTATGCTTTATGCCCCCTGCCGTGACATCGGCCAGAAACCTGTCTTTAGGAGGACGGCAAATTTTCTGACCTGGTTTACCTTTAAACTTTGTTCAAACATTTAACAAATCATCACACTTTGATCTTTAGATTTATCCAAAAATATATTTATACTCGAGATCTAACAGTTTGTTAGTTGGTCTACATTTAGGGCATTTAGCAGACGCTTTTATCCAAAGCACCTTACAATAAGTACATTTGTCAGGAGAAAGAGAAAAAAACAATATATCGCTGTCGGTACAGTAAAGAAGTGCATAGAAACCAAGCACTTGGTTTGGGCCAAGCACTTACAATTGCTAGGTTAACCCATTCCCTGTATACAACAAAGATAGCTAGGATAAGACACTATACAATGCTAAGTACTTTTTCTAAGTAACAAGACATCCAACATACAATGAGTGCGTACATTAAGTGCAAGGATGTACAACATACAATCAGTGTGTAAGAGGGGTGTTTTTACCCCTTTTTAACGCTAACCCTAGGGGAATGGGTGGTGTGGGTAAGTAAGGAGGCTTTGCAGAGTCCAGGCGAACTCCGAACAAGTGAGTCAAAGTAAGTACTTTGCGGAAGCTCTGCCACCCTCACATCGGCAGGGAGCTCGCTCCACTTTTGCGGTGCCAAAACAGAGAAGAGTGGGGACCTTGTTGTTGGACTTTTGGCTGCTCTTAGCGATTGCGGTACCAGGCGTCTAGCTGAGGTAGTTGAGCAGAGCGGTCGAGCTGGGGTGTGTAGGTGCAATGGTGCAAAACACCATTGCACCTACAGTTCCATTGGTCGCCTTGTAGGCCAGTACCATTGTCTTGAATCTGATGAGAAGTGCTACAGGGAGCCAGTGGAGGTCCCTGAAGAGGGGGGTCACATGGGAGAATTTCGGTAGGTTGAACAGGAGGCATGCTGCACCGTTCTGGATACGCTGTAAAGATTTGGTCATGGAGGCAGGAAGTCCAGCCAGGAGCGAGTTGCAGTAGTCAAGGCAGGAAAGGACTGAGTACTTGGACCAGGAGCTGAGCTGCTTCCCTCGTTAGGAAGGATCCTGCGGATGTTGTTAGGGGCAAATCTGCAGCATCGGCCCACCGCGGTGATGTTCGCGGTGCAGCACAAGTGATGATGTCCAGTACCACCCTGAGGTTTCTCGTGGTTGGTGATGGAGATACCGCAATGGTCTGTTTGATATCATTGAGCCCTTAAGAGCAACATTACCCCGTTATAGCCCAAGTTGGCTATAACAAAAAGCTGAACATTTCAATATGTCACCTAGAAACACAATGTGAAAATCCTAAATCGATTGGAAATATACTTGTTGAGCATCGAGCGTTTGTCTGGGGTGACCCCATTTTATATTACAATGGGTCCCCATGGCGACTACGATGACTCATGTTTGACATCCACGCATTTGTCTACCCCTACTGAGCCTGACCGGGTCCAACTTGTAGAAGTTTGACTTATCGTTTTGGAGAATGAGTCTTTTCATTAGTCGTTAGAATATGTATTTGTATTGATATTTTTGTTTGCTTTCTTTCCTGCCCACAATTGCACTTTGGGCTGAACCTCTCCCTGTCTCTCTCTCTAATCCTGTCCAGGGCTGCTGTGCCGCTTTGTTGCGACTCCTCTCCGATAGTTTTATCAATAAGCAGGATTACTTTTATCTCTTTAACACACACATACACACAAAGCTCCACTGTCTCTGTAGTCTCTTTAAATGGAACCCTGTTTATCTCATTGCTTGGTTTTTACTATGGCTGGATTTCTTCTCTAACACGGCTGGTGGTCATGAGAGAGAGAGAGAGAGAGAGAGAGAGAGAGAGAGAGAGAGAGAGAGAGAGAGAGAGAGAGAGAGAGAGAGAGAGAGAGAGTCAATTGTCGGACAGACAGACAGACAGATAGATGAGGAAGCCAGGTGTCTCCAGAACTCTACACGCATATCCAATGAATCCAATATTCAACATGTGTGTATGTGTTTGTATGTACATGGGTGGATGAATATGTGTGGAAGTGTGTGCTTGGTTTTTTTCTTGTGGGGGGGGGGGGGGGGTCAAACAACAACATGCATTTCTGCATGTAGACATGTGCAGTTGTGTAACCATTAGCACATCTGTGCATGCAAGAGAGAGATAAAAGGAGAGGGGGTTGAGATAGAGTGTGAAAGCCATCCATTTCAAACCTGTCTATGGCTGCCGCCTTAGGGCTGCAAAAACAAGTCCCCAGTGGAGAGCACCCGTGACCAGCTGGAGGGTCCTCCAAGCAAGCCACGGTCAGTGACACTCTGGGGGGCCATTTCCCCTTCACTATAGCTGGCTAGTGGCTGGCTAGTGACTGGCTAGTGGTTGTCTAGTGGCTGGCTAATGGCTGGCTAATGGCTGGCTAGTGGCTGACTAGTGATTGGCTAGTGGCTGGCTAGTGGCTGGCTAGTGGCTGACTAGTGGTTGGCTAGTGATTGTCTAGTGGCTAGCTAGTGGCCTGCATTCCTCAAGAGCCTATGCATCCCCTCTGCCTCTCTATCAGCACTGGCCACTTATTGAGGCAAGGTAGGCTTCGCTCAATATAAAGGAGTTCACCTGCATC
>NC_136936.1:22023952-22181452 GCF_949987615.1 Pollachius pollachius
GATAACCCAAAAGCATTGGCACGTTTAGATCAGATTCCTCTCAGCGGAGTCTTGAGATTGGTTCGGGTTCGCTCACTCTACTCCTATGAAGGCCAGCTGCCATAAACTCAAGGACTGAGAGGAGCTAGCTTATTTTGAAACCTATCTAGAAAAGATGAGCTTCTTTGCAAACATTTGAAACTGTATTGGTGTTTACTATTTGATCACCTGAAAACGCATTGGCGTGTTCAAAGATAAAAGGTCACCGATTTAATTTAGATCCTCAGTGGAGTCTTTTGATTGGTTTGCTCGCACTACGTGAAGCTGTGCTTCGTCAGACAACGTTACCCTTTACCTGCCTCGATGTGACTGCTTTTATGGAAGGCCATTAGGGAAAATAACTTCTCAGAAATGTTGCGTTAACAAGATTGAATTTTGTGTGCTAACACAGAGTTTGGTTGTGTCAACACGTCATTATTGACAGGTAATGCAATAATTTACACGCTAACAAGTCAGGTCTAAATTTGGCGTGTTAAACACGCAAATGATCTGTCAAAGCCAATGAGTTGTTCCATTCTTGTCTTGTAGGGTGTTAGAAACATCACAGAATGAAGCTAGCGATCTATCTTTCCATGCCGTTTGATACACATAATTTCCTTTACAGTATACCTAGGTGCTTGTAATGAGTGCGTAACACCTGAGTAGAAGCCAACATCAGTAGTGAATTATGCTTTGCTTTAGTTGCTATAGCTTTACATTTTAAGAGATAAATCCACACAGAAACTCCTTCTCTTTTGGCACCAAGAAGATGTTTTTTCAAAGAAAGCAAGTCAATCAATTTCTCTTCATAATTGATTAATGTTCTTTCCTTTCTTCTTATATAAACTATGAGTTCAACTTTTAATACCAAAATGTTATTTGTTAAATGGTTAGTCAGTGAAAGGCTCTTTGTCAGCTCTGCCCAGCTCACTTCAAATGTATATTGATCATTTTCATCTACCACATTTAAGTGAAAGAAAGGCAAACAAAAACTAAGCTTCAAAACATCCTTTTATAACGTCAAACCTTACGTTCTTGAAGCAAAACCCATGCGGTTGAACAATGCTCTGTCTCCCTATGCTGGTGTGAGGGCGTTATGTCTCACTGACATAACGCCCTGTGGGTCTTGCCTGTGTGAGCTCACATCTGTGTGCTATAAGGCTCTTCCAGGCGCCAGCACAGTAGATATTTTGGCAACCGTGGACAACTTACCTAATTGTTTGCAGACTTTTGCTGTGTGAGCAGTGTGATTGTTGGGCAGGTCTAGTGAAGAGTGCTAATGTTTAATGGAGGGCTGCTGCTCTTTCTCCACCTCTCTCTCTCTCTCTCTTGGCCTCTACCTCTACCCATTCTCTATCATTCCTCTCTATCTCCTACCTGGCTCTATCTGCATATGCGATTAGTGTGTGTGTGTGTGTGTGTGTGTGGTAGTGGTGGGGGGGGGGTTTGTCCGTAAACACCAAGCAGCACCTGTCAATAGCTTCTGATAAACATGTGTCAGAAGGTTTAGGGCATGAATAAATCAAGATGTGCAATTTGCTATGATTTTATGTGTTTGTGTGTGTTTGTGAGTGTGGGAATGTGTTTGTATGTATGTACGTATGTGCATGCTCTCTTGGCAGTACTTTGTTTCCATCTCTTCATGTGCGTCAAGTATTCCATAATGTGATAAACACCATGTCTTGAAGCTGATGCATTATCCTGAGTGATTATGTGTTCCTTGCCAGTCCTAAACATACAGGAACCGTTGTTTAATTTCATTTACCTGCTATTATTCAACCAAGGGGGTTTTGTAAGCCGTGTGCCCACACCCACACACTTACTTGAGTCTACGTATCTCCCCCAAGCCTGGGACCTATTAAATGGTGGGAATAAAATAAATACATGAAGCAATCCGCCCCCAATACACCTTAGTTTTCATAACGTGCTGTGTTAATAGGGAAAAATAGATTGTTTCCAGGTTGTGCCGGAGGGTAATTGTATGAAGCAGTGATTAGTTGGCAGGGCATGTTGGAACAGCACCTGAATGAGGCCGTTAGCTGCCCCTTTGCTTGAATGGTACGGACCTGTTGGGATTAGGGTTAGCACTAGTTTTTTCTGTTTGGCTTATTGTCATTTACACGTTGGTTAAAGAGATACGATGTCCCTGTGTGAGTTTGCATACTAGCCGCCTCTCTAGCTCAAGGAATTGAACAGAAGCAAACAAGTAGTGAAGAGAGACATAGTGGCGCTTTAGATGTGAACGCCATCTCATACGCCACATTGCAGGTCTTTTTGTTTTGAATTGTTGCATCTTTTTTGTCTTGTTAATATGTCAGTGTTGCATGAATTAATTCAGCGAACTAGATGTTCTCTGGATCAAGGCAAGGCTTTCAATGAATCTTGATATATTTCTTGACATCACTAAAGACACTTTTGCATTAAAGAGACTACCCTTTACATGCAGAGTGGTCATTGACCACATCTTATTTGATTACTTTCAAAAAACATCTTATTTAAACACAATTTAGCACTTCCTTTTGTACCAGAAATATAAATTGTAGATATCTCAGAATGACATCAAACTATAATAAACATGATAGGAGAAATAAGAGGCAGCAAGACATGAGTTCTCACTGCAGCTATTATAATTTCATTAAACTGTGTTAAATGCTGAGCTTTTCCAAGTCTGAATCAAATCTTCTAAAAGCTACCTGCCATGCAGGCAGTCTCTAATTCTCTGCTCAAAAAAGATTTGCAACCAATAGGCCTCTGTTTCACAGACGGGTACACTAATTTAACTCACAATGCCAACCGAGGTGCACCTTACCCACTAATCACTTTTGATCCCAATCCCATTTAAGGTGACAAAGACAACTGTTGCGTGGTAATGTATTATAACTTAACTCTTACAGGAACGTGAAAAAAGAGCAAAGAGTGAGTGGGGGGAAAAAAGAAAGGAATATTTTTTTTCTTCCGGGTTAAATAAGCGGAGAAACGGTTCAGACTGGGTGCAGAAGGCAGTGTGAGTAAACTCTATTCATCACTGACTCCTTCAAATCGATGCTCAGGCAGTGTGTGAGCACACACATTTACGAACGTGTGTTTGTGTATGTTGTGTTGTGCGTGCACTTACAAGACAGAAGCGGAGAGTGATTACATGTAGCGATTCCCAATGGCAGTGTCCGCGGCCCTGCGTCTGACGCTGCCCACACAGCATCGGCGAGTAAATCCCAACAAACGGCGGGCATGGGCTGACCTGCACGTCATGAATAGAAATCCATGGCGTGATTGAGAAGAACTCGATAATGACCTGGATACCCCGGGAATAATAACTCAAATCAAACCTCTACGGCTGCACCGTCATTACTATAGTTACAGACAGCAGCGCTGTCTGTAACTAGCGCTGTCCCCCCCCCCCCCCCCCCCCCCCAAATGTAGAATCCTCTAGAAGAGTAGTGGATTAGGGTATTAGAAGCCATGGCTGTAACGGCCAACTGCAAATGCTCACTGCAAGGACAGCCGTTGCTTTTAGTGTGTGCATGTGTGTGTGTGCCTGTGTTTTTTTGTGAGTGAAATTGTGTGTGTCCGTGTTTTTGGGTGTGTGGGTGCATTTGTGTGTTGGTGTTTTTATGTGGGTGAAATTTTGGGTGTGTCGGGGTGTTTTTGTGTTTGTGGGTGTTTATGTGTTGGTGAACCTGAAGGTACCAGTGTGTGTAATCCTCACGGAAACACAGCACTTTCCGTGATATGGCCACGGATTTTGCTCCAATGCAAGTTAGTGACACTCATATTCCGTAGTACACACACAGATCACCGTTTCAACGACCGAGTCACCCTGGTCTCAAAGGGGTCCGTGAAATTATCATATATATATATATATATATATAGATGAAATTCATATTGACGGTATGGCACTAAATCACTATTCTCGCCCATGCACCCATCTTGATTTGACCACTTTCGTTGCTTCGAGGAGGTCCGGTGGTCTCCGTATATAATAAATAAATATTTATATATATATATACATCAAAAAAAACTAAATATCTATAAATATGTATATATATATATATATATATATATATATATATATATATATATATATATATATACATTAGTGCTGTCAGTTTAACGCGTTATTAACGGCGTTAACGCAAACCAATTTGTTTTTATCGCGCGATTCGCTCTTTTGGCTTGGCAAACATTGTAGTTTTTTCACCTGCTATCTAGCAACAACTAGTCACGTTAGAAAAACTACAACAGGACAACAGGTTTAGCAGGACAGATCTCCAGACTATCTAAAGTACTATAAGGACAATTAGTATATGAGGACAGTTTTGCTGTCCTCATATAACCCACCCTCTAAGCTTAGGAGTTCAGTAGTCTTATGGCCCGTGGGATGAAACTGTCCCTGAGTCTGGTGGTGCGAGACCGGATGCTGAGGTAGTGTCTACCAGACTGGAGCAGCTGAAACAGTTTATTACTGGGGTGATGAGTGTCTTTAATAATCTGGTTAGTCTTCTTCCTGCAGCGCTGAGTGTAGAGGTCCTCCATGGATGGCAGCTCCGTCCTAGTAATGTGATGGGCAGCTTTCACCACCCTCTGTAATGTCTTACGGTTGAGGGCGGAGCAACTGCCGTACCAGGCGGTGATGCAGCCGGTCAGGATACTCTCTATGGTGCACCTGTAGAAGTTGCAGAGTATCCTGGAGTCCATGTTGAACCTCCGCAGCCTGCAGAGGAAGAAGAGCCGCTGTCTTGCCGTCTTTGTGATGGCGGTGGTGTGGTGAGTCCAGGTCAGGTCCTTGCAGATGTGAACCCCGAGGAACTTGACGCTGCTGACTCTCTCTACTGTCATCCCATTGAGGTGATGGGGCGTGCTCGACTGCCTGTCGCTTCCTGTAGTCCACAATCAGCTCCTTAGTTTTGCTGAGGTTGAGCTGGAGGATGTTGTCCTGGCACAAAGATGTCAGGGCTCTCACCTCCTCTCTGTACGCCGTCTCGTCGCCGTCGGTGATCAGGCCGATGACGGTCGTGTCGTCAGCAAACTTGACGATGGTGTTGGAGCTGTGTGTGGCCATGCAGTCATGTGTGAACAGGGAGTAGAGGAGAGGGCTGAGCACGCAGCCCTGGGGTGCACCGGTGTTGAGAGTTCGGGGGGATGATGTGGCGTTGCCTATCCGCACTGCCTGGGGTCTGCCCGTCAGGAAGCTCAGGATCCAGTCACAAAGGGTGGTGTTGAGCCCGAGGTCCCTGAGCTTCACAGCGAGCTTGGAGGGCACGATGGTGTTAAATGCTGAACTGTAGTCAACGAACAGCATTCTCACATATGTGTTCCTCTGGTCCAGGTGGGACAGGGCAGTGTGGAGGGTGAGGGCGATGGCGTCGTCTGTGGACCTGTTTGCCCTGTATGCAAACTGCAGGGGGTCCAGTGAGTCAGGGAGGGAGGAGGTGATGAATGATTTGACTAACCACTCGAAGCACTTCATGACGATGGAGGTGAGTGCTACTGGGCGGTAGTCGTTGAGGCAGGACGCTTTTGACTTCTTGGGGATGGGAATGATGGTGGACTTTTTGAGACATGTGGGGACCACAGACTGGAGCAGTGACTTGTTGAAAATTTCTGTAAACACACCTGCCAGCTGATCTGCACACACCCTGAGAGCCCGGCCAGGGATGCCATCAGGACCAGGGGGCCTTGTGTGGATTAATCCTTTTGAAGGATTTGCATACATCTGCCCCTGTTATTACCCCTGTTAGTGTGCAGGGGTCCTGGTCCATCTGTACTTCCGGAGCTGGAGAGTAGCTCTCAAAACGTGCAAAGTAGGTGTTAAGGTCATCTGGAAGAGATGGAGACACTTCCTCACTCACAGTTCACCTTGTCCCTTGACAGTATGTTATTGTTCTGAGTCCGGTTCACATGTGTCTTGAGTTGGAGCCCTCAAAGTTGGACTCCATTCTGTCCCTGTATTGTCTCTTAGCACCGGTAATAGCTCTCCGGAGTGCATACCTGGACTTGCTGTACTCCAAATCACCTGAGTTGTAGGCGGCAGTCCGTGCCTTAAGTTTGGCTCAAACTTCTCCATTAACCCAGGGCTTCTGATTGGGAAATGTCCGTACAGTAAACCGCGGCACAATGTCATCAATGCATTTGCCGATGTAGCAAATCACAGAGTCCGTGTGTGTATTTAAATTATCGTCCTTAAACACATCCCACTCTGAAGTGCTGAAACAGTCCCGTAATGCTGAGTCTGATTGGTCGGACCAATGCTTAATGGTCTGCATCACCGGCCTGTCACGTTTGAGTCTCTGCCTATAGGAAGGCAGAAACAGTACTGAGCTGTGGTCTGATTTGCCGAATGGGGGTCGTAGGAGTGCCTTATATCCGTCGCGGAAGGGAGAGTAAACATGGTTGAGCATGTTTCCCCCTCACGTAGGAAAGCTGATATGCTGGCGGTATCTCGGCAGGACTTTCCTGCTGGCTTTATTAAAATCCCCGGCCACAATGAAAGCAGCCTCGGGCCGTGAGGTCTTCGTCCTGTCGATAACTCCATACAGCTCGTCCAGCGCTTGGTTGGTGTCAGCGTCCGTTGGGATATACACCGCTGTGAGCACAAACTATGTAAACTCCCTGGGCAAATAATAAGGCCGGCATCCGATCATGAGGTGCTCTAAGTTGGGAGAACAGTCCGATGAAAGAACCTCCACGTCTGAACACCACTTGTTATTAACCATGAAGCAGACACCTCCCCCCTTGCTCTTCCCCGATGTATTGTCCTGTCCTGGCGGCGAATAGAGAATCCGTGTGGAACAATGGTGTAGTCTGGGGCCGAAGAATCGAGCCAAGTCTCTGTGAAAACCATAACATTACAGTTCTTAATGTCCCGTTGAAACGCCATCCTGCTCCGGAGTTCATCCAGCTTGTTGTCCAGTGACTGGACGTTCGCCAATAGAATACTGGGGAGACGAGGCCGGTTCTCGCGTTTCCTCAGCCTGACCAGGACTCCAGCCCATGACCCTCGCTTCCTCCGTCTCCTGCGTTGTCCAGGTGAAGCATCAGGTAGCCAAGGTAGATCGCCATTGTTTGAAGGTGGTGGTGAAAAAGTGTTTTCCGCCGACGATTTGATGCGCAGAAGTTGTTCTCTATCATATCATATGATAGGGCTCACTTTGGCCGTTCGCCTGTTACCAAAAGTAAGGTGTGAATATAAAAATTAACTAGTAAAATAAAGTAATACAAGAAAAAGTTGAGGAGGAGCTTGAGACACGGCCGCCCTCTGCGGCGCCATAGCAACACCTTTGAAGTGAATGACTAAATGAAGTCATTGATTTGGGGAATAGATTTGGGTCCCGTCGTCCCGGGGACGTAATTAATTGTCATCGGGAGGATCAGTATTCTCTCGAGTCGACCTTGGGACGAAGAGAATTTTGTGGGCACTGACTGCATTTTTCTGTTTATGTTTTCAACACTTTCGAAAGTGTTGAAAAGACTTATGTGAAAAGGTAAATGGAAAAATGACTGAGCTTCGTTCAATTGGCTGGCGCGCTCACATTTGTGTTGTTCAGTGAGACACAGAGACTGCTTGCAACAATGGTGACGGCCTTTTTACACTGCCAAGCCGGTTCTGTCGCAGCTTGGCACACCTGGCGATTTCACCATCTTATCTCAGGTTTCCTGTGTAAAACCGAGGCGGTAAAATCCCCCGTTCGTCATGGCGCGGGCTTTCTTGGTTCACTGGAGAAGTCGGGGCTGCGCACGGAGTCTAGACTACAGATGCGCGGATGAGCTGTAATGTCATCCGTACCAGCTGCCTAATATCAATATCCACCCGAAGCAGGGGCGGATCTACGGGTGGGCCTGGTTGGTACAGGCCCACCCAGATTGACAGTGGGCCCACCCAATCAGATTCATTGAAAAAAATATATATATACATATATATATATTTTTTAATATTTAATTGACTTTTCTCATACAATATAGGTTTCTTTCTTGAATACATTTATAATTTAAAATATTTACAGTAGCTACCAAAAAATAATAATATTCAGAAACCCCTCTCGTACTCATTAGTTCTGTCCAGTGACGTCTTTACGCAACATCATGGTCGACGCAGGCAGCGGATGGCGGTTTCGTGCACCATCAGATAGCAGCCTCAATTACCAATGGCTAAACAGCTCTCTTTGAGTCACTTATGATGACATAATCAACTTTTTCAACTCGAAACCCAGGAGACTCCGCCTTGTGTAGAAGCTCCGGTTAGACCAGGTTTTTGTATGCTGGCCCGCCGTGGCATTATTGCAGTGTTATTGCATTATTGCAGTTCATTCTATTTGTTTGATGCATTTATATTCATGTAGGCCTATGGGTTGTAGTCACTATATAACGTGAGCTATGCACTGTTGGATTTGTGTTTTTATTTTGTTATTATCCTACATCTGCCTATGTGATATGACATGAGTATAAGGCATATTAAAATACTACAGATTTGGTATTGGTATGACCGCCAACCGCGCAACTCCAGTCTAGACCTATTTAGAATAATTTGCATACTCCCGAATGCAAAAATTAGTTCACGTCTGAGTGTAGGCTGCATACGCCATTAACTATTTACATGTGCAAAAACACCAACATATTCTTTATTTTGCTGACCACCACAAAAGCCTCGTAAGGACAGTTCCTCTGTGTCTGTCTCGTAGATCCCACAATCTTTCAACATCTTTGGTTAACGCGACTGCATCACCTTCTCTTACATAATCAGCAGTTCGCGAATTTCCCTTTCTCTCCAGTTAGAACTGCTCACGATGATATCGCTGCGTTATCGCTGTGGAGACAACGCAGATTACAGATCTGTTGGACTGTGCTGTCCAACAGATATGTAATCTTTCATTTAATTATTTTTCTAGCACTGAAATGCCAAAGAGAATCGCTCCCATCAGGGAGGCAGCAAATTATCTTAATAAAGATAAGACTTCAATGCTGGAAAGTAAACATGTAAATCCAATTAAAGGTAGGTAACTCTAAGCACTAGCCTAAAGCTAATCTTAAACTAATGAGATTGTAGACCCTTTGAAAGTAGTATGGTTATGTACTGTATTGTCTATCAGTAAAGTTTCCGAACAACTGTTTACTCTGCCCCTACATACACAAACACATCCACCTACTGGTTTTTGTTGTCAGTGTGCAAGATTTTTCGTTTTTCAGGTCGTGGGTTTTTTGCAGTGGCATGAGCAATTTTATTGCTCATAATCAAGGGGAATTGATAGAGCAAGAGGAAGTGGATGCCAGGATGAATAATCAATATCAACATGAATCCCAATGGGGCTTCATGTTTGATTTCTATTGGCGTGGTCAAACTTGGTGGTAGGTTCAATATTTCTGTCAAGATTATGAAATATAACTTTGTGGCTATGGAAATGACCCTAGTCAGGGATTTGACTGCATCTCCATAACGTTGTTCTATTGATCTTGTATTTTCAGTATTGATGCAGCGAAGGAGGATGGCTCCATTGGCCGCCTGGTCGACGACGACCACAGGGCCCCAAACAGCCCAATTAAATTGCTTGAAATAAGTGGGAGACCAAACTTATGCCTTTTTTGCAGCGAAAGACATACAGCCAGGGACGGAAATCACTTACAACTACGGCGGCAAGGATTTGCCATGTCGCAAAGAGGTAGGTCATCAATAGTTCTCTATAGTAGATGTTTAAGCATAAAACCCTTACCTGCATCTCTCCCTTTCAGTGCGCCTACGGTTATCTTCCACCCCTATTCCCCGACCTGGAGAAGGAGTCCTCCTGCCCCTCGGCTCAAGCCCTGATCCATCGTTGTCGACTCATCTGGATCCTGGCGCACACTGCTCTCTCCAAGTCTGCAGATCGCGCTGCTGCTGCTAACAAACACCGCACACCGACCCCTGCCTACCAACTTGGCCAGAAGGTCTGGCTCTCCACCCGTGATCTGCCCCTTAAAGTGGAAAGTTGCAAGCTGGCCCCCAAGTTCATAGGACCATTTCCATGTCTCCAGGGTCAAACCTGTTCAGGAAAGTGGCTCCTCCCGTTCTGCCCCCTCCTCCCCCTCAGCTCGTCGACGGAGGTCCGGTGTTTACTGTCCAGCGTCTCCTCTGCTCCCGCCGCCTTGGACGTGGGGTCCAGTATCTGGTGGACTGGGAGGGGTATGGTCCGGAAGAGCGCTCCTGGATCCCGGCTCGCTTCATCATGGACTTCCATCTCATCTCTGACTTCCACCGGTCCCATCCTGACCAACCTGCCCCGCCCTCTCGTCCGCCCGCTACGGTTCCATCTGCGGGTGGTTCTTCTGACCTCCCGAGGAGAAGGCACTCAGATGTCACGTCCTCCTCGTCTACGGAGGACACAATCTCCGATGCCTCGGAGGAATTCTAATTCTTATCTGATCTAATCCTTGAAACTGTCCTACAACTGTTATCTGTCTGTGCACTTGTGTTCTGCCTAACCCCCCGTTACACAGATATGCATGTTGGATGGCTAGGGTGTAGGTCTGGGAAGAACTTCAGGCCAAAATCTTGCAAGCGAGCCGCTGGGTGAGGTGCAACGAGATGGAGCACTTGCTGAATAATTTCTTGTAGGGCTTGAATCCCTAAGTTGATGATCGCATGCGTCCTTGGAGACCCCCGTTGATATAAAAGAGACCCCAGGTCTATAGCTTACTTGTTACTTTCCTTGAGAAGTTCTCAGAAGTTACCTATTGCATCAATTCCTTTAGGGCTTCAGCCTCCTAATCGATCATTGTAGTATATTTCAATGCCCTCTTTCATAGATATGTCACCACCACCACTGGGGCGTGGCAACAATTCTCCATATCCATATGGGGAGGGGGAGGGGGGGGGGGGGTAGGGGTACACTAGACATAAATAGGAAGCTTGTAATGGGCATTTCAATCACCAGAAATAGTCAATGCACACTCAGGGGGAGGAATGACCTCTCACACATGATATCTTAATGAATTATTTCAAAAAACCCTGCCTCGTTCAATCAATTAGCTTGATGTTTTGCTTTCACAAATATGTTATAGGCTGTGTCACTACCAAATATGTCTCAGATATCTCTGCATATCTCTCAGAGTGACATAACTAGGCACGAGACAGTGATTAAAAAAATTTGTCACATGGATTACAAAGTAACTTATCAATTACAAGTCTAAACTATGGAAAATTGAAAGATATGGGGGCGGTCTATGGAAATCCCCGTAGCAACCATGACACTCACATGACGTGTATGCAGGCCCATTGAAAAGAATAGGCCAAAAAAGCGTAGGCGTGTCACATGTTGTAGTGACTTTATTGTAATGTGTTTTCCGCTGTGGGCAGTTTTACTTCAATCTGGTGTGAGACTGGGTTTAAGGGACGTGGTTAGTTTCAGTTTTTGAGGGGGTCTGCTGAAAAAGATGTGATGAATCGGATTGTTGTTTTGACGAATCCTGTGCAGCCTGCCCCCCCTTCTGAAGTCGAAAATAATCTCCTGATTGAAATGCATTGGTTTAATATTTAATTAATTTAATATTAAAACATACATTATGCATAAATAAATATACAATTAATTAGTTATTATATTATAAATAGGCCATGTAGCTATTATCATTAAAATGCAGCCTCTGCTGGCTCACAACTAGATTGTCTTGTTGTCTAGTTATAGGCTTTAAATGTTAATTATATTTAAAGGTCCCATGGCATGCTAATATATGGATGCTTTAATATATATATATATATATATATATATATATATATATATATATATATATATATATATATATATATATATATATATATATATAGATATTAGTGGGCCCCAAACACAATATTTGAAGACGTTCCCGAAATTCAGCCGTGGTGCAGAATTACACCCACTAACAAGCCAGTCGCACATGGAGCTTTCCCCAAACGCGCCTTTTCAGTGTCTGTAGCTTTAATGCAAATGAGGAGGAGAGAGGCGGTTCAAAGAGGAGGAGGGGGTGTGGCCCTGAGCAGCTTGCTGCCACGGTACCATGAGCTCTGTCTACAGTGGATGTATCGCAATGGCGAGGCGCACACAGCCTTTGGCCGTGTTTTATAAATATTCTAGACTCCGGCGGGAGTCCTGGAGCTCTATATCTAAATAATATCACATTATACATAGATATCTATATCAAATAATATATATTATTATGGCCAAAAGCTCTGTGAGCCTCCAGACGATATTATGAATCTCAAACGACTGCGTCGGGTTCTCCAACGTCTGGTACTTCCGAGTCCACATCAATCTGAAGTAGACTGAACCAAGACATGGAGGAGAAAGGGATTGTTGACCACGGTTGTCTCCCATCGGTGCCTCCGCTGGCGGTGGTGCCTAAGCGCTGACTGCTCCCTCGACAGTGGTCAGCGCTTAGGCACCACCGCCTCCTGCAACGGGCAGCAGGCAGCGCCGAGGCGGTGGTCCCTCGGCAGCGGGAAGTGGGGCTCAAGCGGGAGACCTTCGCTGGCAACAATCACTTTTTCCTCCATGTCGTGGTTAATGTACTTCAGGGAGTCAAAGCCAAAGTTCCATTCCCCCAATTCCTTCCCAACCATGGCTGAGATAACCCCCACGAGTCTCGTTGTGGAAATGCCAGAGACGAGAGTCTGACGTGTTATGCGCCATAACACCAACAGCAGAACGGTTATCCAAATAACAATGAAGTGTACAACACTTGCGTTACAGTGTGTGAAATCACACACACACACACGTGGCACTCACACGGTCGTATCTCATTGGCGGGCCCAATTCTCTGGGCTGGCAAGGCAGAGAAAGGGGAGGTGTTATCTCCCCTTATGACGACATACGGAGAAAAATCCAAAACGGCGCGTCTGAGTTTCGTTTTTTCAAAGGTGGAGCAGAATGCCTAGTGCTCGTTTTACACCCAACGAAATTTCTAGCTACTGGGGGAGCATAGGTCGGCTAGGGGAACTCATATTAATGTTAGAAAACCTCAGAAAGGGAAATTTTCATTTCTCCCATGAAGACTCATTCACCAATAAACGCGAATAAAGATTTCTTTTGAATGATAACATAAGAGAGAATTTTTTGCATGATAAGTCTTTGGTGTGAGCCTCGTCTCGGGTCCAGGACGACATGTGGACTCGGCATATCCTGCCAGGACTAGCAGGGGTGGAGCCTTCCCCTGGACGGGTAGACTGGGGCAGACCTGGTGGTGGTGGGGTGGGGTGGAAGGGGGAGCAACGAACGAAATACCTAAGAAGCAAAGAACATATAGTTAGACTACTCTTTATGAAGCAGGTGTAGGCAGGTGATTGGTGATTGGTGATTGGCAAACTGGCGCATGTGAGTTGAGTCCTCCTGGTAGAACTTGCGCCAAAGCATACATGTCATGGGATCTTTAAATTATTGTAACCATGTAGCCTTTATTTTCTTGGCATTGTCATTACATCCTTTCTTGTTACATTGTTATAAATTATTGTTATAACGAGATCTGTATCTGACCATTGAACATCCTCTCGGGAATTCTATGAATGAATTTCATATTGACGGTATGGCACTATATCCCTATTCTGGCCCACCCATCTTGAATTTAATAGACCACTTTCGTTGCTTCAATGATGTCTTCTGGTCTCCGTATATAATAAATAAGTCAATAAATAAATATAAATAGGTATATATATATATATATATATATATATATATATATATATATATATATATATATACCTATATATATATTTATATGTATTTATGTATTATTATATACAGAGACCTCCTCGAAGTAAAATAAATATAAATATATAAATATAAATAAATATATAGGCCTATATATGTATAAATATATATGTATATATATATATATATATATATATACATATATATAAATACACATACATATTTGTAGATATTCAATTGTTTCGTTATACCTGGTTGACTCGGTCGTTGAAACGGGTATCTGTGTGTGTGCCACGGAATATGAGTGTCATTAACTTGCATTGGAGCAAATTCCGTTGGCATATCACGGAAAATTTAAGTTATTGCGTGAGGCCACCATGGATTTTGAGTTAAGCGCCTGTGGTCGACTCGTTTGTTGGAACAGGGATCTGTGTGTGTGCCACGGAATATGAGTGTCATTAACTTGCATTGGAGCAAAATCCGTAGCCATATCACGGAAATTGGCGTGTTTCCGTGAGGATTCCACAGATTTTGAATTATGCGTCCGTGGTCATTTCACAGATTCCTGTGAGGCCAGTTTGCACTGAAGCAGGGTAAACTGCAGCAACGTATCATGTTGGGCAAGGGGCGAGGGGAGAGGGGAAATGTTGAGGAGAGAGAGAGAGAGAGAGAGAGAGAGAGAGAGAGAGAGAGAGAGATGGTGGGGGGTGGTCAGAAACAGGACATTCAAGGCAAAGAGAACGCAGAGTGATGGAGAATTTGCGGAGTGATGGAGAATTTGTTTCTCATTTTGTCCCCCCCCCCCAAAACAGCCTGACCCCTGGCTGTTAAATAAAGGAACTGCTACTGAGAATAGAGTCGACTGCAGGGAATCTGTACTTCTCTAGTCCAACTGAGGCAAGGGAAATCACTCCCGGAAGCAAGGCTCCCCTGTAGAGATGTGTGTGTGGACGAAATGGAAACTAGAGCCATGAAAACGGGCCGTGTGGCTTGAAGTTATCACAAGTCTCCTTGGGACTTAATAATGGCGCCCTTCTCGTACAACTGCATTGACATTCTAGTCTAGTTCATTCTTTGTTTCTTTACGCTTCCTTGATGTAACATCATTGTTTAAACAGGTCTTGCTAGGTCTGTACAAAAGGTTTATATTAAGGGCAAATATTAGAACCAGTTATCCCTCACTTTCACCAACAACGCTTATTTGAAGCACACTGATGCACCTAACATGATATCCAGCAGTCCTACTGTTATAGCAGGACTTCTGGCAGGAGACTGCGCAGAGCTTGGGCCAGGAATAGAAAGGGGCAGAGTTACGCCTTGTTTCCTGTTTTATATTATTCTTACGATGAAATACAATACAATACAATACAAGTGGATTTCTACAGTGGCTAGTCTGCACAGGGTTGATTTGAAACCTTTACAGACCTATTTTTAGAGTTTATTACCGTTGTTTGAGTTTGTGTGTTTAATTCTGCGTACACAGATTCCCTCCTCCAGCAACATGATGGTCAAAACAAATATGAAGCAAAAGAAAGTGAAACCCTGTTCTCCCAGATTTGAGCTTGTCTTCCATCACATTTTAGATATTAATCTACAGTATTCTATATAAATTATATATCTGATTTGTGAGACCACTTAACCTCCATCTTCTGCACTACACCTCCTTGAGCCCTAGTTTCTCATGAATATCTAAAAAGCATCACTTTTACTCAACAGCTGAAGATGCTTTACCTCCCCACTTGAGCCAAAGGTCAAATGAATCTAATTCAGCCCATAAAAGTAGTTTCTCTCCTGGTCAATGTCTTTAAACTCTGATACAGAGGACGAAGATAGGCGTGATAAGAATAATTGGAATATGTATCCGGTTCTTCAAGTTTAGCAAAATATGACTTTTCGGACATGGACAAAGGGCAAAGCTAATATAAATAACAATATTTACAAGTTGTGAAACTTTACACATAAGAACAAATAACAGCAAGTTACATGAAAGACCACAAATGTATTCCAGCTGGTTTATATACTGAGGCTACCGTAGTTAGACACGCATGTTAACCCTGCATCAGAGTCTATGACCAAATGTGTGGAATTCATACAGGGCCAACATTCAAAACCTACTGAAACACATTCACCATTCACAGGGCTACACCATAAACATAGGGTAGAGCATAATGGCGCTATGGACCCCATCGACGTGTAGGTCGATGGGCACACACACAGACACAAGCAAACTCACACAGGCAAACTCACAGGGGAATGGTTATTGTCAGGGCTAATTGCCAGCGATAACGTGATGAATCCTGCCTTAATGGAAACTGATTATCTGACAGGCAGGCTGGGCCCGAAGTCAGCCGCTTAATAAACCATTAGCACCACAAACTGTGCTGATGAAGAGCAGTCCCTGACTCCTATGCACACACAAACACATGAATGCACAAACACACAAACACATGCATGTGCACACACAAACACACACACACATACATGTTCACACACACACATGTTCACAAACACAGACACACACACACACACACATACATACATACATACATACATGTTCAAACGTACGCACACAGACACACACACAGACACACACACAGACACGCAAACAGAAGTGGAGGTTGCCCTGTCAAAGTTTCCTTAATTCAGCCAATTTATTAAAATTATTTGGTTCCCTTTAATATTTGTGAAAATACACAACCATTTAATTGGCAGTGTAAAACTTAACCCAAAAGTCACTGAATCGTTTCCCACAGAATCAAATTGTCAGGCGCAAATAAATGTGTAAATAAATACAAATAAATAAATAAATATAATTATTATTTTTTTTGTAAGTTTGTCAATGTGACCTAATTATTTTTCTAAAACGTATCATCACAAGCCACTAACACCTGATGTGTGGGCTAGCATCAAACGGTAATCAGATCATTGCTTAGTGTTTGCTGGGCTTGAATTTTGTTTCTCATTTTGTCTTTTCAAAATGCCAATAAAAAATACTTGATTGCTCTGAAATATCAAAAAAGTCCCCCAACAAAAATATCTCAACGTTTAAATAATTAAACCAGAATTGAGTAATTTTCTTTATTCTTTTCTTCCAGTGGCTTGACACTAGTGGCTCCCAACCTTGGGTCAGGATCCCACTTGTGGTCACCTGATATGCATATGGGGGGGCGGGAAATTACTTATGTGCTTTTTGATGATGTGATTTAGATTGGTGCCTGTATGTTCACTTGGACATTGATATAATGGGCAGATGTTGATCTGGTAGAAATGATGTCTATTAAAGAGGATGTACAACAATTTGAGAAGTTGGGGTCGCAAAATCTTTACGGGCCAATAAAGGTCGGGAACCACTGCTTTACACGCTTGTTTAATCTAATTTAATTTCCATTCTTTGTCTGAATGGTCAAATTCCACCATAACAAATGCAAATATTAGATTAGATTTGACTTACAAGTCAAACCTTGGAAAGAGCACCTGTGCGGTTTCTAGATTATTTACTCTTGAAAAGCAGTAACAGCAGCAACTGATTTGCATAGGGTTAGCAATTTGAATTGCCTTTAGAGCAGCACACAGTGTGGAAACATGAAATTACTTCTGCTCTTGTCATTAAAGAACAATTTCACTGGTGGAGATGATTCTGTATTGAAAGTGGGTCATATATGTCTTCAAATAGTTACAATAATTTCTAATTTGGGGCCTTCTTGACCGAGAAAAGTCAGACAGTGACTTTTTAGCACTTGGGGATTGAAGACGACAACTCCCACAATGCCAATCAGCGTTCACTCCCTGCAGTCCAGAGTGAACTGCACAATGGAGGAGAAATGATTGATGCCATTTGCCGGCTACCGGAGCTTTATATCTAAATAATACAATATTATATACTATATAGTATATAAAATAATGTAGCCTGAGCCTACTGTGTCGGACACAGCTGCGGGTCGAGTCGGACGCCTGAACAGCGCGGGTCGGTCGCGGGTATTGCGATTGCGAGCGAGCGTTCTCTGGTGCGGGATATGTTATTCTGGAGCGGATGAGTCCACAAAAACTGGATGATGTGCTTCTTTTGCACAGCAATCTAAAGCGCCAGGCCAAACACCAGATAGTGTAATTCGCAGGCATCAATATCAATTTATAGGTTGAACAGCAACTTCAGATTGATGTGGAAGGACCAGAGACATCGGAGAACACAATCGTTTATTCATGATAGCATCCAGAGGCGCACACAGCTTTTGGCCATGATATATATATTTATATATATTATATCATAGATGTCTATATATTATATTATATCATATAGATAAAGCTCCAGGTCTCCAGCCGTAGCTCCCGGAGTGTTCTAGAATATCTTATAGAACACGGCCAAAAGCTGTGTGCGGCGGAAGATATTATGAATAAACGACTGCTTCTCTGGTACTACATCATTGCTTCTTTAGTGGTCACACCGGTCACACGGTAACGTCAAAATCCATACCGTAGCGCAAATTCACACCGGTGTACTCTATACCATACTATTCTGTATACCGTTTATACCATACACCCCTAAGTCCCACCCACTGGCACTGATCTGTAATAGGTCTGTAGCGTCAGTGGGTCCCACCCAAGCCCCAAGGAACAGTGCATACTTCCACAATCCACCAGTGCTCAGCAGCCAAGCCTGGTATTCCAGCTGTTTAAGCAGGCTGTGGACGGGTCCCTTGATTCATGCAGTCCCAGAAGTAGATATCCCCGTTCACTCCAATACAAGTGGGGAACAGGAATGTGTCTCCGCAAAAAAAATCTGGATATCAATCAAAGGCTCACAATTATCTTTATACCATGTACTAATAAAATGTACGTTTTCTCTTTTCAAAATGCCACCTCAAGCGTTTTATTTTATTTATGATTTTTTTCAGGAGAAGGAGGGGTGGGCAGCTGAAAGGAGTCGTAGTGAAACAAATGTTGTTTCAGCCCGGCATAATAATTGTTAAATAATAATTGTTGTCCAGATGGCAGGAGGAGTGTAATTTAAAGATCACATATAGTGAATCACCGGGGGGGTTATTAACTTATACTTCCATGGTCGGTAAACAATGCGACTATGCTTGCTCAGACCTCTGGATAGATGCTACAATGCTAACAATGCTAGTTAACGATGATATTTCTGCATCCGGCACGTCATGCACTAGGGCGTGGCTAGGCGCCCGTGATGCGGAAGCAAATCTCTCCTTGATGTTGACCTGCGCCATTGAGCAGTTTACATAGGAATGAATGGGCGGCCATGTTTTAGTCCGCTGTCCTTTCTTTAATAGGTCCATGGTCCCACCCCCTGGGCAAGTTTGAAAATGAGGTGATTGTAGTTTTTTAGAGCACCCCCCCTCTTACACTTCCTGCTTTAAATGGCGCAGAAATCGTCATTTGCGTCATTTAAAGCAGGAAGTGTTAGAGGTAGAAACTGATCTAACCCGTCTAAGGGGAGAATTAGGGAATGATGCAAGACCATCCAAAAATATGACTGGGTTTCTAACGATACAAAGCTTAATGCAAATGGGTGAAGTGTCCCTTTAATCACCAGTCAGTTTTGAGTGCTGGTTTGTCATCGTTTACTCCTAGTTTCACAGACCACTAACCTTTTCTGTTCTGAAGAAAACTAGTGAATGTACATAATTGTTTGTATTGGTTTGTCTAAAGCACATGACTGAACAAAGAGATAGGGCGTGGCTAGTCCCTGCCTGGTTCAAGCCAGCCTCCTACACGTCCAGCACACTGTAAAGTCTGTGAGCCTTTCCTGATGAGCCACCTGGTGGGCTCATAGATGAATTATATCCATATCCCCTCCAAGCCTGCAGGGACCCTCAAGAGCAAGCATTGACCCCCACACACAAACACACACACACGGTCGTACACACACACACACACACACACACACACACACACACACACACACACATGTCTAAGTCCAAATACACACACACACACACACACACACACACAGCCGCACACAAACGGCCGTACACACACACACAGGATTTAAAAGTGATTTAAAGTCAATAATGAAAGTAAACATTTGGCTCCTGCAGATAATTGTACTGCCTTCATTTCTGGATCAAGTGGGGGATAAGTGACGCTATGGTGCTCCAATGCATGTGTTTTATATGATAATTCTCCTTGTCCTTGTGAACCTGTGTGTTTTGTCAGATGCATTTTTCCATCTAGAATTTGATGAAGACTGTACAATTGCAGTAGTTACCTACCAAATGAGTGTCATCAGTTCCTTAACAAATAAAAAAAGTAATCCCTGGCCTGGATAGGGATTCAGGTCTCTAATATGAAGGTGAACGCCCTTTGGCTGTTCATCTACTCTCAGAATATAGGACCGACCCATCCACCTCGGAAGCACAGAGCCATGACCTCACGGTAATAACCTATACATATTTAATGTCCTGAAAGGAAGAAAGACTGAGGGAGAGGGCAAGAAAAAGAGTGAGGGTGTGAAGAAGAGACAGTTATAAATAAAAATGAAATGTTGGATGAGTCATTTTATTGTGGTGGCTTTTTATTTAGAATCTGCTGTAGTGTTGTTTATTGCACTTTTTTGATTTTCTTATTGGACTTTTGTTGATTGTTGAGCAGTCTAGTTTGCCCAAAGTGTTCTTCGCAATGTTGTGTATGATTTACTCCAGATCCACACCACAAACTGTGCTGTGGAGCTGTAAGAAAGTCCATTAAAAAGGTTTTTGCAACAATTACAAGTAAAACACAATATGTATCCATTATGAAGGAATATAGCAAGTCACTGCATATCTGAATGCAAGAGCTTGCGTACCAGAAAGGAAAATAAATGATCTGCCAGGCCCACTAGCCAATAATACAAATATAGAGAATAATGTGTAGTGCCAAAGTTAAGTTTGTGTTATGATAGATTGTTATCCTCCTGCAAAAAAACAAGCCTGACCAAAAAATGATATTATTATTTATGATATCTGTAGTAGAGTATAAGTGAAACAAAGTCTTGAAGGTCAACGTTGTCTATGTGGTGGTTGGCCTTGGTTGAATTAGAGTGTGCTGAGTAAGAAAAATACAGATTCTCTGGAGGGCTGTTACTCAGCTCCAGACAGGCTTCTAAAGGGATGGGGAGGTATGTATACAAGAGTGGCCCTTTTGACCCAGTGGCAGTGTTGGGAAAGTTCACTTTCTACCTGAACTAGTTCAAAGTTCAGTTCACAAATTTTAAAATGAACTAGTTCAGTTAAACGTTCATAATTCAAAATTTTGAACGAAGTTCACAGTTCCAAAAAATGAACTAGTTCATAGGTCTTTTTTTCAATATGTTGCTGTGAGCTATTTGTTTTTTCCGGTATTTTGTACATTGAGCCCCCTTTGTGGTTTGTCTAGGATGAAATAGAGTGGTTGAATCAAGTATCGTAGCAAAATACAGTTTATATCGTGTTTTATTGCACATTTAGCGCATTTCGTAAATCAAACCATTGATTTATTTTGGAAGACTCATTACTCGTTGGCCGGAAACGGAAAAGGGGGGTGTTCACGTTTGGTTGTAGTCTTTTCGCTCGGTTCTAGCCCTACTGATGAGACGGAGAACCGAGCGAAAAGACTACAACCAAACGTGAACTGCCCCCCTTTCCGTTTCCGGCCAACAAGCAATGATTCTATGAGGTATTCTAGTCCGCTGAACTATGAGCCAGAGAGCTAACGTTATGGATAGTACATATTTATAATTCGTAATTCGTATGGCAGGGGGGCCCACACTTTTTTGGCGTGCAAGCTACTTTAAAAATGAGCAGGTCAAAATGATCTACCTACTGTACATGGCAAAACGCCAACACGGTGGCTGCTGGTAGTTAGTTTCAAGCAGGCTTCCAAATGACAATCAGTCATGGTGGAATGGTATTTGCACTTAATAGAGTAGAGCCAAATAATGCAGTCAAGGAGGTAGCACATTTCCTCATGTTTGGATACTTTCCTTTGTGAGTAAGTTCCAAAATTGTCCATGAGCCCTGGATTTAAGCTCAATATCAGTTTGTACTATCAAAATCTCTTCCTCCACTGCAGACGTGTTTAGGTGAAACAGTGCTGCAATTTTTTGTGATTGAGTAAATCAACCTCAACATCTTCCCTAAATGGATAGCAGTCTTGAGAGTCTTGGAAAAGTTTGTCAAAGTCAAACAGACAATTTTCATCAATCCAGTGGTAAATGCCATAGGGATGCAATTCTTTTTTGTTTAAACGTTATACGTATTTTTTTTTTTTTTTTACGTCACGCGATCTACCCACCCTACCTTTGCGATCGGCCGGTCGATCGCAATCTACGTATTTGGGACCTCTGCTCTAGGGTCTATAGCATATAACCGCGTTGTCTGATTACAGTTTAATTCATTTTCCACAATTTAACAGCTCTCGTTTTGAAGAATAATCACCGCGCCATTCGTTTCAATGGGAATCGCGCCGGTCTATACTTTCAAAATAATAAAATTATAAATACATATTTATAATTTGAAATTCGTCCCAGCCTTTATACGACAGATACTATAGGGTCTATAGCATATAACCGCCTTTTCTGATTACAGTTTAATGTAACAGTAAGCTGGCAACACCGCAACTGCAAATTAACCACACAGAGATTACCATGGCAACCGGTCAAACAACACGGCGATCTGCGCGCGCATCCGCCGTGTTGATAAACAAATAACCCCCATATTGAACGAAGTTAAACCAAGTGAGGGTGCCGTTCACAGACACCAGAATGAACGAGTTCACAGTAACGTTCATCAGGCAGTAATACAATACGTTCAGTTCACGTTCGCCCAAAATATGAACGAGTTCATGAACTATCGTTCAATGAACGCGTTCAGGCACAACACTGCCCAGTGGTACGTTGTTGTCTGACAAAGGCAGAAAGACGGGCAAGCAACAGCAGAGTGTGCGAGCAAAGGAAACTTTTAATTTTCTTTGAAAGAAATACTCGCGACAGACTTAGTATGTTAATCAGCAAGTATAAAGAATGAATATGGAAAGAATGAAAAAGATGTGGAAAATGAGTTTGTTCTGACATTTTTTGTATATTTTACTGCCTCAATATGTTCAAAGGAGCGGACAGATTTTTCCATTATAGAACATATTGGTTGCATTTGTATTATCAGCATTTTAAAGAGATTTAGTCGTAGTGTAGTGTATTGTTTTGGTTACAACAACTTGCCTTCTAAAACTAGAAAGACAAAAAGAGTATTACGAGTGATCCCTACTTCAAAGTGTAATTTTTGTTACAGAGTCTGCTACAGCATAGGCGCCGGAACCTATGAGGCCGCGGGGCCAATGGCCACCCCACTTTTCGTGGAAAAAAAATATATATATAGATATTTTTTTAGCCTTTATTGATGAACTATTTTCTTTCTTAGTAATGTTTTGGCCTAATATTGTTACTATACAAATTAACAGAGCTTTGCCTCCCCACGACCTTACATTGATAAAGTCTAAAACGTTCTCAACGATTCAGCCAATGAGAGTACTACAGCAGGTAGCAATCGCTTTGCCATGGCCCAAGGGTAAACAAATGATAAGGCACCGCCACACAAGTTAACTAATGGTCGCTGTAGACTTCCATATCATGCAAGCACTTTATGTTTTTTTTTCTTTTTTTCTACATCACAATTGCATGCTATAATAAACTATTGTTTTTACCTTCCATTACGAGTCTCGTTTGGTCTAGTAGGGAATTCGCACAATGGCGCTGCTGCTGCTTGCTTATGGCTGGTTCAGACTACACGATTTCAGCCCGATTTTGCCCCGATTCGTTCATCGCAGACAAATTTGAAATAAATAAATGAATAAGTAGGTTAACATATTGACTAGACAAACGGCAAACGGACAAATTATATTTTTCTACAATCTCCCTGCTTCTGAAATCTCCGCCCAGTGCTCGTCCACTGGATTTCCATAAGCATTCCACTGTGCGATCATCCCTGCTGCATATGCCCTCACACATTGTTGAAATCATATGCTGGATGCTTTACTCTTTCTATGTGGCTTTTAGTTAATGATCGGGCTATAATAAGACCACGTTGTCTTTGTTCGCTGACAACAGGAGACATTTCATAGTGGTTGGACATTTTAGCGAGCCGCTTTTTGTCGGGACGCGGAACACGCAACTGAAAATCGGAATGACATTACAGCTCATCCGCGCATCTCTACTAACTAGACTCTGCACTACGCAGAGGACCGCCATCATAATGCCTAGTATAGGAACTCGGAATCCATTGTTATTTACACTTTGTTGCTGCCTTGATGCTGCGTGAAGCACTGCATTAAACATGACCAAAGTTCTACAGTCAAATCCAAAAGCCATCTATAATGATGAATGTGATGATGATGAGGATTATGATGACAATGAAGAAGATTATTATGATGATTCAGTGTCTACTTTGCGGTGATGACACATTATTTGGATCACAACGGTGCTGCAGCGCGCCGCTTCCTATTGGTGCTAGGGACGGCAATTGACACGCGTGAAATGCGCACCACGGCGCTTCGGCGCCGGTGTGTGGCCGGCTTTAGGATGATGAGATGTCACACGCTGTTCGACACATGCACGCGCATTTGCGTAATGTTGGGCCTTATCTACCTAGCAGCTATCTCATGTCCATCATGTGTCAAAAGTTATCTTGCGTTTAGAACCAAGATGTTGACTGGGTGATTAACCAAGAGGTGAATAAAGACCATGGACAGAGGCATGTTTGAAAAATTTGTGTGCATACACAGGTCACACAATCATACACACTTGCATGTGTTTTTGTGTGAATGTGTCTGTGTGTGCTTACTACATGTGTTATGTTTGCATGTGACACCGGCCAGACAAGCACTCTTCAATATATGCATGTTTGAGATGAGATTCAGAATATGTCACTTTAAAGTTGTTGATTTTCTGTGTAATTCTACATTACTTGGTAATATGAATAAAACATTTTCGACAGCAACAACACAATTGTATCCCTTGTGAAGGGAAACTTGAAAGAGAAAGAGTCAGCAAGGCCTCTGCCCGGAGCAAATCACATCCATCCACCATTCGCCTTTTCACTTCTTTGGAAATTGCCAACCATCCTGATAAAAAGGTGGCCTTGAGGGAATTGCGACTGGCAATAAAATGACAATGTCATCCAATAGCTTTCTTTGTTTAAAGGGAACAGTTTTTAGGTACAAGTGGCGGTACAGATTTGCCACAGATTGAAAGGTTGTTTATGCCGCTGAGGAGAGGCCAACACTGGGTGTCCACAGATATCTGCTTTTCAATTACTGAAGCACTGAGCCCCCTGTGCTCAGACTGAAACATCTGTGTCGGAGATGAGACTACCTGCTCGGACTACCAAAGAAACAGATTCCTCAAAGCACTCATGTATATGCCCCCTTCTCTGGCTGGCTAGTGTCAGTAATTGTGAGATTGTCCACGTAAGCGACTTGCATGAGCAATTTAGTTTTTTATTGTTCCAGCAACTTTTCTTTTGCGGTGCATTATGGTAGTTAGCAGCTCATTTGGCATTGTTATATCAGCATGCTTATAGTTGGTGTTGATTTGTATTTCTCTGCAAAAGTGTCTCTACGGGGCTTGATATTGGTGAAATTATGCGGAAAGCTCAGCATTTCATTAGCCAAGTTTGATGGTTTTAAATCACGACTGATTAGACATCTCATCCAATTAGACATTTCAGTGAAGCAAGTCAAGCCTTTGCAAAATAACCCAACAAATCCACAAGACATCTGGACGGCAACACTGCCTTTCCTCATCTACGATGAAACAATTACAATCACTAGGTCCTTCGCAGGCCTTGCCGCCCCTAGCAAACACACGCTATAGGGCTACTAGTACGCATTATTTTCCAAACATTCCAAAACGGTGGACAGAAACTGATAAGCAATAAACCACAACAACAACAAACCAAAATCCTAGACCTGAGTGCAATATTGATGCTCAATTGTGCGGCTCTCTGAGTGCCAATGCCAGGCACTGAGGCGTGGAGATTTCTGGGTTCCATCACTGCGAGGACGTGAACCCTTCATCCACTTTTTTACCTCCCGACAGGTAGTCAGTTTGGGAGAGGCCATCTTGGAATGTCTGAACGACAATGGTTAACATGCAACACATAATGGTGTGTGTGTGTTTTTCCACATAATGTGGAAATAGCAGTGGTCGTGCTCAAAAATTACGCTGTGTGTGTGTAGGTATTTGTAGGTCATTCGCTGCCTTATCAAACATAAAGTCATAGTAGCATATGGTGTGAGCAAAAAAAAAGGCATTGATTGATTTAAACGTGTCGATTGACCCAGTATAATGTGCACCCTTGATAGATCAAAATATATTGGGAAGGCAGAGATACAGGATACATCTAGTCCTGATGCTAGCACAGACCGGGCTCTGGAGTGCAGTGCAAAGTAACTACCAGTCAGGCTTCTTACACTCTTTGTACCACACAATACGAACTAGCATAAAACTGGCTGGCTTTAGTGTATGATTTATTTTCAGACTCCTCCAGACTGAGGCCCTTGCCTAGTGGCTCCACTGTACCGGGTACTATGACCACTACAGTTGACCTGAGGCCCTAGTGGCTCCACCATACCGGGGACTATGACCACTAAAGTTGACCTGAGGCCCTAGTGGCTCCACTGTACCGGGGACTATGACCACTACAGTTGACCTGAGGCCCTAGTGGCTCCACCATACCGGGGACTATGACCACTACAGTTGACCTGAGGCCCTAGTGGCTCCACCGTACTGGGGACTATGACCACTACAGTTGACCTGAGGCCCTAGTGGCTCCACCAAACCGGCGACTATGACCACTACAGTTGACCCGAGGCAAAGCAGCTAGAGTGAAATGTAAACTTCCCCAAATCAATTCCTATTATTATTGAATAGGCTTAACCGTGGCGGATTTTGCATCCAAATCAAATGCCTCATGCCAATAATGCTATGAAGTGGTTACTACAACTCACGTTCAATCTAAATAATGCATGAATTAGACTACCCAGTCAAGCGAGCAGATCAGAGCTCAGCCCAAGGCCAGAAGAAAGGAGCAGCCTTCAATGGCTTCATCATCAGCTGGGTGAATGCTCATTTCTGAAATATCTCACCATGACTCTCTGAGGGTAAGCTGAACGTTAAACTGAAATGTTTAAGAGGGCTTGGATATGGAAGCATAGAATGAGTTAAAGTTAATTGGTAACGCTTTGCAGTAAGGGTGCATTAATTAACCATTTATTCACATTAGCTAATTCAGCAGTAAGCATTAAATAACAGTTAATTAACAGTTACCTTATGATCTTGCAATCATTTACTATTGATTTTCATGTTAAATTGTGGGAACACAATGTTGAATGTGGAAACACAGTGGGGGTTGAGCCCATGGACCACTGATGAAAGCCCTTGCATTTGCAGTATTGTAAATTATGAAGTAATGAGTTACAAACTGGGTGACACCATTTTTATCTCTGGGGAAAATGACAGCCTATTGTCAAAGGGATCGCCAAAGAGAACGAAATGGAAATTTTAAAGATTTTAAAATTATGTCTATAGAGTCAACCACAAGACTCCTTGAGCCGTCCGTCATGTCAACAAAAAAGACGACAAAAAAGAGACAGCGTCCCAATAACACAGAACGAAAACATGTCAATAACACAGTATGGTGAATTATGTCTATAGAGTCAACCACAAGACTCCTTGAGCCTCCCGAAATGTCTTCACACTTTGTTGCTCAAACTTAATACTACTCTCCTCCTTGAGCCTCCCGAAATGTCTTGCAATATTGATATCCCCCCTTCCCCCTGCGGACTGTTTTAGTTGTTTTATTTTTGTTATGTTTTGTGTGTATGCTATGTGTGACTTTAGGCTACTGCTGCCTGTCTTGGCCAGTACACTGGAAGAGATGTTTAATCTCAATGATGATTATTATTTTCAATTAATTTTCTTTGCGGCCATCAGTTGGGGCAGTGGCATCAGGGCTTGTGACTCTAAAAAGCTTAATGCGCTGATTAGGAGGGCTGGCTCTGTGCTGGGGACTGCTGTAGAGTCCCTGGAGGGGGGGATGGAGAGAAGGATGGTACAGAAATTGTTGAGTATTATGGACAATAACACGCATCCCTTGCACAATCTAGTGAGTAAACAAAAGTGTGTTTTTATCTAAGCAGCTAAGCTGCAGAAAGGGCAGATTTAAGAATGCTTCTTTACCTACTGCCTTTGCACTTTGTAATAACTTCCCTTTTTAGTAAGGCCAGAAAAATATTTATTTAACTATCAGCCTGAACTGCTTATATATATATCAAACTGTATTTTTGCACCTGTATATTTCACACCTGTATATTTGCACACCTGTATACATGGATCATCCATTCCACTTTTTCTATCCTAGGCTAGGTATTGTAGGCTCATGGTTTTGTATAGGTGGGATATGTATGTATACATGTGTTGTGTTGTGTGTATGCATGCTGGCTGCTGGAACACCTACATTTCTCTGCTGAGATGAATAAAGTATGTCTTATCTTATCTTGCAATAGTAGTTACCTTGCATTTTAAAATGTCAATGCACTTTTCAGCCATGAATAACAGTAAAAGCTATTTAATAATTGATTTACATGCACAGTATACTACACTTTCCATTAAACAATTACCCGTTACCATAAATTGACTAATTTTATTATGTAATCAAATGCTCAGAAACTAGCTGCTTTCAGACACACGTGTAAGTCCTGATATTCTCCTGATGGGCCGCATGTGTGAACAACATATCCTGACATTTGCACCCTGAAATTCTTCTGAATAATACTACCCCGGGGGTAGTATTTTCTCTGTAGGAAATGTAAATTACCTTATATGTGAATGAGGAGTAGAAAGTCTGTATTTCTCACACCACTTCAGTGGACGTGTTGATGATGCTTCTGCTTGTCATTGAGTGGCCCCCTAAATGATAATCAGCCTGTTGCCTTTTGTTTGCTGAATGGTTAAAAAAATATTTAAATGTTGGCACTGCTTTTAAGAGTCATTTGTGGTGAACATATGTTATACGCTGTAACATTATAGGCCAAATGTTACTATATTATGCGCTCAGAAATGTGTTACATTATCGACTGGGGTTTCCACATTATTGCTATGGGTTTAATTACAACTAGAGGTTGTGCGCGCAAAAACTCTAGTATATATAATGCTATGTAATAATACTTATTACTGCTCATGTAAATTAAATGTTTATCAAAGTAACACATGTGTAGTGGTTCACTGACCATACGACGGGTGGGCGCCTTGTCCTCTCTGCCGCAGACCTGAAGGAGTGTGAGCGGTGTCTGTGGGAGAAGGGCTCAGTTGAGTTAAGTCTGTGCCTCTATAAGTAGATAACACATGGTATTCTACCAGCCACAATCACAAACACACATACACACACACACACACACACACACACACACACACACACACACACACACACACACACACACACACACACTACGAAGAAAACAAGGGCCAAGTGCGATGGCTTGGATCCCAGACAAACAAACATGTGGGCAGAAGTTTCCACTCGTGCAAAATAAACACCCAGCATCAATTCGGTTTGGTCCCGAGGGAAATGGATGTTTTCTGAGTATATACAGACAGGGCGGCTTGTACTTATGCGGCACTGCATCCGTACAAGTGCTTTACTGCACTTAGGAAGTGCAGGCCCCTAGGAAGACGCCCCACGTTGACATTAGCATGGCACAGGGGCCGCTGGGCCAATTCCACTCCAAATGCGATGTCGTCAGTACCTATTGGTTAGCCGGTCGTTTGACTGCACTGCAAATGGGGACAGATACAAAAGCAGGTGTCTCTTCAGGGATCTGGATTCAGACAATAACATTCATGCTCTCTTCTGCTTATGTTCATGCAGAAGGGGTTTTCCTCCACCAAACCCCAAAAAGACAATTCTGGCTCTTTGAGACCAATCAACATCTCCCCAAGGAACTTATGGCACAACAGAGGACATCTTTAAATATCTAAAACCAGGGTGTAAGATCTGTATGTTTGTGAAGCTAGTGAGAGCAACTGAGCCAACAAGTGTTTGAAAGTCTCTCATAGCACCCTCCCTATATTGCTATTGTTCTCTCTCTCTCACTCCTCTCTTGACTCTCACTCACACTCACTTTTATACACACAAACATATACCTGCAAAAACACACACACACACACACACACACACACACACACACACACACACACACACAAACCACAAACACATATGCACAAACACACACCTAATGATGATATGTTACGCTTTGCCCAGAACGGCCGTGTCCCTGCAATCTCTTGTTTTCCCTCCTCAGGTATTAACATAACAAGCTCATTTTCATCTCCGGGCTGGTAAAGTGCTTGTGAACACCATTCCACATATACATTATCCCTTTCGCTCTGGCTCTTATCATCTTTTTACACCCCACCAGTGAAGCCACACACCACCTCTCCTTCTTAACAGCCTTTGTGAAGATGCACACAGAACCCATATCCCAGACACATATACCTTTTTAGTTTTGGGTTGCTTGCGACAACACAGGCGGGCTGGCCTGCTGCTAAGCACTTTATCGTTCCAGTAATTCATCACTCATTCTCCTTGTGAGTTGGAGGAGGTAACATGGCGGGTGCTTGACTTGGATGTTCAAGAGGATATTAAAAGGGCATCTGGGCTTTTTTTTGGCTTGTTTTTGGATCCTTACCTGGAATGAATAGCAAAATGTGAAATGAAAATGTCCATTGAGTGATTGATTGATTGATGTTGCCGGGTAAATACAGCATGAATCCTGAATACTACACTGCTCCTTTTTACACTGCACTCCAGGACAGACCACTTAAGAGCTTTGTCTGTGGCTGGGTTTGGAATGAATCAATCAGACAGATGTAGGCCTAATGAACACAACATCCCCCCATTCCTATTACACTCTCGCTCTCGTTCTGCGTTTCACATTTCCATTTTCTCATCTTAATCCCCCATCCCCTCCATCTCTTTCCTCTCTCCTTAACGATGTCCTACTACTCCTGCCTCTCTCTTTGCTGAAGGTTTTTGAATGATCAAAGTGCACAGTTGGCTGTGAGGGTTGGCCTCAAGATAAAACATTACAAAGAATACGCATGAGAATCGTGATAAGTCCTGTTCATCAACAAGTCTTTATTCTGCTCTCACTCTCCTTGTTAAAGCCACTGTGTGTCCATAGTGAGGTTGTCATGTTGGCTGAAGCAGCCGTACTTTTACAATAGACAACTGTGTTCTGTGGCTTTGTTTGTAGTACTGGCATGTCATGTTTATATTGATATTATTATGGGGTTGTCTGTCTGGAAATGGTATTTGTTATAGTTGTTTTTTAAGGCGGATCCGTAGTATTCATCTCTTCTCAAGGGGTTTTCATTTTGTTTCTGTTTCCTTGTTTTTGAGGGAATGGGGGATTTTTTTGAAATCCTTTTTCAGTCTCTTTCTTTTCTTTGTTTTATGATTATTGAATAAGGGTTTGTGTAACAGACGGTTCTGTAATGTCATACTGCTACACAGCAGGGGATCCAACAGTCAACTCTGACATTGGAAGGTGAATGCTGATAATGCTGATCCAAAGGACTGCAATAACTCTGGTTGGCACTTCAGCTCACTCAGAAATGAAATAATAAAAAAATGGAGAAGAAAGTAAGGGATGCTCATTTGTGTTGGGACATAACGATGTTATGTGGTTAAGAGCGAGTTGACCCGAATGATCAACACAGAGAGTTCACGGACAGACTAATGGAGGAGTTTACTGGCAACAAATTAGTAAATGCAGGGAAAGGAGGATTGTGCGAGAGGCTCGTGGCGGGCGGGTAGTCAGACAGGCGAGGGTTTGATAACAGGCGGGTAGTCAGACAGGCAAGGGTTTGATTACAGGTCGATAGCCAGACAGGGAAGGGTTTGATAACTGGCGGGTAGTCAGACAGGCGAGGGTTTGAAAACAGGTGGGTAGTCAGACAGGCGAGGGGAGATTAATGGATGCGGTACCTCAAGAGTGATGACAGTGACACTGACCCCGGCTTGGAGGCAGAAGTGAACGGGGTGACCAACATGACCAAACCAGGTAAGAGTCTTACCGAGACCTTGGGATTGGTCTTGCCAACACCAATCCCATTTCGCTGTATTACTTTGTTCCAAACAGTTGTCTATGTTTCTGTCAACTTCCACCAAAAACGACAATTAAGAAATTCTGACACAAAAACCAACAAACTCTATATGTAAAGTAGGAAGAAGATTGACAGCTGAAAAGAAAGAGAACGTCTATGGCCTCAACTGAACTTGGGAAATGCAAAAAAGTGTACTTTGACGACCAGTGCTGTGTTCCGATATCCATACTTCCATGAGTACACTTAAACGTAATACACATACGTGGCTTATTTTATTAAATAATACAAATAATAATTGATGAATTAATGAATGAACATCCACTTTCTCTCACAGCCTCCTAACCCCAGGCGGTATTGTCTGCTGAATGTCACAGTGCCACTTCTAAAGCAGTTTTTTTAATGGCCATGTCTGTGTCACTATAAAATCTGTCCATGAGCGTCTCTCAGAGTGATGTAAGGCACCAGACAGTGATTTAAAAAAAAATAGGAAAGTTCATTAAAAAAGTAACTTATTAATTACAAGTATAAACTTTGGAAAATAGAAACATATTCCAAGGTACCTTTTGAAGGAAGCCTTGGAATATCTGTCTATTTCCTAACCAGCGGACCCTAGTTCATGTGACGTTGACGCAGGCACATTGAAAATAAGTAGCCATTTCACATGTTTAAAGCAGTTATTGTATTTAATTAACTAAATATTCATATATATATATATATATATATATATATATATATATATATATATATATATATATATATATATATATACAATCATTTAGTTTTAGTCAGTCTTTTATTCAATTATTGTTATAACAAGATCTGTATCTGACCATCCTCTCGGAAATTCTATGAATGGAATTAATATTGATGGTATGGCAATATGTCGAGATTCTCGCACACCCATCTTGAATTGAATAGAATATTCTCGTTGCTCCGAGGAAGTCTGGTGGTCTCCGTATTTAATAAACAGATAAATATAAAATAACATAATCAGCAAAGAAAATGGTTTTATAGCCATGATTTAAACGGCATGCGAGCTTTCAGGTTTCAGCGTCCATATCAACCTTCATAGCAACCATGTGATTATATATCTGTTGAGACTTGAAATATTCTTCGTCATAACTATCAAATCAAACAACCTTCACATTCACCGAGCAAAGAATATGAAAGTTAAATGCACATTTCTCACTAAAAATGTTTACATAAACACTTTTAATGATGTAACTATACTAACATATCATATTTACCACCCAGAATAAAACGTATGTCCGCCATTTTCACAGAAAAACAGCCTAAAAATGATCCAATAGGAAGGACGCTCAGAATTCGGCTGCGTCTATTAGAGCCATTGTCGGGTTAATACAGGAGTGAATAGGCTTCTGGAGCACCCACTCTGAACGTCAAAAATCGCCGGCGTTGGCATTACATCAAGGGCGTAGGAACCGGGAGGGACGGAGGGGACGTGTCCCCTCCAATATTGGAGACAGGCACATTTGTCCCACCTAAAAATTATACCGGGGGGAGAAAAATATTTTATTTGATTTTGAAAGCGCAACACAGCGTCTTGTCACCGCTTCTTATTCTAAAAAACTGGATGATTGAGCGTGCAATTAAAGAATTGATTTGATATTCATCAATTCATTACTGCCATTCAAAATGTGTTTTCCTTTACATTTACAAATGTAACTTTTTTGTAGAATAAAATATATTTGTGAATTTTTTCAGTGTAGTTTGACATATTTCTGTTCAAACCATTAACGTATCTGTCAGGTTTCCGATATGTGTCCCCCCCAATGTTAAACTCATTCCTACGCCCCTGCATTACATTGTAGTGAATTGTCAGCGACCGACGATAAAGTGCTCTTGCCAACAGTGGGTATTTGACGTTCTCGGAGTGAGACTGTGTTGGTTTATACATGTTAATGCATTAAAACAATGCATTTTTTTTCTATTGCAAAATGTTAATATGAATGTGTTAAATGATAAAAAAACTTAGATTTGCATGGTTCGGGAGCTGCAGGCGCTGTCGTTCCGGTAGCATTTTTTTTTATTTTTCGAGCTGAGCTGCTGCCTCAGCCTGTCTCCGCTAGTGTTGGGAAGTTCGACTCTTTTTACTGAATCGGATCTTTAACTCTCGGTCAGTAAATTGAACGAATCTTTTTTTGAGTCATTTCGTTCATTTCGTTCATTTTTACAGCGGGTGGCGCTGTAGCCCCCTTGTGGGCGTTGTAAAAAAGGCTGCGGTTCTTAACGCTTAACACTGAAGGCAACATGGTTTGCTTCAGCTGAGCTGCTGAATACACACAATGTCACAAGCAATTCAAACCATGTGAAAACCTAGGAAAGCAAAAACACCACAATAAAGTGACTTGTGTCCTGTATCCTCATTTTGACAATTAGTAAGACAATTAAGTAAGACAAAAAGTATAAATAAATAAGTTCCTTAAAGTGTTACATGGTGCATTTATTGTGTCTTATTATTATTGTTATTACATTTGTTATTATTATTATATTTTATGGCAGAGTATAACACAAAATCAATATGTTGATATAATTTTCAAAAGTATTTATTTATAAACACACTTATAAACCCAAATCCAAACCAACAACAATATTGCACAATTAAGTAAAAGTAACACAAGTATATTAAGCAGTTTAAGGCCTGCTCTAAGGCAAGTTGGCATTGAGAAACACAAGCTCGCGGACCTTGGAGGGGCTGAGCCTGTTCCGTCTGTCAGTGATGATCTGCCCAGTCTTTGAGAAAATTCTCTCAGAGGGCACAGATGTGGCCACAATGCACAGTCTTGTCTTCATCACTTCACACAGACTTTTAAATACTGGAGAGCACATCCTCCACCATGCCAGAGGGTCTGATGTGCGGGGTAGGAGTGGCTCTGCAAGGTAGGCCCGTATCTCCATCATGGCAGCAGTTGAGATGCTTGATGTGGCAGAATTGGATGAAGTGGAAGCGCTGGTGTTTGCTACCCTCTCATCGAAGTCTTCCCAAAACATGGCCCCTGCGCTGGCAGCCGCAGCAGGATCTTGACCCTCCTCCTCCTCCTCCTCACTGTGACCAGGGTGATGGTGTGCTGCAGTAGCTGTAATCCTCTTTACAGCATCATCTGCTGCCTTGTCGTTCACAAAGGCTTGCTTTTTGAACCTTGGGTCCAAACAAGTAGCATCAGCAAGCTTCTCAATTTGCTCCACCTTGCTGAACCTCTTCTGCATCTCTGCCATCAGACAGTCCACCAGTTTTTGAACTGGTTCATGGATGGATGGATTCCTTTGATGGCGGGCAACAATCCTCTGATGACCCCTTGCCATCAGGATCACTTTGGAGGCAGTCACAAACCTACAGACAGTTGAATTATTCAAATGTTGTTCTTAAAAGCAGTTATAACAGTGTACTATTACAAAGTCAATGTCATGCTTCTTTGTTAACAGTAAGGATGCAGTTAAAAATCTATCACAAACTATAATTTTTGTTTAAAATATGAAGTTTGTGCTTATTATGTGCATGTACATTGAGAGCAAAGTTAGATAGGAGTCAAATTAATTTATGTGTACACTGATTCATCCAATAAAAGTGATTTTAATTTAATATAAACATTAATCACTTTATCTACATACCTCTCAGCGCTCACTTCAATGGTAACCTCCTCAAAAGGCTTGATAATGCCCACTGTTTCACGGGCAATTCCCCATTCCTCTGTGGACAGTGTGGATAGCGGTGCATTGATAAGTGCCAGGGTGGAGATGACTGGATCTTTCACTTCAATGAACCTTTGCAGCATGTAGAATGTTGAATTCCACCTTGTAGCTACATCCTGCTTCAAACGCAGTTGCTCCTGGCCCATCTGTTGCTGTGTGGCCTTCAGCTTGTCTGAAGCAACTGTGCTTCTGTGGAAATATTCAACCACAGCTTTTATTTTTTGAATTGTGCCCTGAACCTCCCTAAGTGCAGCTCTAAGAATGAGGTTCAACACATGTGCAAAGCATGGTATGTGGTCCCAGTGCAGGTGATCTCTCAGGGCTGCCACAATGTTGCTGGCATTGTCTGTGACACAAGCTACAACTTTGTCTATGACACCCCATTCGGTTGAAACTCTCTTCAGCTCACTTGCCAGGTGAGCTGAAGTGTGTCTGTCTGTCAAGGTAAAACAGTCCAGGAGATGGGAGGTCATAGCAAAATCCTGAATATAGTGGCAGGTCACAGACATGTAACTTGTGGTCGTCACAGATGTCCAGCAGTCTGTTGTGAGACATACAGCAGGAGCACTCTTGATTTTTTCAAATAACTCGGCTCTTAGTTTTCCATACATCTTAGGCAGTAGAGCTTGAGACAGTGTTTTCCTGCTAGGCAGAGTGTATGAAGGGTCCAGGGTCTTTGAAAAATCTTTAAAGCCTTTGTCCTCAACGATGGAGAATGGTTGATAGTCACAAGCTATCATTTTTATCAGTGCTTCATCCAGTTTGATCTGCCTGAGCGGATCCATTGGCCTTGTTACATAAGTGCCCAACAGTGTTTGTTGAGGCCTCCGTGGTCTAACTGCTGCTTGGGTGGTGGTGGTGGTGGTGGTGGGTGCTGCTGGTGTACTGGATGTTGCAGAAGCTGTAGCCAGTGTTGCAGCAGCAGCGATTGGAGGTCCAGATGAAGTATTGCTGGTGGAGATATTTGAAGCTGCTGCAGTGGCTCCATCGTCACTCTCTACCCTCACTTGTGCTAACTGCACAGTTGGATGTGCTGCTTTCAGGTGCCTTCTCAAATTCGAAGTGCTTCCTCCTTGCACTGATAAAAGTCTTTTGCAAATATTGCACTTGGCTTTGGTGGCTGAAATTTCACCAAAGTGGTTCCAAATGTCACTTCTTTTCCTGCCACTCATTTTCCTGACCTGCTCAGACCTCTGTTGTTTGTGTTCTGATTAAACCTGACACCTAATGTAAATGTATGGGGATGAGTGAGGGATGGGTCACTGCCCCCGCATGGAGCCTTGGATGACGGGAGCACTCAATTTGTGGGACATGATCTCATCACTCCTAGTAGCCCAGTCTGTAAAACATTAAATTGTGACGAGGTGAAAAGCTGTCTCATGAGAGTCAAACAATTGACACTTTTCACACCCTTTCATGCCAAACATCAATTAGCTCAGGCAGTGGAAAAGAAATATATAAATAATAACGTCAACTTGCGACGTAAATCAGATTTTGCCTAGCCGATGCCGTGCGAACAGCGATACCGGCATATGCCGTGACTGTAACCAAGTGAACCCCGTCTTGCGCTGTTAAAGTGTGAACGCTGACAGTGTGTGACAGTGGTCTTTAAACCGAGATGCAAACCTGGTCTGTGTGAGCTGCACTTTATCAGAGGCTCTGAAGTTAACATTTATGGAGGATTTGTCGTGCTTTTTCACCTCCTTTCCTCATCCGATCCTAAATGGTTGTGTCTGTCACCGCAGCAGCAGAGCAGGGTAGGGGAGAGCTGGGTCGATTATTTGAAACACGGGACGATTGAAACACAGTTTTCCTCGAAAACCGCATGGCTTTTACGTCGTCACTACGTTCAGCACGCAAGACTGACCAACCCCGGGAAATTTACGTCCCACCGTTCAAATGTTATCCCCCGAACCTGTTTTCGAGAGCGCTAAGTAAAATCCTTCCTGCGGTAGTGTTTTTGTAATAGATAGTTGTGTTTTTTGTTTCATGCCATAATAATATGACTATACAACAGATGAAAAAGACGTTTAACTGAAAAGTGTTTCAATCGAACCGGCTCTATTAGTATAGCGCAGGTAGACTTAAAAAAAATAATTCTCATTATATTGTAGCGACCCTGGGACATTTAAATAATTTGTGTGTTATGTGTTGCATTGTATTTCGTTGTCCGTTATGCAAGTTGATCTATGCGCTTGTATTGCAATGTTGTTCTTGTCAATCAGTGTGGGGGCGAATCATTAGGTCAGCTGGGGGAGGGGCCTTGGAAGAACTGGAGGGTCGGGCCTGGCACGTGCGGCTGACCGTGCGGCGGGTTGGGGAGTACGGGTTTTTGCTTCGTGTGGGATTTTCGCCGTGGTTTACATGTTTCAGTGACCTAGTTTGGTGCCATTAAAAAGTTTGTTCCAATACCGATGACTGGACATCGTTATGTCAGCGAGGTCATTACAATATGTTTACTTTTTCTCCCGACATGTCAGAGAACACAGATGTGCAGAAAGTAAAGAAAAATATGAGCAAAAACGCATTGTAGACGAAGTACATGAGCAATTAAAGTTCAGAAGTTTAACTATATATATAATATAATTCAAATTAAAAAGATTACAAGAACTGAAGGCCACTGATTAATTATGATTTCATGAATGAATAATGTATTATGATATTTTATTATTCTATGGTAGAGTATAACACAAAATCAACACGTTGATATAATTTTCGAAAGTATTTATTTACAAACACACTTTACATTATATAATCTATAACACTATACACATCTACAAGAACCGAAGACCACTAATAATTATGATTTCATGAATAAATAATGTATGTCGGGTTTCACGTGACAAATGAATGAACGTCACAAATCAGATATCATTCATTTCCTTGTTCGTAGCTGGCCTACAGCTGTCACGTGACAAATGAACGAGAGACCGATCCATATGAACGAATCGTATGAACGAATCGTATGAACGAACCGTATGAGCGATCCGTATGAACGATCCGTATGAACGATCCGTATGAACGAACCGTATGAACGAACCGTATGAACGATCCGTATGAACGATCCGTATGAACGATCCGTATGGCTGTCACGTGACAAATGAACGAGGACCTGAGTGAGTCGTGAACGAATCATTTCTGCTTCCTCTCCTACTGACTGAGCTTATGCAGCTGCCTGCCATGTGGCGAGGTAAGGTACTGCATCAAAATGAACGAATCACTCACTGAGATGACTCATGACTCCCGAGTCATATGAAAGATTCGTTCATATTGAACGAATCGTTCACGAACGACACATCACTAGTCTCCGCTTCTTCCGCTACGCAGATAAGATGGCTGCCGTTGAGTGTGAAAAGTGTAGATCGTTCCACCATGGACCTATTAAAGAAAGGACAGCGGACTAAATCCTGGCCACCCATTCACTCCTATGAAAACTGCTCATTGGCGTAGGGCAACATCAAGGAGAGATTTGCTTCCGAATCATCCGCTGCCACGCCCTAGTGCACGATGTGCCGGATGCAGAAATACTCTCGTTTTCTAGCATTGTTAGCATTGTAGCATCATAAGTGAGAGGCCTGAGCGAGCAGTCACATTGTACACCGAACATGGAAGTATAAGTTACTAACCCCCCCGATGATTCTCTATATGTGATCTTTAAATCACACTCCTCCTGCCATCTGGACAACAATTATTATTTAACAATTATTATGCCGGGCCGAAACAACACTTGTTTCATAACGACTCCTTTCAGCTGCCCACCCCTCCTTCTCCTGCAAAAAATAAAATAAAACGCTTTAGGTGGCGTTTTGAAAAGAGAAAACTTACATTTTATTAGTACATGGTATAAAGATAATTATGAGCCTTGGATTGATATCCAGATTTTTTTCCTGTTCTCCACTTGTATTGGAGTGAACGGGGATATCTACTTCTGGGACTCCATGAATCGAGGGACCCGTCCACAGCCCGCTAAAACAGCTGCAATACCAGGCTTGGCCGCTGAGCACTGGTGGATTGCGGAAGTGTGCACTGCTCCTGGGGGCCTGCGTTTCACACTAAGCGTTTTGACCGTTTTGAGCACACAATCCGGGTGCTTTCAGTACACTTATTTTTGCCCCGATCGTAATTGGAACGTCCTATGGACTCATACTCAGTATAGTAAGTACGGGAAGTATGGATATCGGAACACACCACATGCTGTTCAGTTTACCTGCATCTTGAGCTATACTTTACAATCCCCAATACATATTTTCAATTTATAACTGCCAGGGAAAGCAACCGACACATTATATGGCATTATATTTGAGACAAATGGACAGATTGAGCAATTTTGATTGATTCTTGATTCGTCTTCTTCCGGTGCGAATGACACCTGATCGATTTTCAACCGTGACATCCAATAATTGATATCAAATCAAAAACACATTTCATACTCCTCTCTTCTAGCTTGTGCTGTACTTCATATCGAGCCATGTACCGATTCACACCACGGTGACAGTGGTAATCACTCCACACAACAGCCTGCTTGTGTGGAGAAGCTAGAGGTGAAGACGCTTCGCACAAGGAGCGCAAATGAATGCATAGAAATACTAACCTTAGTCAGAACTGAACAGCACTCTGTTAGTGTGTATGTGTTCAGCAGGGGAAAGGAGAATAAAGGCAGCAGTGGGTGATGGCTGGTAATGGGCAGCCACTGAAGTGCTGGGATTGTATGCAGGCACCCGCGTTTTAAATTGTTAAACCCAGTTTTGTAAATGGAAAATGGAAGCTCCTTTGAATTCATAACATAGAAAATATAATACTTTTAACACAAGGTCTGAATTTATTCTTTTTGAATACCCTACCCATCTTTGCAATTCAAATACGGCATTTCAAGCTGTGCTATTTGAAAAACACAGTCTCAAATACCTTTTATTCAATGGTCACTAATTCTAGATGCAAAAATTCAATTTGCAGATGTTAGAAATACGATATTCATTGCTCAAATTGAAGTAGTCAAAATATGGATCAGAAAATGTAAGAAACAAACCATGTGAATGAAGGAGCAGGGAACCAAAGACGAGGTTTGAGCAATGGAGGCTGAACGTAAACGAACGGACTCCTGGCCAATCTGAGTGCAGTCGGCCGTCACGTATTCAGATAAAAGGGCTTGAGAACTAAACCCAATGATGGCGAACAAAACAAGGAGAATGATGGGACGTAGGTTGTCTTTTTGGGTCGTTTAGGCCTTTGTATATTCAATCTGGGAGCTTAATACACACAGGCATTTCAGATAATTAGTGTAGTTGAATTATCAGGTCTGGTGGTTTGAACCTCTGAACTTTCACCCCGTTTTGAGAAATTCCTGACTTAAAGAGGGGATATTATGCTACCAGTTGTGAGTGTGGCTGTTTCCCGAAGTGAAGGCTGCAGCCTTGCTAGAACACTTCCTTCCTCCCGTCCTATGGAGATGGGGCTAGAGTGCTGGCTAGAGTGCTGCCTAGTGTTTGTAGCGTTCAGAGTTTGGAACGACTCGCTAGTGTGGAAGCCCTTCCGCTTCCGCTTTTTAACATTGCTCCAGTGTTAAATATTTAAATATTTTAATCGTTGAAATTGTTATTGGCGATAGTAGTTTGTTTTAACACCACCTACTTACATATTAAAACAAATCAATCCATGCAAAATATAGCCTATCATTACGTTGCAAGAAATCGCAGAGCTTAATTTTTTACACTTACAACATGTCCAAATATATCAGCATAATGTTGCGTGCATATATTTTTACATAATAGTAATCGATGGCCAACTACGTTATTACGCGGACTTTTTGTCTGGTCTATTTTGCAGTTTGACTATACATAAACTAAACAAACCGGATAACTTATCAGAGCCACGTGGTTCTCCCTGTAAGCCGTCGTTGGGCCGCTTCCTGTTATGACGTGCTTGAAAGACCCCGCCCTTGCATTCGGTCTCGATGGCTCAGGACTCTCCATTGAATTCCCTGCGAATTCACCAATAACTTTTAATCACTAACACCTTCTGATCCTTAATTATAACCTGTATTAATTAAAAGTATTGTATTTTGAATGTTTCCAACTTAAATTGTTTATATGAATGTGTGAACATTCAACAAAATATTTGAGATCATGTTTTTGAAATAGTAAGGACAATATAGAAATGTTATGAATTCAAATGTGTTGATATTGCCAGTTAAATAATTCAATGGCTTTTCAAATTCAAAACTTTATGGCAGTGGTCTTCAATATACTTCATACTACATGACTCTTCTTAATGCTGTAGAATGCTCCATTCACATGAATGGGCCTTCCCGACTTCCGGTGGTCAATTATTTTTTGACTCTGATTCACGTCTTTCATACCACTCCACAAGCAGTGCATTAACTTATCAACCCCAGCGTAATCGGTTGCAAAGCGACGTCAACATCTTTGGCAAACTATTTCTCTGCTGATCAACTCTATAAATGGTAAACAAATTGTAAAAAGACACACCGTGTGAAGTTATTTTTTCGTTTGGCAAGTAGCTGTGTAATAAGTGGGATAATGTATGGATCGCGTTCATTATCGAAAATAAGCCCCTTCAGGGCGACGCAAGACAGTTTGCCCTGTCTGGGCTTATTTTCCCGTTAATGACCGGCGTTCTATACATTGTTCCTTACATATACTACACGGACAAAGACTGGAATGTTTTTGTTTGGGGACGTAACAATTCAAACAGTTTCCCTTTAGATACCAGTCCTGTTGTTGTATTAATTATTTTGTGTGTGTGTGTGTGTGTGTGTGTGTGTGTGTGTGTCTTTGATGCTTTAATACAGCCAATACAAATGATTCTACTCAGCCTTTGGTGATCAAGTGTGTCTACACAGTAGGCGATGGTTATACGCTGCTCCGTCCAATCAAAGTCTTTTTTGACGGGCGACGATGGTGAATTCTCCTCTTCTTTGATGAAGGCTCCCCACTGCAAGCACTCACCATCGGCCATGATCAACTCCCAGCAACAGTGGGCGATGGGGCTGAAGGAAGGAGACAGGGGGTGGATGCTGTCTACAGACTAGCAGTTGTAATAATAGCAAGGCTGACAGTGTTGTGGAAAATACATACAAACAATATAATCACAAATTATATAAACGTATTGGCTTTTGCTAGTTAATTTATCATGCTTTGTATACATTCTCTTTGCACCTAGTGGTACCTCCCTTCCTCTCTCCAAGCGAAAGGTGTTGCCTTATTAGATTGCGTTTGTGTCACAACTTTGTATTGTCAATTAACTAAGCTCCCACTCTAGACCGTGTGAACCCCTTTTGGTTTGAGTTTCTTTGTTCCTTTGTTCCTGTTTTGTGACTATACAAGGAATGAGTTGTATTGTCTCAATGAAGATGCTTGCTTAATGCTTTAATTGTTTCTCCCCAAGCTCCATTAAAACAAATACTTTGCCGTTTAGAAGAGTCTTACAAGAAATAAGTGTTAATCAGACAGGAATATCTTTTAGTTTAAACCCCAGATGTAACTGAGAATAGCATTTATGTCAAACAGTGTTTATTTGACAGGAAAGTAATTTGAGTGAATATGGAGGGGGGAAATTTGATATTTAAAGTATAATGGGAATGCCTAAATTCCCTCACGTGTCACTTGTGTTGAGTGTTTAAGTCTGTTTGTGTACCAATTACAAAGATAAAAACAATGCACCCATCAGATGTCTGCATGTAACCCGATTGTGGCACCTGCTTTCACAAGATACCATACTTGTTAATATTATTTTATCTGATAGAAGACAATTTTTATCCAGTCACATTGAATTATTTTGCCAATACCCAGAAAAAACAAGGACCAAGGAACTTCGGAATATGAGTGTATTTTAAATAACTGCTCAGATATTCATTGAACTTCCAGAGTACACACTCCAGTACACACCAGGTTAATATTAGTTTGTTATGACATTTCTCATGGCAATTCCCTTGTTTATGTAGATCATTGTTTTCATTCAGATGTAATTGCTGCTTGTTTATTCAAGGGATGCAGAGCTTAATATATCCGAAGCAACAGTGTTCCTGTGGCAGTTTCAGTGTAGTTATGTTGTATTGTGTGTGGCATCGTTTTGAAATGTGGTATATATGACGAAAGTATTATGCAACCCTTTGTATCTTTCTTAGCTATTTGTGTATTTTGTGTGATTTGTTTAAAATAAAACAAAAATATATTACATCTATGCTGGCTGTAGTGAGCAAGTAGCGAGCAGGCCATTGACCTACTTGCATGGTATATTATGTTGTAAAGCTAAATGTTTATATTAATACAAGGTAAATCATATTACCAGGTGTTTTCTGCTAAACAAGCCAACTATATTCACCACAAACAGCCGGCAATAAGTCAAACGCCCTCTGTGAAGTGGTGCTTTACAGAAAAAAGAAAATTGCATTATTTCTGCGTTAGCAATCAATTTTCCACACTAAAGAGTTCCATTAATCATGTACTAATGGGGTATGCACGATCAGTAATCAATAGCAGTTGTTAATAGTGATCACTGTGTATATCAATATTCACCAGACCTGACTGCATCGTGAATTTTGAGTAAACGCGGGTTCACGTTCAAACGTAGACCCAGGCCATTACTCACATTAGTTATTCAATATCTATTTTATTAGCTTACATCCTTACCAGGCCGACACAGCAAATGGTAACACTACTGGGCCGTGATTAATAATGAGCAGTAGGTAACAACTATTTTCAATCAATTCTTTGATGATGAAATCCCTTCCCTCCCAGTCCATTGGTCCCACCATGATATCCTGTTAACCTCATTCCCAGGCGCTCTCCTTTGAGCGTGCGATGAGGGAGGGACTTCCTCTCTTGACGGATATCTGTTTCTTGATGGCATTACGCGTGACGGATATTACCAATGTCAAATTCTACATCCAAAAAACGTCTTCCTTTTGTTGTCATCGTTGTTGTTCTTCTTCTTCCTCTTGATCGTGTCTGCGGTAGGGCTTCACCGAGGACTGTTGACTGACGTTACACTGGGAATCAGAGGTGTGTGTTTTGGTCGTGCTTTACATGTGCTTAGAAGCCCTGAAGTAGCCACTGGCAGCACGCCTCAAAACACCTTGACATCGTCTCTGATGAGCGATGACTCACGCAGAATAACAACATCTTTGCTGCATGACGACAGTCATTTGTATCTTCTCTTTTAAATGACAGTCAACATCATTGCCTTAGTGGACCACAAAATCTAACAATATCACCAACTAGCACACACTGAGACTGTTAATCATGCATGATTAATAGAGGAAAGGCTGAGAAAGGCAGTGGGAAGTGAAGACAGATAGGAGATCTAAAGCCTCATTATTAACTGATGGAAGGAAATGTGCCTGAAGGGGACATTTGTGTGTGTGTGCGTGTATGTGTGTATGGTATGTGTATGTGTGTGTGGTGTGGGGGGGGGGGTGTTATATGTGTGTGTATGTGTGTGGGGGGGTGTATGTATAGGTGTGTGTGTTTGTCTGTGTATGTATGTGTATGTGCATGTGTGTATGTGTGGGGGGGGGAATGTGTGTGAGGGGGGGCAGTACGTGTCGGTTTGTGTGTTTGTCTGTGTATGTATGTGTATGTGCATGTGTGTATGTGTAGGGCGGGGGGTGAATATGTGTGTGTGTTTATGTGTGTGAGGGGGGGCAGTACGTGTCGGTTTGTGTGTTTGTATGTGTATGCCGACGTGGCTGATGTGACTCCATCCCTCTGGAGAGCCTCGGGGTGATGCACTGTTTCAACGCTCCGATCCTCAACACGCCTGCCAATGTTTTGTCCTGTTTACATCCAAATGAACACATGCAAATACTTGCTTCAGCCTTGCCTGACAATCACATGTTTGTGTCTTCCTACAGAGTTTGCGCATATATCCTTATTATGTATGAGCAAGGCTCTGTGTGGCCCGTGGCCCCATATCCGTTCTACTGTTAGTAATGAGGTCTAACTTTCACAATACTTTATTGTATGGAAAAGGCTGAATGGTTAAGGAAGCTTGGAAGGAATACAATCTAAAGAAAACAGGAAAGTTAATTTGAATTCTGCACACACACTGTAGCAGTAAAGCCATCAGGACTCCGAGGTAGCCTGCACAGCACGCAAAGGTAGAGAATTATCTGCCAAGCTCTACCAATGATTTGAATATATTTGCACCTCGATCCAGTCGATAAATGTGTCCATATATGTTATCCGTTCAGCTGCATATTGCACACTAGTGCCATCAATCCATCTCTGCATAGTCTGAAGCTTTTTCAGCATCCCTGACTTTCGTTGAAATACACTGAAACACACACAGTGACCTCTAGTGGAGCGTAGAGGGGAAGCACTAAATTATTATTTTCCTGCTATATTGATGAACAATTCATATATATATATATATATATATATATATATATATGCACACACACACACATATATATATTTTTATATATGTATGCATATGATATACAGGCATTAGGTTAACTTGCCACAGAAGTCAACTAATCCCATAACAGAACAAAAGAGTTGCCACTATGTTGGAATTGTTGCCAAGTTTGGCCTATTAAAGAAAGGTCAAATCAATGCCTTCTCCCGTCCCTATTCATCTTTCAATCACTTCCTCTTCCAGGTCCTTGTTTACGCTTACCTTGTTGCTTGCATTATATCATCACCTATTCTTCCATATCGGCTGTACCTAGACATTACCTTTTCCACCTTCAGCCTGAGGGCCTTTGATTCTGTTTCTATTTTCAGCTTCCATTCATAAATAATGCACAGAGGAACTTTGATCAGGGCTGGAGCCTCTACCTAGTGACATTGTGCACACACAGGGAATAATATGTCTGTTGAGGGAGAGAGCATTGTGGAGGCTTAGATGAAGGAGAACAGAAGAGGAGGGTGTAGTCCTAATGAGGAGGGAACGAGCGGGAAACAACGCATTAACTTGTGTTCCTTCAGATATATATATATATATATATATATATATATATATATATATGCGTGTGTGGGTGTGGGTGTGATTTTGTTTGATATTTTTGGTGCTTTCTAGGATGCTTGATCTCGTGGCAGTATCAGGGCCCTTTGATCCTGGAGAGAAGAGGATCCAGCATAGCTAGGTAGCGCAGCCGCGGCGCGTGGGGAACGGATCAAAGTCACTCCAAACATGGTGACCGCCCTTAAACCATATATGCCTTCTCCTTTCAAGACAGCCAGGGAGCAAACACAACAGATCTCCTGCCGTCGCCTCTGCCATTGTGGGTTTTTTTCTTTTTTGCTGCAAACGTCTCTCCCGATCTGCTCTTAATTTCCTAATGATTGCCTTTTAACAATAACACAATCAAATGATATCTAAAATAGCTTTTGTTCAACCGCCCTCCGTGGTCACAGTCACTAAAGCCTGATCGTGGGCCTGCTTCAAGGTCCCATGGCATGAAAATCTCACTTTATGAGGTTTTCAAACATTAATATGAGTTCCCCTAGCCTGCCTATCGTCCCTAAGTGGCTAAAAATTGAGTATGGTGTAAAACGAGCACTAGGTATCGTGCTCACCTTTCAAAAAATGGAAGCTTAGGCGAGCTGATTTGGAATGTGGCCCCATATGTCGTCATAAGGGGCTAAGTTACCTCCCCTTTCTCTGCCTTGCCCACCCAGAGAATTTAGCCCGCCAATGAGAGACAATGAGCTACGACCGTGCGAGCGCCACATGTGTGTGTGTGTGTGCGTGCGATTGCACACACTGTAACGCAAGTGTTGTACACTTCTTTGTTATTTGGATAACTGCTCTGCTGTTGGGGTTATGGCACATAACACGTCGGTTCTTTGACGTCTCTGGTATTTCCACAAAGAGACTGCAGTTGGGGTTATCTCAGCCATGGTTGAGAAGGAATTGGGGGAAAGAAACTTTGGCTTTGACTCCCTGAAGTACATGAACCGCGACATGGGGGAGAAAGGGATTGTTGCCCGCGATTGTCTCCCGCCGGAGCCCCACTGCCCGCCGCACGCTGCTGCGAGGCACCAAATGCCGCAAGGCACCACCGCCCGGCAGCAGGAAGCGGGCAGTGGGAAGCGGACAGTGGGAAGTGGGCAGTACTTTACTTTACTTTACTCTACTTCAGAGTGATGTGGAAGTGGAAGAACCAGAGACGTCGGAGAACCCCACGCAGTCGTTTGTGATACATAATATCGTCAGGAGGCGAACACAGCTTTTGGCCGTGATAATATGTATTATATGATATAGATATCTATTTATTATATGATATGATTTAGATATAGAGCTCCAGGACTGTAACACAAGTGTTTTACACTTGTGTTTTGGATACCCGTTCTGCTGTTGGTGTTATGGCGCATAACACATCAGACTCTTGTCTCTGGTATTTCCACAACGACACTCGAAGTGGGGGTTATCTCAGCCATGGTTGAGGAGGAATTTTGGGAAAGGAATTTTGGCTTTGACTCCCTGAAATACATGAACCACGACATGGAGGAGAAAGGGATTGTTGCCCGCGAAGTCTCCCGCTTGAGCCCCGCTGCCCGCTGCCGAGGGACCACCGCCTCAGCGCTGCTTGCTGCCCGCTGTCCGCAGCAGGAGGCGGTGGTCCCTAGGCAGCGGGGCTCCGGCGGGAGACAAACGCGGTCAACAATCGCGGGCAACAATCCCTTTCTCCTCCATGTCGTGGTTCAGTCTACTTCAGATTGATGTGGATGTGGAAGAACCAGAGACGTCGGAGAACCCGTCACAGTCATTTGAGATTCATAATATCGTCTGGAGACACACACAGCTTTTGGCCATGATAATATATATTATATGATATAGATATCTATGTATAATATGATATTATTTAGAAATAGGGCTGCGGGACTCCTGCCGGAGCTCCCGGAGTGTTGTAGTTTTTAGAACACGGCCAAAGGCTGTGTGCGCCTCGCCATTGCTATACATCTACTGTAAACAGAGTGCATGGTACTGTGGCAGCAAGCTGCTTAGGGCCACACCCCCACCCTCCTCCTTGACCTGCCTCCCTCCTCCTCATTTTATTTAAGCTACAGACACCGAAACGGCGCGTTTGGGGAAAGCTCAATGTGCGACTGGCTCGTAGTGGCTGTAATTCTGCACCACAGCTGAATTTCGGGAACGCCTTCAAAAACTGTGTTAAGGGCCCACTAATATCTATATTAAAGCATCCATAAAGTACCATGCCATGGGACCTTTAAGATGCTGACACGGCAAAATAAATAAAGCCCCCCCCCTCCTAATTGCTCGCCCTGGGCAGTGGTAATGTTTCAAACTAATGAATCCTTGATTATAAAAGACAATGTCCAGGAGGCTACAAATGTTAACCATAACCATGCTGTCAAAGATGGATGTGTTCCCATGAGGGCCTGCAAGAGTATTTGCAGATCCAGTGATATAACTAAAGAAATATAGCCTGTTTTGTACGTGATTATGTTGCCAGTTCATTACATTACAACTCATTCAGTAATAGAATGGTGGGGGGGATTTGGAACTGGTTCAATTTCCTCATTAGAATAAGAGAGAGAGAGAAAAACCACAGCCAGGCTATAGGTGTGTGTTTCGGGTGTTCAAAACAACAAGTAAATGTTAACCAGAAGCACTGGTATTCAATGCAATGAATCCAAACATTTTATTGATTAAATGTGTCAAAGCATGAGTTACCTTGCTTTGACACATCTGTGGATAGGGTTAATATATATATTTCAGAACTTTCCCAAGTTTGCTCATGTTTTGAGAGCAGCACTGCCGATGAGTGAGGACCAGATGGCGGCAAATGGAGCAGAGAATTGATCGCGGTTGCTCTTATTTTCCCCAACACAGTGATGTCTATCAGCAAGGCGCCCAGTGCATCTAAAATGAGGGTGATTATGTTGATGAGTGTGAAATTAGAGGGAGTGTAATCATGCTCAAATATAACATCAAAACAACATAAATGGGAAGACCTGTTGTGGTAGGCGATGTCAGTTACATCCAAGCATTGCAGTGCAAATGTGAGTATGCGTGTGCGTGTTTGTGCATGTGTGTGTATATACACATGTGAGAAAGAGATAACTCCTGCATACTGAAACTTTAAAAAGGGCAACCTGGAACATATTTAAAGATAGATTTTGCTGGAAGTGATATTTTTTAGAAACCATCAATAAAAAGGACAAGAAAATAATGTAATGCACAAAGTTACATTCCACCTCGGTGGCTCACCAGGTAGAGCTCGTACCATATAGCCTCATTCCTGAACGCAACGACCCAGGTTTGAATCCTGCCTGTGGTAATTTGCTGCATGCCCTCCCCTATATCTCTCATATTTATACATATGAATCTTAAAAAAAAAAAAGATTCATTCCACTGTATATGTAATCAAATGAGAACAGGTGCACTTCATGAGGTACTGCAGATGATTGCACTATATGTGGGATAGATTATCGGTTCATTAACATAGTGAAACCGCATTCATATGTAGCAGCTCATTTTGCATGTCTCTTATTGAATACATGCAATTAATTATATATGGTGGTATATTCAAATCCTGTGTTTCCCAATGTAATGAGTCAATATATGGTTGAAGTCATAGTCAAATCAATGTATGCTAAACATTTAAGAGAGAGGCAACAAGCTAGATGTGAATCCTATCATCATTATTTACTTAGTAATTTCAATCAGAATGTTGGACATTTGTAGTAAAATTACATTATTGAGCAAACATTGTGGTTTAAAGTGATATGTTTTCTTCACCCTCTAATATGGTGTAGTTGTTTTGCACCGAACACGATCCCTCCCACAGGTTATTATTTAAATCATCTGAAGGCGTTCATTACTAATGATCTCATCAAGAACTAGCGGCCTGAGGTGAGGAAGTCAAATCACAGGAGTGAGAACAATACTTTTGAAATGAATAAAAAACGTAGATGACCTCCTAATCGACTTTCTCTGTAGTCAAATATAATACAATTACTCAGCAGAACAGGATGATCATTTCAGTTTCATCATGAATCTCACTTCAAACGGGAACACAGAATATCAATCTCAGAAAAAAAAAAGTAATATATATTTACCAAGTTAGCCTCTGCTAAACAAAAGCGCCCAAGAGAAATTGCCATCCAGGTCCGATAATCTCCCCACCTCCTAGTGTTTGCTAATAACAGCCATAAACAAGAATGTTGTTATTGTTTTTTTGCATTTCACTCAAAATGCAAAACCTCTCTTCGGAGTGGCCTGATAACTGCACGTTAATACTGCTGCTCTCTGTCTCCCGTGATAGGACGAGAAAAACTGCAGTTTGAAATTATTCAGAACAGATTTAGTCCAACAAGAGACAGCCACTCTGATTTATTGCTGGTTAACACCCTTTGACCCATGTGTATCATTAAACCAGTTACACATACAGATATATGCACAAATGCACACAATCATACACACATGCATGTACGCACAGACACACACGTTTGCGAGAATGAGCACACGTACACACACACACGCGAGATTTACAGTTCATTTTGTGAAACGGGTTACTGTCGGTTTTTTCTGGCTCTACTTTCGACATCATATTTAGAGTAGACACATAAAGGTTTGTTGTGCTTGTATGCAATGCAAAGTGGCCATGTTAGTCGTGTTAAGACACCAAAACACTGGAAGTGATGTGAACACCACAAACTAATCACAACTTTCATTTGTTCATGCACTACTTTGAGATTCAGGTGCATATCTGCAAAAGTCCCTTAAATAATTTAACAAGTTCCATAACAAACACGGTCACGACTAATTGTCTTCCTGCTTAGTGGCCCCATCATCCAAAATCACTTGAGATAAAATTAGCTTCATGAGTAGGAGCATGGTTTTAATGGAAGATGGTGAGTACTGCGTTTAATGGTGAGAGCCAGGAAACCCGCAAGCAGTGAAGGTATTCCATACACTACCGTGTTAAGCTTGTATTATTTTGCAATTGATAGTATTATTTTATTTCAGGCTGTTTGCTATGTTTGCTTTTTGCTTGTATTGATAGGATAATGTTCCTGCCTCAGATGCAAGCTCAATGAACTTTTAATTTATTTTCTTAAATACTTCCAAGACAAAAGCGATGAACAAAGACAACCAACCGGAAAACTGTCAGATTTAAAGTTAACCAAAAAGGGTAATCCATTACTAAGAAACTTTTTTCAGCAACAGGACATGATAAGCATAAAAACTAGAAGGCTTAAATACCCAGGAGGAAACAGTTAACACTCAACACAGGTGGAGCACAATGAAGGATACTGAGCCTTCAAAAAGAGAATTACTGAGGACATCTAGGGGAAGGACCACAAACTACACTAAGGCCAAAAGAACAATTGCTTTGTCTCATTGAGTCGGAATCAATGACAAACCAGATATCATGTAACAATTAATGCAAATCAATTATTTAAATTAAAGTCTATGAACTGTGTGATCCCTTACAAGAAAGTCAACCAGATGTATCTCAGGAATATTTGAAGTAGTGCTCCGTTGTTTATTTGGAAAAAGAGCAATGAATCCTGAGTCGGTTTTAGAAACATCTGAAGCACAAGAGTGAACGAGTAATAGCCTACAAGTGGAGCAGTGCTAGCTGTCTCCGGAAACATAACAACAAAGGTTAAGGTTGCTCAATCCAAGACCAACTCCCCCATCGACAGGCTATAATACATTAAACATTCTTGATCACATTGCTTTGCTTTTCATTAAGAACTAGAGGAAATGGGAATACAGCTCATACCTGTGTAATTAATAGGATTGGGATGCTAATGAGTTGGACATCATTGAGCATTGAAGATCACCGAGCTGATCACTAACATCATGAGCTCTCCACCGGGCGCTGATGGCAGCGTTCTCAGCATGCCAACAATGTACAACACGAGGCGGTGCCGCCGTCACACAGCTTAACAGAAGTATGAAATAAATGGTCCACACAAACGTACACAGCTGTGCAGTGTAACAAAGCAAATGTCAGCATATAACCCTTATTTCCTCTGGCTCTGAGACGATCGTTGGTAAACAGAGAACATGTTTGAGCCATTTAAAATTTGTCATGATCCTCAGAAAATGCAGTTTATCGACTGAACAATATGAAGGCCACATCGTCTGAGAGGTCAATTCATCTGAGTTAGCCTGCGATGCCGGATCATGGGAAAGTCTATACAAATATAGAAAAAGGTTTTATTAAAAACTAAGGTGTGCGTGTGTGTGTGTGTGTGTGTGTGTGTGTGTGTGTGTGTGTGTGTGTGTGTGTGTGTGTGTGTGTGTGTGTGTGTGTGTTTGTGTGTCTCCAGAATTCTATGATTGGAGGGGAGGGGAGGATGGAGGGATGGAGGAATGGATGGAGAAAGGGGGAGGTGGTGGAGAGCTGAATGAATGGAGGGAGGGAAGGATGAAGAGATGAAAGGAGGTGAAGAGATGTATGGAGGGGTAGAGAGAGTGAGGGAGGGAGATGGACTGAGAGATGGAGTTAGAGAGATGGAGTGAGAGAGAAAAGAACACAGCATGGGAGCAGTGATGTGCGACGACCCAGGGTCAGTGGATGGAACAGTCCAAACGTATCCAGCGAGGCATACCCACGTTAATCTGCCAATCCTGGATAAGGATGAGTAGCAAACACAGATTAGTGCTACAATGCCCTATCTTCCCCGGCCAATTCCAGTTCAAGCCAAGCCCAAACAATGCATGGACACAAACTGATATCTGCCGGGGCCTGGGCCATATGGTTGGTCTCACTTAAACACATAGTTGTTTTAGCAGGGCCTACTTTTTGCTTTCTCTAGTTTTTTTTTCCTCATAATTTACCTCCCTGCTCTTGTATTTTGTACTGTTTTGATCTATGCCATGCCAAGACCACATGAGCACCTAACAGTTAATTTACACATTAAGTAAGCAGAACTAGAAGCAACATACTACAACAAAATTGCAGTTAGTCAGATGTACTCAGAATAGGTTGGTCTTCTGTCTGTTATGTTGAAGATGGGAGCAATTCTGCATAAAAGTAAGGGTGCTAGGTCGCTAGATATCCAGGGAGCTAGGTAGCTGTTCATTCCCCCATCAAGGTTTCACACATCAGAAGAGTCTGGATTGAGAGTTATTTTCCCTCTGTTGAGACGGTTGCCAGACACCGCTCATTAGTGGACCTTAGAGCCAGGTACAAACACAAGGGCAGGAGAGTGAAGTGATTTGGGCAAGTGCAAATCCAGGGACTACCCTGAATGTAAGCCTCTGTGTACTCATAGCTTGACCTGGGCTAAACTGACGGTGTTCTGTAAAGATGCTGGCCCATAGGTTTTCCCATTTGTCTCTATACTGTAAAGAGCAAAAGGGAGAGAGCATTGCTTCTGAATTTTAAATCATGTTGCAGAACAGTCAGAAACTGCAGGGACCTCTGCAAAAGCACACACACTTTGGAACAAGAGCATCTGTTCCTCCGTACCCCTCGAAAACAGGATGGTCCATCTCAAGGGGTTATCATTCCAATACAATTTGAATTAGTTCAAACAGAATTTCACACACACTGTCTCACACACACACATCTGCAAAGATATGCAGCTTGTTCAGCAGTGGGACATGGTTGTGTGTGACTACTATAAAGGATGAGGCGGATTTGAAAACTAGGAGGATACTAACTGTTTTAGGGGAATGGCAGCAGAGCAGCAGCAGTCCAACAAATGGGAGTTGATCATTCATCCTTCGTAAATCTTCCAATCTATCCATTAAAAGTTAAGGTATTACCAGAGGACATAATCAAAATGTCGGCCATCTCCTCTCTTGCCCTCAGGACTGCTGTCTCCACTGTCCTCCTCACACAGGAGTCCTTTAGGGTGAACCATCCAGTGATATTACTGATGTAGTTACATCCAATTACCTTAATGGCATCTCCTGTTTCCCCCCCAGTGCTGTATGTGTCTAGTGTCCTCTGTATGTATGTCAGGTACAGATGTATACTTCAACTACCAGTCTCAATGCTCTCCCCGAGGTAAGAGACGATGCCTGGCAGCTGGTAGAGGGTCTGGATGCTGGGATCCTTCTATGGAGAAACATGGTTCATTATACAGAGAACCCAACAATGACCCTACCCCCCTGGTGCTCGCTCTCCCCATCTCCTGAACAGAGAAGAAGATCCCTTGAACAATCCTTTTCACATTTGGCATATCAAATTCATAATTGGAGGGAGATTTATATCTTATAAGTCTTGTATTACCCAAACTTTTGGCGGGGACTTGAGCTGAGTCTTGGTCATCCTTTTGTCATGCTCCCCTTAAATAAATCACCCTCCCCAAATCAGTGGACATATTGAATACCATCTAAGCATCAATAATATGATACAGTCATCATGTGCATTGTCTACAAGGGCATGAATTCAGACATCCCAGCGACAGCAGTGGCGGAATGCTAACGGCATCGGTGACTTTCCTCAACCATGCACCATCAAAGTGGAAGCACTTTATTTGAAGCACCAACACTCCTTTGAAAGACCAATGTGGTTCAACAGCAGAGTATGTCTATGTATAGACATACAGCTCATTGACATATGCAGAGTCTACTTTAAAGCATCATTGTAGAAAACAAATTAAAGTATACCCCCATCTCGGTTTCCTGGTGACCAGAGCACTGCCTGCTGGTGCAATTCATCTGAGGAGGCTGAAGCTGTAGATCAAGACACTGTTAGCATCACAGTTGTAGCATCATAGCCAAAGCCAGCAATATACCAGTGTAATCTAATGTACGCAACACAACTGTGTACCAACTTTGAAGCAGAGTTTAAGTCCGACTATCAACAAGTGATGCAGGTCCAAGGAGAAGATGTTTTGATCTTCATCCTGGAAAAGCTTTTCATCACAGCTCTTAAAGACCCCAAAACAAGTACATATTTAACCACTAATACAAAGCAGACAGTACTTGAACCATTACATCATTGCATAATTGTTTGATTGTTAGTGTAAAAGTTATAAAGTTTAACATCACTGAAGTACCATGACATATTCCAGCAATGAAGTTAATTTGTAGTAGTCAGCAGATACCTGGAGCATGTGCGGACACACTGCGGTCTGAACCCAAAGGTCCGGACATGGCATATATAGAACAGTCACGTGGAAATGCCATGAAGTGTCTTACCTTCCATCTTCACCCTAATATAGAGGAACAGCAGGAGCTCATGAGAATCCTGTCAGAAACCAGCAGGTTATTTTAAGAGATAAGTAGCGCTGGAGTCATCAGTCTGACCTGCTCAGAGTCATCCTCATACTCAGGGTTGAACTCTGCCACACTGCTTTTGAGGGCCCAGAGGAGACGCTGCTTTCCTTTGTAGGAGCTCAGACCCTGACTGTCACAAAGCTCCCCAAAATAACTCGAAAAAAGCACATGAACAACGTGGGCCTCTACAGATTCTGTTTTTTGCTTAGAGAATTTCCTTTCCTAACGAGATGACCTGGAAATACTTGGAGGAAAGGTTGTTCGGATTCTAATAATGCTTGGGAAAGGTGCCTTGATGCAATCTTTAACCCACCTTTAGCATAGTTTACTCCTGACCAACCTTTACGAGATATTTGTAACCCATAATCCTTTAGGGCGGACATATTTAAAGCAACAGGCCACTGTTGAAGTTTACGACCCTACGCAAAGACACATGCGAGACGAGTTAAAGCAGAAGAAGAGAAGAGAAGAAAATAAAATGGCAACTTCACATTTAAGAAAGACTAGAGTTTTTACCCACGCGTGTTGCGCGCACTCAACCTGTAGTTGCAATCCAACCCATAGCAATAATGTGGAAACCCCAGGCCATAATGTAACAAATTTCTGAGCGCATAATATAATAACATTTTGCCTATAATGTTAAAACGTATAACATTCGTTCACCACAAATGACTCTTAAAAGCAGGGCCAAGATTTCAATAATTTTTAACCATTCAGCGAACAAAAGGCAACAGGCTGAGTATCATTTAGGAGCCCACTCAATGACATGCAGAAGCGTCATCAACCCGCCCACCAAGCGGTGTGAGAAATACCGACGTTCTACTCCTCATTAACGTATAAGGTACATTTCCTATAGAGAAAAAAACTACCTCAGGGGTAATATTATAATATTAACGCATGGCATAGCCTACTACAGTGTTCATTCGTGCAGCCCCTATGGTAAAAATGTTGCAGTTCAGACCTGCCACGGTAGGTCAAAATAGCAACACCAACTGCGCTATCCGCTAGTGCACTTAGACCAGGTATTTGTCGGTCAGTTGCGCAACCGCTCTATTGATCTGTAAGATAGCACCATGTATCATTTGCGCCGGAACACGCCTCTGGTTTTCGCCGACACACCTCTCAGGGCGCATGTTTTGTTGCACCCAGCGCAAAGCCGGGTGCAAAAACTAACAAAGATACATGCGTCGGTGTAGAAAGTCAATTGCGCTGGATGCAAGATAGGGCCCAACGTCTTACCTGGGCGAGTGTGTCGCTGCGGTGTGTGCGTGTGTGTTCTTACCTGGGCGCGTGTGTCGATGGCGGAGCCGTTATGCTTAAAAACATAACGTCTTACCTGGGCGAGTGTCGCTGCGGTGTGTGCGCGTGCGTGTGTGTATGAGGGGCCGCCTGGGACAGAATTCATACTTGGTCTTACACACACTATTATAATCTCGCATATACACCAGTATACTCATACACACAAACTATTATACTGCTTTTACATGAATGTATGAGAGAGTATATTAGTGTATGTGAGAGAGTATATTAGTGTATGTGAGAGAGTATAGTAGTGTATGTGAGAGAGTATAGTAGTGTATGTGAGAGAGTATAGTTGTTTATGCAAGAGAATATAGTAGTGTGTGTGAGAGAATAGTAGTGTATGTGAGAGAGTATGGATGTTTATGCAAGAGAATATAGTAGTGTGTGAGAATATATGTTAATGCAAGAGATTATAGTAGTGTGTATGAGAGAGTACACGACTATACACTGTCATACATACATGTTAAAGGAGTATAATAGTGTGTGTGTATGAGTATAGTGGTGTATATGCGAGATTATAATTGCGTATGTAGTTAGTTAGTTTAGTGTGTGTAAGACCAAGTATGAATTCTGTCCCAGGCGGCTCCTCACATGTGTGTTCTTACCTGCGCGTGTGTCGATGGCGGAGCCGTTATGTTTAAAAACGTAACGTCTTACCTGAGTGTGTCGCTGCCTTTGTCTTGACGTGCAGTGTGTGCGCGTGCGTGTGCATGTGTGTGTGTGTGTGCGTTTCCGTGTATGTTCGTGCGCATGTGCGTGTGTGTGCGGTGTGTGTATGCAGTGTGTATGTGCGTGCTTGCGGTGTATGCATGCGTTCGCGCGTGCTGTGTGTGTGTGTGTGAGCGGCAGGTTGCTTGGCACATGCGCACTTGAGTAACTTTGAGTAACTGGTTCGACAGGCCTGCTATTATAGCAGTAGGATTACTGGGGCCAGTTAACTTCAACATAAACATCAGTTTAGCATCTTTGTGAATTGGGATTCAAGAGGCCTAAAATATTCCCGTTTATAGAAAATAAAATAAGTCCAACCAAATTTATTTTCACTGTTCTGTATTTTCACTGGTCGGGCCTGCACACCTGTTGCACATTGAGCAATCTGTTTCCACGGGTTGAACCAGGCATCACCGCACACACTCAACGAGATCTCCTGGATGGCAACAAGGAGCACCGGGTCATCTATTTTTTTCTACAAACATTTACAATGAACCGGTCTTCCAACACCACCACCCTGCGTCCTTGTCTCGAGGAGCCCGAAAAAGTCACCCAGGTGGCTCATGGCAGCCACCCAGGTGGCGTGTCGCACTGGCGTTGCTGCACTGTAGTCGAGTATGTGAGGGCTAAGGGTGTGGTTATCCACTTCAGTGTGGTTCTTCTCTGGGGGATCCAGACAGCCTTTTGCCTCATGGCCCCAAGAATCTGGTAAGACTATAGAGACACTGCTGATGTCAGAAAGCAGCTGATTCCAATGTTGCTGGGGTGGGTTAGCTAATAACTAACAGTAACAATTTAAGTTTTGTACTTGGTATACTATATTTGAATGCACATAGAAATGTATCTGCTGTTATCCAAAATCTAAAATGCATGAACACATTGCTTTATGTATATGCATTAGCATCGGCCTTGTTAGGCTTTGGCATCTGAGGCTTAATCACTTCTTGTTTTATGGAAATCCCAGGATCTCAAAAATAAATTCTTTATATAAATAAGAATAATAATAAGTAATTCCGATTAGCAATAAACACATCAAAAATAATTATATTGTCGAAAAAACTGTATTTTGAATGTAGATAAAATGCCCAAAATTTTTGCACTAAAAAAGCACCAAAATATCGAGCTTGTTTATAGAACAACATTCAGGGGGACAATCCCGCTCTACATTTGTCTGGGCCAAGCCAGTGAATGTCCTCATACCCAAGCAATGGCCCTGTGCATCAGTGAATTTTTAGAGGTAATTATGAATGAATGTTACATGTACAAATATAATAATGTAATACACTGTGCTCCTATTCTTCATCATAACCTCTGTAGAGTTGCCTCTAACATGGACCCGCAGGTGGGAGGTTTGGTCCAACGTTAATTCAAGTCTGAAATGCAACGGGGATCTCCAGGGACAATGTTTCAAACAGTACTGTGGCAACTTTACTACCAAACATAAATATCTAGTGTCCAATTATCCTTTTATGCCACCGGGACAATAAATAATCTACCTTTTTCTGAAAGGTAATTGTTATTAAGGTAATAATAATAATTGCAAATGTTCTCTGGCAGATTTCAAAAAGGACAATGCTCATGCAGTTTCTGTCATTTCATAATTTAGGATTATATTGTTCTTACGCACATTTGTATGCTTCATACTGTGCTTTTCAGCAGGCCTGGCTCTGTGATACTTTGATGAGCTCTGTTTTAATGCCTTGAGGGGCTGTAATATACATCCATGTGTGCAACTCTGAGAAAGCATGATTATGGATATTCAATAGTTATAAGGAGAGAGATAACAGACAAGAGCAGAACAGAGCCATCCCTGGACGGGCTTTTCTCACTCTCCTCCCATCTGGCCAACGGTAGCAGAGCAACCATCCCCGCATTAACAGCCTCCCAGACACCTTTCACCTCCAAGCAATACCACTTTGTAACTGACACTTTGTTGCCTTTTTTGACATTTTGCACTATTTGCACTATTCCTATTTATTAGCGTGCCATGCACAAAGTGTGAGGCAACCTATTGTAATCCTTAGTGTTGTTATTATTCTGTCACTTTTGACTTACACAGCCTAAACCGCTTGCACACTTTTAATGAAACTTTCTACAGCTGTAGACGCTGACTCAAGATTAACAGAGCGAAAATATTACACTGACTGGCCCAAAGGTGGCGCTATAGCAATAGTCCAAAAATGCTAACTTTGAAAAGCGTATTTTGTGACCCCTTTAACTTACAGTCATGAAACACACAGTCATGAAACCCACACATGCATTTCCTCATGACTTTCTTGGGATAGATTTACGACCATCTTGAACTTTGCTAAAAACACTAAATTCCCTAAGGATCCTAGGTTTTTGAACTTAGAAAACATCATCTATGGACCATTGTCTTTAATCTGACATAATGGGAAGTCACCCAGGAGCCATTGAATTCCAAAAATGGTGTGGTTTAAAACGTGTAAAAACTTAAATGCTTATATCAACATCAAAACAGACTCCTATGATCTTGAGTCCAATACAAAAGTTGTTCAGAATCAAATTATGAACAAGATGAAGTCTGAATATCTAATTTAGGGCGTGGCATTGAAATGGCCGAGGCCTGTGACTAAAAGGACCACAGTTCATAGACAGAATGTTTGATTTGAGTGGGACCAACTTATTGGCTGTTGGGGACCAAAGCTCCAATTATTCAAGTAAAATGAAGTCCATTGACCAAACAACACAGCCGCCAGAGGCTCAAAATCGTCCAAAATTAACGTAATGCCAAAAGCCAAGGTAAAAACCAAACATAATTTAACTTGATGTAGTCAGAGGCACATGGGTCAAGATGAACCTTTCCAAATTGTATCCATATCGGGCTATAGTGAGCGCTATAACAATTCACTGAAAATGCAACCTCTCCAAATTGTACCCAGATCGGGCAATAGGTGGCACTATAACAATTAACTGAAAATGCAGACTTTGGACGGCCATATTTTCTGACCCCTTTCTTCAACAGTCATGAAATCCTGTAGACATTTTTCTCTCCTCCTGTTGAGCAGATTTTCCTAGGAAACCAAGAACCTGTAACAAAATGGCAGCTGGACGTCCAAATTAGCCTAATCAATGTTAGGTGACTAAAGGCGGGGTTAACTTGAGTCAATCATCACCAAACTTGGTGTACTTAAAGAAGTTCATCAAAATAGGACTATAGGGGATGCTAAAGCAATCAATTAAAAACTTTAGAGGCTCATAACTACTCAGCCTTTTGACGTACAGTCATTGAAGTTTGTTCGCCCATCACCAGATCCAAGCTGAGGCTATTCCAGCCTTATCAACTGTACGCAAACAAAAAAGGTCTTGATGGTGTGCTACAGGGACTAAATGGTTTATCAGGGTCTTCATGGTCTGCATCAGAGTCTTAATGGCCTGTCAGGGTCTTAATGGTCTATCAGGGTCTTATTGGTCTGCTTTAGGCTGCTACGGCTTGCGGCTTTAATTTTATTTTGTAACTGCTTGCTTGCTTACTTATCTGCACTCTCTCTATCTCTCTATCCCTTTTCTTTTTCCTTCTTTGGACTTTTTTGAGTGGACCTTGAAACTTCTCCATAGGTTTATCTGTCTGCTGTACTTATGATGAATAAACTTCGATATGATTTTGGTAGGACAGATTAATAGTGAATAGCTGTTCTATCAAATCAGAATCAAATAGGCTCTTAAATGTTACCTGCAGCTTGTATCATTATTTTTTTTCATGCGTAAATGGAAAGAAAAATAATAATGATGGAGAAGTAGAAGGTGTCCTTGGGCATCAGCTTTTCCAACTGTGGGATGCAACAAAGGTTAGAACGGCGCACAGACCTTCGTACTGAGGAAACAGTTATGTAAAATCACAAATGAGAGTAATGCATGACATATCATGAGCGTCAATATTTCAAAAAGGGATACCAGAGAAGAGGCTTTAGATTCTGTTATTTATTCAGCAACCAAAACCAGAACACAGATTTAATGTTAAGCAAAGCCCAAATACAAAATATTGCTTTTCAAACAATTTGTTCACCTGTCCAATGTAATCTTTCTGAAAGTATACATGGTTTAGTCCCTTAAGTTGAATAACTGGGGCAGAGGATACATACAAAAATACATTCTGCATAGGTGTGTTTTGTTAAGTTACTTTGTTATACACACATAGATACCATGCCCTGTATTGGCCCAATCTGTGCCTATTGCTACCATTCATCACAGAAAATAGTAGAAAAATAAATATATTTAAAGACTTCTTGAACCCGATAGAAATCATCCCTACACATCTAAATAGCTTCTGCTTATCTTGTATCACATTCTATAAATTATTTTGACAAAGTGCATCAGCATTAAGAACTTGTTTGTGCTTTGATTTTAAAAGAGTGGATTATTCTACAATAGAGAAATTTGTTTTCTTTGATAATATACAGGATGCCTTTCTACTAACACAATGTAATGTATAGCTGCCACAAGCATCAAGCTCTCTCTCTTGTTTGAGTTATCCTGTCCCTCTAAGAACACAACATCCTATTTTTGTCTGACCAGTGTGTGTGCCTAAACCGTTACTCCTCTCCAAATCAAACAAAGAATATCAGCAAATATTTCATGAAGAGACCATGTTGAGGGATCCAACAAGGATGAACATGTTTTCAAACTGATTATCAGAAATGCCTCGCCTGTTTCTTTCAAAAACAGCAAAAAGGTTTCAAACTTGTTTGGAGCCCTTTTAAAAGGGCTCAGTCCTCGAAATAAACATTTATTCAACTGTTTTCCATTTGCAAGTTGTGACATTACAGATTGTTTGAGATGGAGGACTTTAGTTGTGTTAAGGACCCTGCGGAGAGCATGGTGAAGTATCAAATGCACTCGGCACTCAAGACCAACAGCGATGATGATGATGTTCTTTTTTTTTTTAGTTATTTTGCACTGAATCACATCCCATTCAACTTTCATGTCATATTCAAGTAGATTTAGTGTGCTGATATTTCATGTGATTAATGGTTTCTTTTAATGTGAGCTATATCAAAGACGATTTTCTGAGACAACGATGATTTCCGAATCTAAATGTGGAGTGTGCTCTGTGCATACGTTTGATATTCTGTCCGGACCCTGAGACTCCTCAAAGTCGAATCCCCTGGATTATGCCAATACATGAGAGTGACAAAGTGGGTTCTCAATTAATCACTAATTGCTTGTTCTGCTTTGGGAGATCCATCAAATCCCACAGGTTAGCCTGCAGCGAACCGCCATTACCGATAAACCTCCATCCTGGTCCTCGTGATCAATTCAAGTATAATTTCAGGAAAATAGCTTGTTAGGACAAAGGCTTTTTCTGTTATTGTTGTGTTTCATGTTACATAAAATATTATGTATTCTATAATAGGGCACTTCATGGCCTTTTTTGTTAAATAATGATCAACACTTTGTTCAGTACAGTACATCTTTGACGTTTTTTCCTGAACGAGACCTGTATGCAACCTAAAGGTTTGGACCTGGTTTGCTTTGAGTAGCACAGCACCAATTCAATGTTGAAACTGTTTCCTGTACAGATAGTCTGAGTACTGCAGCTCGGGCGTGATAAGCTTCTGGCACTTCATCTTGGCTCGGCCTTCCAGAGCTGCCTTTAAATTATAGCCTTGGATAACAGCCTTCCCATACTGGAAGGGCTTCATCCTGACGTCCTTCACGTGCTCGGGGTTCACAGGCCCGCCGTCCTGGAGGCACGCCGCCCGCAGCTGATCCCGCCGCCCGCGCAGCCGGCCCACCTCCCGCGCCATCTCCTCTCGCCCTACCTCCGCGTCCACCCTCCGCCAGAAGGTGGCATTGAAATGGACGTACAGGCGCCAGTCCAGGGCGTTCCACGCCTCCACCTTGGACGCGATATGCGGCGGCGGCGTGCGGCGCGACCGCTCGCTGCGACCATTGAGCTTGAAGGACACCACGTCGTCCAGGGACCAGCACAGCGCGTGCTTGAGCAGCACCATGGACTCGTCGAAGTACTCCAAGATGAGGACCAGGTGAAAGTCCCGCTCCACGGACTCCACGGCGGCCTGGGCACGTGCCTCCAGGTCTGTTGAGTTGTAGGTGACGTCGTTGTCGAAGCCAAAGTCGAAAGCCAGGTTGTTGTGAGCGTACTGGTTTTCGGCCACCAGGGGTTTGTAGTTCCACCAGCAGCGGTCTAGGAAGTGCTCCAGGCTGGTGGAGTTGCGGAAGGCCTCAATGCTCTTGTAGTAGGTGAAGGCGGACTCGAACATGGTGACGGGGTGCCTCATGATGGAGAAGTAGAAGGTGTCCTCAGGCATCAGCTTTACCAACTATGGGATGTGACAGAGGTTAGAACGGCGCACAGATCTATGTCAAAGTGACTGAAATAAAAGTGCTAGAAAGAATGTTCTAGAATGATTTTCAGTGCTGTAGCATGCAGAGCCTTTTAAAAAATGGATGTCAATGTTCATCTTTAGAAGATGAAGAAACAGGAAAATTGGATAAATGGTCTAGTATCTATCATCCATCTAGGATCATCTGGAAAGATGAATCTTTTCTTAGAATAGTAGTATTGTTCCACAAAGCTCACCTCAGGTTTGTTGAACCTCAAGTGGTTGCAGATGATGTGGTACTCCTTCCCCGTCTTACTGCGGACACCCTCCACATAGGAAGACTCAAAATGGTAAGGGTAAAAGAACTGGTGGTTCTTGTTCAACGGGAGGCCAAAAGTCAAGTTCCGTGCATCGCCGTAGCGATACAGGATGTTGACGATGGTGCTGCTGGCCGTCTTGTGCGTCTTAAGGAACACAATGTGTTTTTTGGGCTGACAGACACTGCCGGGGCCTGAATCTTTTGGTTTGTCTTCACCTTGAGTCAATTGTTGCCTGACACCAGTGGGGTAACTCTCTCTCTGAGGATTCAAAAAACAGTTTTTGGTTGGTTAGTGGAACCTTTTCCGATGTCCAAAAGATCTGAAGGTCTGTATTGTTGCATGTATTGTTGTCTCATGATGTTCTCTTACCGGGGCTGTTGGCCCCTCTCTGACTGCCGTAGACACAGAGGTAGGGTTTCGCAAGGTCGCTGATGACTCATTGACCCTAAGGGTCATAAATCCCTCACTCCCTTTGTCATTTCTGGAAGGAAAGAAAGCCATATAGTCAGTTTCATATAAGTTAATATGCTCAACTACCCGAGACCCCAACTTTGAGTTCATTACAGAATCCCTGTCTGCTGGCCTGGCAACCTGCCCTGACATTACATTTATAATCAGAATTTTCTTTAAGGATCATTTATTATGCATGCAGATTTACCTGGTGTCCATTACATCAAGCAGGACCTCGGCGTACTGAAAGGCAAGGCAGAACACAGTGAAAGCCATCAGAGCCACCCACATGGTTCGCCGCTGAAGGCTGCGCCGCAATCTTCCCAAGCACCTGCAGAGGGCAGTCAAAGCATGTACATGAATTCAACCCGCAAGGTGTGTATTTTTTTGTTTATCGTTCTTTAACCAGACAAGTTAATGGAGAACAGATTCTCATTCTCACAATAAGTGCCACAGCACAGCAAAGGCAGAATTAAAAATGTATTTGGTTGAGTTAAGTTTCTTAAGACATACAATGTTTACATCATATGTCATATATATTATATAGTTTTTCTAAGTGATTCCCATTTGGCAACCCTTCATGAATTGCATTTTTTGTATGCTTCACCTGCTTCACCTTGGCAGCCCATGTAAACCTATGCTGTGATTGGCTCAAGTATTTACAATAATGTTGATCTCTGTGATAGAAACACCAAAACAAAGTGATATATATTTGATTTTCCATTTCTCAGGGAAAACATTGCCATAATAAATGACATTTCTGACAGCGTTTGTATTTAGAGGCAAGAAATTGGAGCTTAGCTGTTCTCCTGGCACAAAAAACACTGACATGAGCAGAGAATATGACATCCTCTGGCCTGCCTGCACTCGTGATTGCTGGTAGCACCTCCTAAATTGTAAAAATTGAGGACAACAGGCATTCCAGGTTGCTTGAAAAATGCACATACACATGCCTCTATGTCTTTAATCACACACAACACACACACACACACACACACACACACACACACACACACACACACACACACACACACACACACACACACACGTTACTTACACAAACCCATAAATGATGCACACCAACACACACACAGACACACATGCAGACAGAGAACAACGCCTAATGACAGACAAACAGATATGTTTGTTTGTCATTGGGCCAAGTGCCACGAAAACACACTTAAACGCAGAAGCAGTAAACAGAGTCTATCAGAGAGGGAGAGAGGGAGGGAGGGATGGAGGGAGGGAGAACCCAAAGACATTTTTAGCTTGCAGACAAAAAAACAATAAGGCAGAGACCATTGAGCATACTGCCCTCTGGTTCTTCTGAGTTAGGGCAACATCTGAAGTGCCCCCCTCCCCCGCCTGCCCCGCTGGCTAACCCACTGTTCAAATATGCTCCCCAGTGAATTAAGAGGCAGCTTTCGGTAAGAAATGCTTCCAGACAGCTCATGTGTCAGAGCCTATTGCCCTTAACAGTCCAGCGCAGCTGGATGATAATAAAACACATTTTTCATGTCTACATTTTGAAAGAATATTCTTGACTTCATTGTGTCTGTCCGACAGAGCATTTCATCTGGACTACAGGTATGCTGATGTGGCTCGTAGGCAATTCCCCCCCGCCCCAACCCTCCCCTTTAACCCATGAACTTGTTTGTACATTTAAAGAGAAACAACCCATATGTCTATAAGTGGATAAACAAGAACACATTAACTGAGACAGGTACAAAGCGTTGTTCTGATGCTTTACTTAGATAGGTTAAGCAAAAGATATATGGCTCCACAGACTGCTACTTGTTCGATTGCCGGTGCATTTGCAAGGCAAGGCATTTCTTTCTATGCCGGTTTTTACTGAGGCGCAGGTGTGAGCATGTCCATGCTTAACCCTCGTTCTCCACTCAGCACCCGCTAAGGTCAACCCATTCAATCCCATAAAACAGAGACATTCAAATCAGTGTCTCGGCACGAGAGAGCGAGACAACATTCAAATGACCTGTGGAATTGGATCTGGGTTCAGGAACCGATACGGATTTGGTTACCTGTCGGCGTTCAAGCCTAGCGTGATGATTGATTACCAGGCGTAGTCATGGGCCGTAACGTGCAACAACAGGCTACAAAGGGCCTCATGTGGGTCACCAGCAGACACAGGTGGTGGATTTTATCTTCAAAGGCCATCCAGGTTGTCATTGTTGACCCATAATTCAGCAGAGACTGCTCGTCACACAGTTCGGTTTCAGAGTGTAGATCGTATGCTTTAGTCAGAGATTACATATATTATTAAGTAGCATTGACTGCCATTCTGATTGCCAACGTGAAGGGAAACAATGTTTTGAGACTGAACACTGACATCATTACTCCATCCATCCTTGTTTTCTTTGCAAACATGATTGAAAGTTACTTTGGCTAACTTTAAATTGGCGTGTGCTGGTTGAGAGCAAATAAATTACAAGAGATCAACTATAGGCATGGTCAATGATCTGCATCTCTACTGTGGAGCAGAATAATTTTGGTCCACATTTGGAAGTCTATTTTCTACAGGTTTTAACATGAAGGCAGGCTAGGAGCTATTAAAGCAATTATTTATGCAGCGTCAATCTCTGGTCGAGGCAGGTTGAAGGTTCAGTTTAGATTGAAGCTGCTATATAATAATAATAATAATAATAATAATAATAATAATAATAATAATAATAATAAATTAATACTAAATTGTATTTATAACGCACTTTACATCAACGACTCAATGACCTCAAAATCTCTATATGCATTCCATCAGACGCCCACATTATAAACCAAGGTGAAAGTGCTTTGAAGCAAGTCAAAGTCATGTGGCACAGTAAGTCAACTCCAAAAATGCAACGCTTGCTGGCTTACATCACAACTTTTGCTTTAGGCTACTATGTTTTTGCTTTGTGAGAATCATTGATATTCAACTTTTCCACATGTGTTTAATGACGAGCCGCACGAATTGTATCAGAAGCGGAGATAGCGGCTCCATCTACAGTGCTGGTAGTTGGACTAAGCAAAGTCACATTTATGGTTCTAGACATCGATAATATATTCTTACAACAACTATGTATTTTATTCAGGACTCGGGACTATCAGGAATATTGTGTAAAAAACAAACAAATACTATAATAATGTAGCGTAGGGCTACTCTGAAACCGTTTATGTTTCTTAAATAAAACAAAATGAACGTTGTACTTACGAAGCGCATTGGATGGACGAGATGACAGGAGGGGGATTGATCCATAGCAGAGTTACTGGGTGAGGGGCGCATCTCCTTTACCTCAGGCTGTCCTCACACCGTGCCGTCCCATCCACGCTGCAGGAACGGCTGCTCTCTCTCTCTCTCTCTCTCTCTCTCTCTCTCTCTCTCTCTCTCTCTCTCTCTCTCTCTCTCTCTCTCTCTCTCTCTCTCTCTCTCTCTCTCTCTCTCTCTCTCTCTCTCTCTCTCTCTCTTTTACTCGAAGTTCCCATGTGGAATCTTCTGGTGACGTCACCTCCACAACCATTCCGTCAAATCGGAATGGTTAAGACTTGGATGGGGTGTGGTGCGTGTGTGCTCGTGTGTGTACTCGTGTGTGAGTGTGATGTCAACCGAATATATCACACAAGGTTAAATAGGTAAATTCTTGGTTCCAACCAGAATATATGATGGATACTAATGTTTGCATAGCTTTCATGGTGGCATAATATTTTGGTACCATTAATTAACATTAATACAGTAATAAGCATTAACTAACAATCAACTAACAGTTAATTAGCAGTTAACTAATGATCTAAAAAGTATGTACTAATGGTGTTCAGGATGACTAATGGTGTTTATCTAAGGTAAGGGTTTAAAAGTTAAAGGGGACATATTATACCACCAGGTGGGAGTGTGACGTCACACCTGGTGGTATAATATGTCTCCTTTAACTAAGGTATTTATACATTATTTAGGATGGGTAACCCATACTCCTTACCCATTACCCATAGCCCAAACCTCTACACTAACTCCTATGCTGATGCTATTTAATAATGCTCAATACTACATAAACTAATTATTATTATATCCTTTATTTAACCAGGTAATTCTCATTGAGATTAACATTTATTTTACAAGAGAGACCTGGCCAAGATGGACAGCAGTACACAGTTCCAACATAAATACAAGACAAAATACAAGTTCAACACTGAGTGCAATTGTGAAAATACATTAATGTCATTGACTCAAACATTTGTGATTTTCAATGGAGTCCGACGTCAAACTGTAACTCTAATGTAGTAGACCATAACCTAACTGTAAACTGAATGTTAGTTAATTATCACTTTTGTTACCATAGCTTTTTTTTTTTGTGTATGTTTTTGGGTGTCTTGGTGCATCTGCATGTGTGCGTTTGTGCTTGTGTATGTGCATGTGTGTGTGTGTGTGTGTGTGTGTGTGTGCGTGCATGCCTGTGTCAGCTGTTTTCTACAAGCCAGTTCCCAGACTCTCTTAGAGTACACCTAGTGAGAAGAACACTGCCTGTCGCGCCCGGGCCCAATTGCCATCATGCCTTCAGTGGGAACGGATTAAGTGCCATTACTTTTTTATTACTGTGGCAATTACCTTTTAAAACTGTGGCCGATTGGCAAAAAAAGAAGAAGAAGATTGACAAAGAGCCCCAGTCGCGGACCTTGGGACCTTATTTCAGCTGTTGTCATAATCTAGAACATAGTCTACATAGAGAATTCTTTAAGACACTCAGAAGATATCTGTAGGCCCCTCCCCAATCCTCCAGCAGAAAGGCCTTTTGAGAAGGGCTGTTTTGTAGTCCTTATAATCCCGTGTCAGTGTGGCTCTCTGGTTGTAATGGAAACGAGAGGTAATGACAAGCTTGTGTGTTGTTTTTTATTTTTTTTGTGTGGGGGGGTGGGTTGTGGGGGCACAAACGCCTGCTTTGTTAGGCTCAACAGAGACGTAAACTGAGCCCCTGGTAGTCACCCCGACAGGGGTGAACGTAGCATTGTGCTAATCCAGCCCTCTGACCCCCCTCCCCCGGCCCCCAAACACACACACACACACACACACACACACACACACACACACACACACACACACACACACACACACACACACACACACACACACACACACACACACACACACACACACACAAACACAAACACACAACGTACCTTTCATGCCCACAGGAGAGGCTGCAGGTTGAATTGGGGGCTTGGGTGCGGTGGGCTTGGGGGCCTTTGGATGGCTCCCTCCAAGGCAGACAGTGGAGTTCATAGTCATCACAGCCCAAATACCTTTCACTCTATTTGATCTGCTGGAACGTGTACATCATTCACCCTCTCAGAGGTCAGTGCTTTATTTGCCTTTTACACTTCCTTTGACACTACCCCATCCCTGCCAGTTTTAAGTAAAAACAGTCAGGGATGGGGACTCATAAACGAAGCACCCCAGTGTTAATTTATTTTCATTATGAGAGGTATTTGAGCCTGATTCCGCAATGACCACAAGCCGAACAGTATTTCACAGTTGAAGGATGACTGCGTCACTCGACTGCAGGTACAACCCAGCCACCACAGGAGAATATAGTTATTTGTATGTTTCTGCAAACCCCTGATACGTTGAACCTCAACATTTATCCTCCAATATAATTGGGGTACAGTGTACTTTCTGGTTATGAAATAACTTAAAACATAAATTTTAATACCCACCACGTATTTCAAACATGTGGAACAATGAAATGTATTTTTTAAATGATTGATTCTTTGTTCCTGTGATAAGAATGGGACTGAATGTATGCACAGTTCATGTTGTTCACGAGTTTATGAGTTCTATGTAAAGTTTAACTTACACAAACCCAGATTCATCACCTTAAAAGTGTTAGTGTAATTGTAATAGTGTAATTACTTTGGTAATTAACTAATTGAAAGATGCTTGAATTCAGCCAGTTTTTAATCCAAACCAAACAGTACGCCCGTTGCCATAACAACATAATGTGCGTAAAGTAACGTAGGAACTGCCGTAAATTGTTTAGTTTTTAGCTAAACTGGGTTCCAATGTCCAGAGAAAAGAGACAGCTGAAAATCTATTTGTGAAAGCACAACACAAAGCTAATTTATACAAATGACGCAAGTATACATTTTTAATGCACGTCCAACGAAAAAGCAGTCAAACCTGTAGCCTCAAATCAGAATCATTCACTTATTCATAGTCATAGTCATACTCCAGCGCCACACCCAACAGCATCTCCCCTAAATGACCCCTTATGTGTGAGAGGTCCTTCCTCCTTCTCAGCGGGAACTCCACTAGTAATGTTATGGAGTTCATAATAGTTATTTCATTATAAAGATGGAATGGGGAATCTATTTAAACTATCTCATTTATCAACCATCATCCAAGGTGTGTGAGCAGAAGGATACAGTCTAGTATGCTCTTCAATAAGATTTAATGTCTTCGTTTTCAGATTAAACACTATAATATTTTGGTCTAAGTTTTTAAAATAAACACTTTATTATCACTTTTGGATAAACAATTAGTTAGCTAGTCTTCATGTATAAACTAGGCCAAAACAAACACGTCTTTCTCTCATTCGGTGTGTGTTTGTGTGTGTGCTGTGTGTTTCTCTAGTGTTTGTATGTTCCCCTAGGCCTCAATACCGCGGGGTGACAGCCAGGACCCCGTAATATTTTTAAATTGTAGCCGTGGTCCCGATGACCCCCTAATGTCTGCAAGCACCCACCCTACCCACCCTTATGGATATGGAAAAGGATCGCTTCTCCCCCCCGGAGAATAACATCTGGTCGGATAACAGAGATGGTCTATTTTATCTGAGATCATTTAAGATCATTCTCGCACAACAGGAAGTGACATGATCCGTCACTGAGATGTCATAACCAAGCTGCATGGAAAACACATCACGTATGGGGGGCCTATATATAAGGGCATTTCACTTATTAAAAGTATAAGTTTTGATTCCCAGGGCCTAGCCCAACGGACAGTGATTTAATTGGTAGCTGACGTAGGGGTCCAGCACATATGGGAATGATCTAGAGTATTGCAGTCTTTTTATATGAAAGACGGCCTAAATGAGCAACAAGACTATCAATTTGGTGTTCTAGCCCAACCGGAAGTTATGCGATCCGTCCCTGGGAGGTAATATGAAGACATGCTTTACCCACCAGCCATAGAAAAGCCATTTTCAAGTCTGTCTGAGAAAAAGGGGGGCGCTCTAATTTGATTCCATCTCCCTCAGCATCACAAGAATACACATTAATTATAGCCTCCTCTTATCCTCACTGGGCCTCTGAGAGAGAGAGAGAGAGAGAGAGAGAGAGAGAGAGAGAGAGAGAGAGAGAGAGAGAGAGAGAGAGAGAGAGAGAGAGAGAGATGCACTACTAAAGTGAGGCTCTCCTAGTATGACAGGAATATCTAATTTCAAAGACTGGTGGTTGGACAAAGGAAAGTTATGAAGTGAGTGAGACTCTTAACATCTTTTCCACAATCCTTTGCACTTTTTACTTTGTTTTTCTTCCCCACATGTGCACTGTGAGCATGTGGCCTCCAAATGCCAACACATACCAACACACAGCAGCGCATGAGTGGGGGTAACAAATGTGGTGTGGGGTGTTAATTCAAACTGTATGTAGTCAGTGTAATAATTTGTTAATTCGTAAAAAAAAAAATTGAGTTAGATATCTCCTTCCATTCTTCCCACTTTATTCAAGTTTTTGTGTTTCTCCTCATTTAAATTATGTTGCCCTCCTTGTTATACCCTTGTCAAAGACATTTATTTTGCCAGACCACATCGAATTCAGATACAGGTTATTAAGGAGCAGGTAGGGGTTAGACAGTTAACTAAGATACAAGTTATTAAGGAGCAGGTAGGGGGTAGACATTTAACTCAGATACAAGTCAATAAGGAGCATGTAGGGGTTAGACCGGTAATTCCCAATGGTGGCTCTGGTATTTATGGCACCAATTCATCAACAGGTAGAAAGGTCTTGAGTATTTAGGAGAACAGGCAATTAAGGTAGCCTGTTTCTCTTGGGCAGGAAGAGAGCTTAATAGAAAGGAGGTGGAAGGGAAGAGAAAGTCTACATATGTATGCTTTATGCTCCATTGAGATTCACACAAGATTCCCAAGGTTTCAGAAGAAAGATATATTCCTTCCAATCATATTTCAAACATTGAGAAAGGCTTCTTTATTCATGTACTAGGTGTCTGGTTTACACTTCTCCTTTAGATAAAAAGTAAACATCTTATTTTATAGGTGAATAACATATCTTCTCTCAGCACATCACTCGCTCTATATGTAAAAGTACAGAGGGAGAGATAGTATAAGATACAGTGCAATTGTCGTAGTGAGACATAGTAGGGTGTAGTTCAATCAGCTAAAACGGGACTGTATATAACATCACAGTATGACTCTTTGAGACTACTGTATGTGCTTTCCAGGCTGGGGGAATGATGGATTATTAAGTTAAAGTTAAACTAATGAAAGTTTCATGAACTCAAGGTTATTTCTATGAGTGCATTTTGGAAGAAAAACTCACTCTACACACCCAAACTCACACACACAAACGCACACACATACTAACTCATGGAGACATACACTCACATTTCACTGCTCACAGTGGTAAGTTACAGTCTAGGGCGGTGACACCATCAACCAGCACTCTTACCATCCCTTTTGATTTGGGACTTGTTTCTGTTGTTGCTGTGACATCCACAATATAAGTATAGGGCTTATATCATACATGATCCTATTCAATTTCTGATCAATATTAGTGAGAATTAGTCATCGTAAAATATTTGTATCATAATTATATATACTGCCATTTGATTCCATCGGCCTCCAGTTGTTGGGCCATTATTATGGTAGGATTGAATACAAGTGGGAGTCGAAAGTTGTGTAACTGTATCTTAATTTGTGGGGGTGTAATCTGATTGTAAATGTGTAAGATACATAAAGAAATAGACAAATCGTTAAATGTTTTCATAGTTATTATTGCTGAAAAGTATTAATCTCCAGGAGCTGGAAATACAGACAAATCATCAGTTATAACTCAGGTGGACCTGGCAATTAGCTATCTTTTAGCAGGAGGACCTAGTTTTCACTGAAAATCATCAATGTACCGATCAACGTGGGCCCATTAACCTTGTCTTCCCTTCTCTTCAAGCAATAAAAGTTCACCAGTCTAAGAAATCTAGCAACAAGATGCCAAGCCACAGATTCACCAGTCAGACTTCCATTTTCTCTTCCACCATGAGAAAAATTATTAAATAAAAATGATATATTTTCCATTAGTTTTAACCTATTTTGATAATCACACCTCTATGCACAATAGTCATTGGCTAATCCCCCTGATATGGGACCCTAACAAGAGATTTAGCTGACTTTTTAGGTATGCCTATTCGGCAGACCTAAGTTCAGAGAAAACCGAGTCACTGTTGCTTCAGTTAGCAGATTCTGCATCCTCTCTTCGATGGCTCCTCAACCAGGCAAGCATGCCTGGTTGAGGATGTCCTCTTCCTCTTTGGTAGTTTATGATCCAGAATTTGTCATAGGCCTCCTTTTATCTTTGCCTCTATGAGGGTTCAAATGTTTTTTTTGTTGTTGTTTTCAGATGTGATAGCGGGCGAGTGAGGGCGTCTTCTCTGGCTTTCGGATCAAGTTTATTTGTTTATTTATTTTATATTTTTATTATTTTCTTGAACAAAAAAACTAAACAACCTCAAACCTCATTTACATTCATAACAAGATAGCAAACTCACAGGACATGGAGGGGAAGTGCAGATCCATAATATTCAATAAATTAATTTAAATGCCCAGTTTCTCGAAAACAGTCTTATCCAGGGTCCTTCATCCCCACAGTCTAGTTCATTGAGGACTGATGTTGCCCAATCGAATGACAGGAGATCCATAAAGTCCTTTGACCAATTGTCAATGTTGAAGCAATTGGGTTTATATATTTCCAATTCATCATAATAATTAGTTTCACTGACAAAAAGGCTAAAGCTATGATGTGGTGACTAAGAGTTGACTCAATATTTTCTATTCTACTGCCTAAAATGCAAATAAGTGTAGCAGTATTTTAACTTTCAAAATAGAAGACAAGTTATGGATCACATCTTTCCAAAAACTCTTTAGTGAGGGGCATAGCCACATTAGGTGTATCAATGTTCCTGCCTCTAAGCAACCATGGCAACACAAATGGGAGAGGGACTTTTCCATTTTCTTTAATCTGCTTGGTGTTATATAAGCCCTGTGCAAAAATTGTGTTTGAAGAATTGGATATCTCACACATTTGGATAAGGCTGTTGTGTTTTTGGTAACAGTATCCCACTGTGGATTACTTGGGGTAATCCCAAGTCCTGCTCCCATTTGTGTTGGATAGAGGATAGGCTGTCAAAGGATGCAGTGGTCAACAACTCTTATAACCTTCACACTGTTCTCCCTGATGCAATCTCCTTCAGTTTTTGGTCCAAATCTATATCCTGTACTATGGATTATTTTGAAATAAGTAACCCCAAGATTTTAATCATAATGCAAAACCTGGTTTCGGACCAAGTTTTAAGCAAAACCGGAGATAAATCCCTCCTTCAGGATGGATTTATTTTTTCTTATTTTCCATTCTCAGGTTGTTCTTTAAAAATGGCAAGTTGTGTAATTTATCTACATTCCTATCGACTAACAGGAATGTGCTCCAGCTGCTCTCCACCTATCTCCAATCTCTATCCTATGGCTGCCTACTCTGTCATCATTGTAAATTACTCTTAGGAAGTTGTATTACAAATATTTATTTAAGGTAAGGTAATCACTCCCTGAGGCTTTTATTTATGAGTAATCTTTTTTATAGAATAGATTTCTCATTTTGGTGGTGTGGTGTCTTTTCTGGGCTAGATGTGACTCAAGACTGTTAAAGGTTCAACACGTGGTCTATTAAGAGATACAAGGTAAATGAAAAACCACTCTGAAAGTGGTTGATGAAGCATCAGCCAGACCCAAAAAATTCTAAAATACGTAAAAATTCTGTTCATATTAGTATGGGCGGAATGGTAGAAAAGCCTGAATTGTTCTGAATGGGACAAATTATATGTATGTTGGCTGAGGTGACTATGAAAAAGTGTTTGACAGTATTGCTATCTAAAAAGTCATGATAAAGAGCCAAAGAACCCATTGTTTGAGCAACCAAAACAATATATTGCTGTTGGTACAGTAAGGATGTTAATAGAACCAAGTGCAAAGCACTAACAATTGTTAGTTTAACCCACTTCCCCGTGTACAAAGCTATTTGTGTACGGGGTTCTATTATTCGTGTGAAGGGGGGGAAGGGGTTTCATTGAGACTGAGTTGTTATCTCCTTGGTAACGGGCTATGGCAACTTTGTCAAAGAGGAGTCTTTTGAGGTGGATGATTTCTCTACCCCGCAATGACCTTCATCTGTCCCAAAAACACGGGATGGGGTAGGTCTACATCCAAACCTGTTTGAGACATTTGCTCCGCTGGCTCCAGAATGAGCACACGGGTCAGAGGCTATGGATGATCAGGACAGAGCCAGCAGATGAAGAACTGGTATTCATTCAATATTTTATTTATTTTAGATAAAGACAATTGTAATAAGCAATCAGATGTTGATGATAATATAACACATATTATCATGTTAAAAAAAAAAATAGGTCAGGGTTCTCTGGCTCTTTGACATTAGCTACTAGGGAAAAGTTTGAATGGATGATAGTAATGTTGAATAAAATGTTTTATGTTTTTAAGAGCTCATTTTATGTTGTATGTGTCCTGTAGGTCTTACTGTGTTTCTTGGAGAAAAGGTGTAACGGAAGGAAAAGTATAGGCTTTTGGAAACATGAGTACACTTCACTCTTATCTGGCTGGGGTTAGCTACAATCGTAGGCCCTCTTATTTCTTTGATGATTTTTGTCAGCAGCATCAGCATTAAGCCGATAGGCCTATAGGTCATGTCTTCCTATAATTTATCCACATACTGAGAATAATTAGTTCCTTAAAGCTATCTGAAGAGTTCCTTAACAAACATCCAAAGGAAGCCTCTCTGCCAAACATTAAAATTAAGGGATAATGCCCTGTGGCATCACACCCGGTGCTGTTGTTTGCCTGAACCATGTAGCCCACATGTTGACTCCATTTCTTCTTCTTTCCATGGTTCATGGTTCCCAACATGCACAATAGCGTGTGAATTAAGCACTCTGGGTGAGGGTCGCCTTGAGGGTGACGACGGGCTGTGCAAGCAGCTCTTGGATAAACATAAGGCCTACTGTAGGTACCACAGAGTTGCTGCTGAACTGTAGCCCCATCGAGACTTCGACAGACCACCTCTCTGCACTACTCTGGTTGGGAACTGTTCTGACCTGCACAGAAAATCGGATGCGCAAATGTGATGCTCAGATGCTTATTGCAGAAATTGTGTTGATGACAATATGACAATAACCAAAATGAAAAATAAAGGTAATTTCCTGTTAGGCTGACCCAAATGCACTCTCTAATGCTTCTAGGCATTTTATTGGGATAATGTTGATTGTGTACCTGTTCATTCGTATTAACTTGATTACATCTAGTGCTTTAATGCATTCCATGATCTGTCATAATTTCTTCTTGGCGCAGCAGAAACGGTCACTTCCAGCATAAGGTAGGCCTGTTCTTGTCAGTGATCAAAAGATTCTTCCCCAGCTGGCATTGGAAAATAAACCAGGAATGATGCAAAGTAATAACCACTTCCTTCTTCACAGTCCACACACACGCACAACCCATGTTATGGGATCCCTCCCTAACCCGTTGCTGGCCGGAGTCGATGCACGGGAACAAAGTTTCTATCCTTAAGGCTGATACCAGCGCCTTCCATTCGGTACCCCTCTGGCCCCGCTCGCCTTGTCAAAGTGCTTAGAGGCAGCGCTGTGGCAAATCAGGCCAGTGTGTGTGTGTGTGTGTGTCACTGTCACTATCAGTCACTATGACAGCGAAACACTCATCTCCGCGCCCTGTTGCTGTCCTGTTGGCGCTCGCAGAAGAGTGACAGCACTGTCTACCATGCAACTATGGAGGCTGACGGCAGCCTCCGAATTGGTGGTGCCTCCAGGTTTGCCCTTTAAGCGTTGGTTTGCTCGCCAGAGGTTGGAACCCAGGCGACACAGACTCCAAGTACTCACCAATCTGCACTGTGTCACCGCACTGAGGATATTGGGGAAGCCCCCCCTCAAGGTGGTTGCCCTGGGCGAAGCGACGTCATACCTGGTGGCCTTCACGGACACCTTGTTGGAGGGTTTTTAACAAGTCGCTTGTTTTTTTCAAATTCTGAGTTGTATTTAAAAAAAAAGGAAGTAGTAGTGTCCAGATGCAAATGTGTGTGATGATGGATAGATCAGCCTACCAGTTGGTACAGATGGGTACAGCTATTAGGCTGAGCACTTATTTATTATCTACAAACGTGTATTAATGTTTCGTTAATGAAGTTCATCATTAACTTAAGGCTTGTAAAGAACAATGATGATACTGATGATGCTGAATTGTATTATAAAGTAGCACCAGGTATATCAGCATAATGCATCCACTTTTTTCGTGTTGTTATGGGTGTTTTAGAACTATTTTATATGAATCAGGGCATTAGGCTGTTATAAGGTTGTCAAAGATGAACTGAACTGAAATAATCAACATCGATAACGTGTTAGTTATGACCATTTTAAAAATAATGACACTAAAAAATATATTTAAAAAAATCAATATATAGCTGTTTTTAGCAACAAAAGAAAATGCGTCTTTTAGTATTAGAGCGCCGATGACGTCACTGGCATGGTAGGACTAGATCGTTGCTGCAGACACGCGAACGTCTTCTACACTCCACGGCGGAAAATAGTGGCTTTAATATGGCTGGTTACGCGTTTGAGCCTGTGAGGGACATGCCTGTAGTGTCCGACTGCCACCCGGTGGAGAGGGATCAATTTCAGGCTCCAGCTCCACCTTCAGATCGTGTGGGTGTGACTGTTGTGCGTGTGGGTGCTGCCGGAGCATGGACACTGCCATTGAATCAGTCTGCTGCCGAGAGGTCCCGGTGAACCTTGACCATCTAATGGTGAGATTAGGTTGCATAACCATGCGTAGGGTATTTCGGATGCTGTGCGGCGAGAGAGAGGTTTTGGAAGTGGCCATGCTCTCTCCTGGGACGTCCGAGCCAAGATACTGGAGCGCCCCATAAATAGCAACCAAGTAACAAGGCGAAAACGATCTTTCCCCCTCCGTTTTCCTTTGATGCATTTCAGGAATATCTCCGTAAAGACGGACTCATTGCGGAAACGCAACGAGCTGTACAAACGCTGTAGTACCTACATATTCAAGGCGCTGGTTCTCCACAAAAAAAAAGTGGAGCGCATCAAGCCTGCGCGCATCCAGCCTGCGCGCTGTATAAAAACATTCAAGTCGAGGAGGAGATAGTAGTTGTGTTACCTTTTAGATTCAGTAGAAATACTATTTAATGTACAGTAAGTAATTAAATTGAGGGGCTTTAAAGCTACAAAAATAATTTCAAAAAAACCCCAGTAACTTTCAACGCAACTTCAGGCGTCCACACAAATCCTAACACGAAACCGCATAGGTCCAGTTTTATTTGAAACCACCCTGGGACCATGGACCTATTAAAGAACATGGTTTATTATCTGCCTAATAACATGGTTATTAAAGACATGTTTTCACAAAAAAATCGGCTCCGGGTGGACAGGACCTGAAAGACATGTTAGATGCACTTAGGGAGATACACCCGCCGATGAGCATAGATGCGAGGCGGATTCACGAGTGTCACGTTTACTTAAGGTGGATGTTGGAGGTTTACTTTCTGGTTGATGTTGATGGATATTGCACAGATGGGTATTGCACAGATACATCTTACTATGAAACTACTTCTTCGAGTTTAACTCCCTCTGCATCAGCAATCGGCTAGTCGGCGAACATCAGGGTGAGTAGAAAAAAAAGGGACATTTGTTGAACTTCTGTTTACAGACCCGCCGTGGTTTAATTAGCAGCTTGGAAACATAGATCTATGATATCGTCAGAGTAATAGTTTATACACTTTATTGTCGGAGTGCCAGCTTGTGGAGATTGACATGACAGGGGCTATCGGAGGGTTAGTCAGTTTTAAGGCTGCCAGCCATGTATTAAGGGCTGGTTTCCTATTCAAAGGTAGCCTGTGGAAATGTATGATTACCCCAGCTGCCTTGGCCCTCATTACTGCAGCCAGGGGCAATGCAATAGGATGATCCTCCTGTAGACCTGGTTGTTTGCTTTTCAGTAGCACTTTCAGCAAGCCTCAGAGCCTGACTCATTACCTGCTATGTCTGCTAGAGCCACAGAGTAGGAGTAGGTTACCATGCCAGTGACGTAACTGATTGTTGAAATCCAACACTGCGGTGCCTTTTACTGCTTTCACGGTACAATTTAATCCCTTTTAGCAAGATCAGCCATTTTTTGTTATTGTGACAATGAGAAGGCAGACAATACATCTATTATATCAACTAAACTTCAAATTTCAGTTCAGTTTGTCTTTAAACGCATGTGTTAAACTCAGCTGTGGTAACAGCTGTTGTTGATGTAATTAAGAGGTGCACAAAAATGTATAGATATATCATATGTATATATGCAATGTAATATGGATGTCATAAGCCTGGTGAGTTAAAGGAGAAATCCGGTGTAAAATGGATTTGGGATATGTTTGGTATGATAACGAGTTGGAAAGTTTGTTTTGGAGCAAAAAAGCGCATATAGACGCATTCTTCAGTTGGCTTGGAACGATAGGGGCATGTGTTATGGTAAAAACCAAATCGCTATTTTAAACCACTTAAAACACAGAGATTGACGAACACAGAGATTGTGACATCCATCAACAACACCCAAGCTTTGTATTCGCCAACCTACTTATCGAGTCTTAAAAACAAGATGGCGTCAACGGGTGAACATACTGATGGTATTGTGTGTATAAAATGTCCTTTTTAATAAACAATGTGTACACTTACAAAGTTATCAATGCCTCGTTTTTGTATGTTAAGACCCTTATTATGCAACCAAAGAAGTGTCGGGCTACTTCTAGCCTTTTAAGTGGTTTAAAATAACGATTTAGCTTTTACCATAACACATGCCCCCATCGTTCCAAGCTTATAGCGTTTTGGTAGAATCGGCTGATAACAGCCAACAAAAAAGCGTCTAAACACGCTTTTTTGCTCCAAAACGGATATTCCAGCTAGTTATCATACTAAACATATCCCAGTTCCATTTTACACCAGATTTCTCCTTTAAAGACTGCAAAGGGAGCGGTTATTTGCGGTTAAAGTGAAAACACCCTCACCCTATATAAAAAATGATGAATGTTAAAAAAATTATAGGAAACAAAACAATGAAATGTAGTTCAAAACACACTAAATTTATTAACCTGGGCACAACCCTGATGTACAAGTGATGAGCAACACATAACACAACTGCTCAGTTCTGAACTAACTTCCAGAGTAGGAAGTATATCCAAGTGACCATAATAAAGTTTTTTTTAATGTTTAATGTGGAAGGAAAAAGCTCCCATCATATAATTATAATACTCCTACCAATGTTGACTTGTCACTTAAACTAACATGTCTCTTAAATGTTACAATATATCAAAAAATAACTAACTGTTGGTTGTTTGGTCGGAAACCATCGCCATATGCAGTAGAGTTTCCAAATGCTTGATTCATTATTATTTCTTCGTTTATAAAATTGAATAGCCTAGGTAAAAAGGTTAATGCCATTGTTGTCAGGGGCGTTTTTAGGTTTCATAAAGACCTGGGGCTTAACCCATAGGGAAAACGAAAATGGCAATTTTCTTTGTATGCTTTATTGTGCATGCAATTTATTTCATAAAGCTTTACCTAAATAAACAAAACACACTGTTTATTATAGCTTTAAATAGCTACCTGATTGCTGTGGTGCTTATCCCCAAACATCTAAAGTTCCATTCAAGTTATTTCAGAGTGCAATTAATACAAGTGAGACAGACCTTACATAGACCATTCCATAGTTACCAGTAAATGTACCAATAAATATTGAAAAAAATGATTATTATTATTTCTATTTATTTTTTCACATTTCACAAATTAGATTCGGGCCTAATTAAATAATATCTGGGGCTTTAGCCTCGAATAAAACACCCAAGTGACGTCACTGATTGTTGCCATTATCATTATTAAAAATAAATATATCCTATCTTATTTTCAGCTAAACAACCCAAGTGTGTTTCCTTGTATAACTCTTTGTGTAATATATAAATAAGAAATATATTCATGTGTTATTATATAATAAACAAGCAAATCAATCTAAGCATTATTTCAGCAGATGGAGCATCTGCTGAAATATAAAGTAAAATACTAAATAGTAAAATACTAACTAGTTGTCGGGCAGGGGATCCGATGCATGCATGTAGCATTCGAGCAGTGGTAGTTGCACTCTGGCACCTTTTAGCCCTTTCAATGGGCGGAGCACATGACATGGGCTATGTCACATGACAAACGATGGCGTCATCACAAACACTTTTACAGAGGGCTACACTTTTGCTTGAATTGTGATGAAAAAGAAGAATATTACCCTGTTATTCTTTTTATTTCAACGGTACAACTTTTCGCTGCTCATACCACTTCACAGTCTCTTTCCCTCTGGATTTGCTCTCTCTCCCCTTTTCTCTTTTGGTCTGCAGCGGCTCCTGGCCCTGTGGTTTCCTTGGCAGGGTCACCTCCGTGGTTAGCCATTCTCCACTCGCCCAGCTACATATGTGGATGTCATTCTCTTACTGCCAAAAAACTTTTCACACACACACAAACCCACGTGCCCAAAAAGTAACATTTTATAAAAATGTGCCAGCAGCCATAGCTGTCCGTCTCTCGTCACAAATTGTGTTTCCACTCATTCATTACTGGGATCAGTTACAGATGACTTAGCTCCAGGTTTTTTCAGCTTTCTCTCATTTGACAGATTGCTGCATACTCCCACTGGAATGTCTGGGCCGCACTCACACACATACAGACACACGCAGACACAGACATATGCTCTCACATCCCCCCACACACACAATCACTCACAAACACATAGACACATGCTCACGTATACACAGACATAACATCCATTATCTCACCACACAGCCCCATAGTTAAAGAAATCCACAGAGAACATAAAAGCAGACACAATAATGAGCTGGAATTGTAAATGGTTCAATAAAAGTCTAAAATAACGCATATACTCCCTGTGGAGTGTCCGATTTAGAATGTGCTACAAATTTTTAATGACCCCGATAGCAGTAGACATGGACCCCTTCACACCAGGGATATTCCTCAAATGGATAAAAATCCAGGTGTTAATGCACCCAAGATGCATTTGTGATGGGATCTGTCAAACCCCATCAGTAGGGGATCTGTGACGCACTCTGAACCCCTTCAAGAAAATATAATGCATTTTAGTAACTAAATGTTGGTGCTTTGTGATACAATGTGCAAAATATACATTCCAATGCATTTAACTTTATTTGTTACGTTTATTTACCAAATGTCCTAAACATTACTACACTGCCCAGAAACCCTAGCTCAGTAGCCTGTACAGTCTATCTCCCCGAGCACTGGTCTTGGTAAATTAAATGGTGCCCAATTTGTGGAGCCCTGTGCCTTTTTATCAAATTGTGGATGACTCATTGTTTGCCCATTTATTCAGTCACCAGTGAGATCATGGATGTGGCAGCAGTAAGCGAGAGTTGGTTATAAGGGTACATAGGCTCTGATGGATGTTTTTCTAGTAAATATTGCACCAGCTGTTCGCTGAGCCTGCCACCATCGGATGTTCAAACGATTTTTTTTCAATTGCTGCCTAAAAATAAAAGTTTCACAAAAGACTTTCACAATCTATTGTGAAACTCTGATAATGCATAGTATTATCTCCATATCTAATATCAATCTGGGCAATGGAGATGCATTCTAATGCCAGGTTATTAACGTGTTGTCAGGGTGGTGTGCTTGCGGGGCAGCAGCAACAACGATGGAAAGATCCTAACGCAGACGACTCTAACTAAAGGGTCTTTAATAAAACATTTAAATATCTCTTTTCTGTGAACAGGCAGAACAAAACACTACTAATTGGGGAACCTCGAGGAATAACGGAAAGGACAAAAAACAAAGAACCAACAAGGGGAGAAAGGAGGTGAACTAGTATGAATGTGGACAGAGTGATCGGGCAATGAGGTGCAGGTGGGACGATAATGACAGGGACGCACGTGTAATGGGAATGAGGGGACTTGCAGGCTGGAGATGTAAGGCGAGGGAAATAGTCTAGGGGTATCTGGTGTCAAGGGGAGAAGGAACACAAGACAGAACATGACAGTAGCATTTGTTTCAGGGGCATCAATGTATTTCTATTATAGGGCTACAAATTTTAGAAATAGGGTTTTGTTACAGTTTTTCTCGATTGTATACACACAAAAAATGGAACTATGCACACAATTCTGAAAACTTGAAGCTCATGTATCAACTACAAGACTCCAGACTGCTAAACTCTAAGCACATTTCCACTGTTTTCACATTTTTGCTAAACTCTAAGCACAAATTTAGCAAAATTTTATTTCATTTAGCCCACCTGGTTCACCTGGATCACTCTGGCCTTCAAAACGCAACAACTAATTACCAATAAGTCTAACTCACTTCTCACCTGCTCAAACTCAACTGGCAAAACACTTCAATCATGTGTCAGAGCATTAAAGAGGACTCGTTGAGCTCTACTGTGTTGTAGATATGGTCCTCTGGCCTGATCAGGATTGGAGGTGGGATACATACTGATTTACATGTCGATCTGTTTCACCTGATTTATATTCTTATTTTTATTTTTTGTTGGCCTACGAAAAGCTTTTCATGCAGTCAGTTCAGCTAAACATGTTACTGTATTACAGTAAAAAAAAATTGCTTTCTTACATTTTGGACTTGTACTTGCACTGATTCATTCATCATTACACCCCCGAAAGACAGTCTGAACATTTTGTAACTGTAGTGTTTTTCATTTTACTTACGTATCAGTGCAATTACAGTACTGTACTGTAATTTACCAAAATAGGTAACATTGGTGTATTGTCAGAACAATGTTGCCGCATCAACTATAGGTGTACGGTATGACTCTGGGAAGCTGGGATTGTGAGTTTAGCCCATTGGAGCTCATTGGATAGACAAATATGCATTGTATCCTATTCTGATACGATTGTGTCAATGCAATATTTATATGATACATTCACAGTATTGTATTACAATATGGCAACAGTTTTTATACTATATGTACCACCTAATTGCTACTTTAAAAAAGAGCTATTTCTAAACAATTTTATACATTGGAATATGTAACATGGCCTCATAAAGGCTAAACATATGTAAATAGCATTTTGATGGAAGTGTTTTGAATTGATCACACCAGTGTTTAATTGATGCTCTCTAAGAGATATTCATTTGATAGCTGTGTTTACTGTTTGGTGGAAAAAATCAGTTTTGAGAAGAATTTGTGTAGTTTTGACAAAATGAATAACTCTTCTCAGGTTTGTGTTTACAGTTTTGAGAAATTGAGCTATATTTTCAGAAAACGTGTTTAAACGATTGAGAAAAACTGTAAGAACAATTTATTTAATTGGTTTTAAGGGGATATAAACTACTAACCCATATTTGACCCCGTATTGATATTAAATACCGGTTTATGCTGGCTTTTGCCAGGTCTACTACCATTCAAATATTAGAACAGGCAAGGAACAAATCAATGAGTGGCCAGATACAAACAGAAGTTCACCAGGACAAAGTAATAAAGGCTGGAATTCGATGGATGCAGTCCAGGCAGTTGATAATTCTTACTCTTATTGCATGGATGTGTACAAGGTCCAAAAGAGGACAGCGATGATGATGATGAAGAAGCGTGTTGCTGGCTCTTGTTTTATCACATCCTAAGAGGGGATTATACAGAAGGTTAAGCATGTGCTGTATTCTTTCTTTTTTTGGTTACAACAAATTATGTTATGATGTGCTGTTATATTGACATTATACAGTCCCACCAAAGACATCGAAACATAATAGTCTTTGATATGTAAAGCCTCAAGTCTCAAACCACAAACACAATAGACTCCATATCCATGCTCTCTTGTGACACTTTTGTTAAAATCCAATGGATTTTAACAGGCCGATCGGGGGCCGTTTGAATTTAGATTGGGCGGATTGTTTTAAGGGCAGAACTGGAACCTCAATGGACCAATGGCTGCTGCCAACACAAATCTGATGGAAAAAGGAAGTGAAGGAGTTATACTGTTAAAATCAATGCATTGGGTTTGCAATCAACATTTGTAAATGCTCTAACCAGGACCAAATGACACCAAGTGTGTGTTGTTCTGTGTGTGTGCGTGTGTGTGTGTGTGTGTGTGCCTTTTGTGTGTGTGTGTCTTTTGTGTGTGTGTGTGTGTGTGTGTGTGTGTGTGTGTGTGTGTGTGTGTGTGTGTGTGTGTGTGTCGAGTCCACAAAATGGCGAGAGTGATGGGACTGTCACTGAGGCAGATCAAGTAAAAGAGTAGCAGATGGGCCAGTATTAAATGTTCTAGCATACATTTAGCTATCATAAGCACGTTTGATCAAACAAGGTGTTTTATAGGCCTTTTTTTGCAATCTGCTCGCTAAGCTTAGAATCTAAGTATTCAGATAAATAAATGGTCCAGTCATGGTCATGTGTGCATAAATACATCCATAATTAAATTAAGCTCAAATGCACGCCTGCAAGCACATTGGTTAATAGGAACGCAGAAACGGTCTGAATGTGCCTATTCCCTTCACCGTGGGTTTTTGCTGTTGAGAAGATAATTTCGGAATTTGGTCATAGATACAATGCCATATTGAGTACATCCACAAGAGGCAAGTTAACACACACACACACACACACACACACACACACACACACACACACACACACACGTCTGAAGGCTGCTACAGCCAAACTGTCTCTGAAGATGGATAAATTAGTAAAACACATCAGCATGCTGTTGCCACATGAGTATGCATTTCAAAAACCAGGAAATATGTATGCGTGTGTGTGTGTGTGTGTGTGTGTGTGTGTGTGTGTGTGTGTGTGTGTGTGTGTGTGTGTGTGTGTGTGTGTGTGTGTGTGTGTGTGTGTGTGTGTGTGTGTGGTTTTCATATTTGGTTTGACTTCAGTGGCATGTGCTACCGACTCAGGTTCCTTTCCAAACATTCAAGTAGCTTTAAAGGCTATTTTTCCCTTCTCCTTCGTTGAACTTCCTATGCAAATCGGGGCCTTCTATGAGGGAACAATGAACAGAGCATCAGCTTTTCTCTGGGGTCACCTCATTCATTCTGATGAGATGGGTTCTCTTTACTCAACAATATTCTTATTTCGTTATCTTTAGACCCTGTAGTCATGTTTTGATCGTTACCTCACTCTTGCCCACACGTCACAACACAATCACGTCATGTGATTTATCTGAGCTATGTCACCTTTCTTATTAAGGAACACACTTTTGAATTTTGTAAAACCTCTTCTATATGCCCAGTGTATCCCTTATGAGTGAGGTAGTAACATATAACTTCTATCTTTGGAAAAAACATGTCTGCTACTAAGTGATTCAAAGATCTGCTCGCTATCATTGCATTTTACTGTTGCTACTTTCACTCTCACTTTTGTCTAAGAATCAACAGCAAATGTGTCATTATAGAGTTATTTAGGCATAGTCTTTAAAAACACCTAAAGCATATTGAAATGGACCATACCAAACTGACTGTAGAATCATTATCCATGTATTGAAATCCTGTTACATCTTTCTCCACAATGCCTGATCAGATTAGTTTCCTTAATGAGACAATTTAATATTGTTTTTATTTCTAGTTTTAGATCTGATGTTGAAAGCCGGATCATTTATTTGTTTATCAATGTTAACATCGGACTAAAACTGCGCCATTTCTTTATTTTAGTAATAAATAAAGTAATAAGATTGCTGTTTTCAGAGGCTGTAACTGTTAAACAGCCTGCAAAACACTGTTCAATCTGTAAACCAGATTGTACTGGAGGTACCAGTATGACTAGATGACTGAGCCAGCATTAAGGCCGTATTGGTCTGTATTCCTCGTTAAAGAGTTAACTTGGACAGAGTTAACTTGATTCTGTCTTGAGTGTAAGACCCAACTCCAGAGGTTGAGATCATGGTTATCTCGGACCCCACCGTCCTACTATGCTAGGGCAGAACCTCTGAGGGGAGACGGCACAGAGCTTGAGCCAGAAACCAAAATCTGAATATGGGTGGGATGGGTTACACATAATTTCCTGTTTCGTTACTGAGGTATTCTACAGAGGAGAAGCTCGTTGGCGTGAGTGGATAAAGCTATCAGCAAAACATAGCACCTTCTCCGAACGACTGAGTGGAAGGATAGTGCAAATCAACACAAACACACCCACCCACCCACACGCACGCACGCACACACACACAAACACACACACACACACACTATCTGTCACCATCTGTCGGTCCTTGTCTCCCTCTCTTTCCCTCCGACAGGGGATCCCCATCCATGGCATCAAGGTTTGTTGTTCAATGAAGGCAGAGGCGCTCCAGTGACCTGGTTCTAGAAGAGAACCAAAGATAAATGAGAGGTGGTCGTCAAGGGCGTGCGCCACAAAGCACAGATTCCAAAGAAACAGTGGAACACTCTCCACATAAGAGGGCTCATTTCCCAGTGAAATGAGCTGTGAATGGTCTTAAATCTAAATTGTCTCATACAGAGGCATACACAGTCAACTGGAACAAATATTCTTACATTCAGAGCATTCCACTCACTTATAGCTAGCCAATGACTTTTCTAGCAAATAAAAGTTTTTAAATCCAACCTACAGCATCTTTAAATTAAGGGGATTACATACCATATGTATCATGGCGAGTCCCGTAATGTAACATTATGTACCATAGTATTCAGTACTACAGTGTGGTTTAACATGGTTAATACCATAGACCTATTTACCAAGGGAAGTAGCATATTTAACTTTGATCCATGTGCTCTCTCTAGTGGTAAAGACCAGCTAACACAGGTTAATTATGTTGCTACCGCACAACTCATTAGAAAAGGCCTACTTCATACATCTGAAAAAGGAAATTCAGGATATTTCTGTTTTTGGTATTAAATTGGCCACAGTGTGCTTGTGGCATGCATGATAGGTATTCGTGAGGGTTTGTGTGAACATTTGCTGATGTAGTCTATTGGAGAGTTAGAAAGAGAGCAGCAGATAAGCAAGTACTGCCTATTTTTTTTCAACTCTGTTCTACTGAGAGAATTGACAAGGACTAAAACTCCCAAAAATGTCTGAAGTTCACGCACATTGTTAAAGTTTAAATATTTTATCGTTCCATCCACACAACACACACACACACACACACAAAAACACACACACACACACACACGCACACACAAATGTATTGATTATAGGAGTACATTGGTCAGTGTAAATGCATATGTTTATGCTATAGATAATATAACATGAGAAATTGAAAGGCTTTTCTTTTAATCCTTTTGAACCAACATAGCGGATGTCCCAGATCCTGATTGTTAACAGATACTATGTCTCGTTGCATCTGTTTTGTCTTGTTTGGGCCGTATGTGTGTAGGAATATTCTCATTTCTCTATGTCATTGAATGTATATACATCTGTCTCCTGGGGTTGACCTCTGACCTTAAGTCATAGGGCGAAGCTATACTATTACAGTCAACAAAGAAGCACTGTGAGGCCACTGTGAGGCCCGATGAAGTGTGGTGGTTGCCTAAGAGCACATGTATCTATAGCAGGACACCAGCACGGCATTCTCAGACAAAGACACAGGCTCAATCACAGAGCATCCCTTGACTATAAGTAACAAACAGCAGCTTATGTTTAGATTCTGGTTAACCCTCTCGTGTTAATCAATGAGCTTATTGTCGTGGCTGGGAAGAAAAGGTTAAACCAGTGGTTGAGGGATAACTTTGTCCACGGCTTCGTATATATGCTTATGTGTTTGTGGTCTTCTGCATGTGAATTAATAGCCATGCATGATATATTTGTGGAAAGAGCAGCCAGGGCAAACAGCTAAATGTCCCCAGCATAGGGCTAGTTAGGCATGTGTGCCCCTTACATATGTGTGTGGACACACTTAGAAAAATACACAAACACACTCAGACATGCTTACACAGATGCACATGCCAACACATGTATATGCAACATAAATATTATATATATATATATATGTATATATACATAAATGTAATTGTATTATATATATATATAAAATAATAAAATATATAATGTATATATAATGAATGATGTATTTGTGTAGGTATGTATATACAAACACACACACACAAACACATGTACACCCAAACACACACGCGCACACACACACACACACACACACACACACACACACACATTCTGACCTGTTGCCTTATCCCCATACTCATTCTCTGACAAGCAGCTGTGGGACACCAGCCCACAAGCAGCTCTTTCAATGAACTCTGACAAGGTGTTGTTCTTTTTTTCCCCCTCCCCCTTTCTCTGTTGCCTTCCGGGAACACTAATAGGCTACATGCAGAGTAATGTGACCAATCGAATCATCTTCGGCCCGGGCCTGGGAGCAGCAGTACGGAGAGGCAAGGCGAAGAGCTCGCACTAGCGGTCCGGCTCTCGCACTGTGGAACAAAAGTCCCTGGAGCGTGTCACTCTCTCAGCCGTGGATCTTTGGGACCCCTCTGGGATTTACCTCCCCTGTCGCTCGTCCACCCAGGAACCAGGAGGCAACATTTTCCCCTATTCTTCCCTCGGCCCCCCTTCCCTAACCCCCCTCTTGCCCGCCGCCCTCGGATCCAAACCAAGGCCCAGGTGAGACAGGCGGCGTCGTCTGCCACCTGTAAATTGTGGGTGAGTTTACAACCAAACCAAAGTGTTTCAGAGATGCTCAGTGTGTCCTGAGGGTCGGCTGCAAGGTTAATGTGTGCATGGATGATGATGAGTGTGAGAGAGCGAGAGAGAGAGCGAGAGCGAGAGCGAGAGCGAGAGCGAGAGAGAGAGAGAGAGAGAGAGAGAGAGAGAGATTGCTGTGAACTAAGATGGTGCATCAGAGGTTGGAGAGCAAATGGTACTGGTCGCCACACAAGTTAGGTAATAGGGCACTTTGTGATTGACTCAGGTGTTGAGGTACAATGCCTAACATTACATAAAACCTAAAAAGGCAGACCATGTGGATTTGAATCTAAAGATGGTTATAGGTTTTGAGGCCAGGTGTTTGACATGATGTTGATGTATTTTTTTCTACTGCTTTACGTATGTACTGAGGTAGCGTTACAACTTAAATTCACGTTATAAGAAGGCGTGACATTAAAACTAGCAACAAGGACCAGCTCAGGCCATGAGCAGTCCAAATATTATCCTTGTGAGGAATAAATGTCACAGATTGCGCCTATTCAGTTTTCAGATATGCTTACATTATCAAAAAAACTGTCCATCTTTATCATCAAAAAGCAATTATTTTAATTCCCATGTAGCCAACAAAATGCCATATCTGGAAGGCTTTGCATTGTAATTCTCTAAACACCCCCCCTCCCCCCATCACCATCCCCCAACCTTCCCTCCTTGAAGCTTTTGGTCACATTAAAAAGAGTTTTAAGGACAGAGTCGCGTTTGTTAAAACGCAGTCATCAGTGTCATATTTCCCTGTTCATCAGCGAAGCACCTGACAACATTAGTCATGAAAGAGATAGGGCCGACCGGCCGGGGAATACTGGTACAAAAGGGGGCCTGCTCTGCCAGAGAGCTGGCCCAGCTCATGGCCCTCATGTGACGGTCTCGCTGCAGCGTGGATCCCCCGTGCCGAGGAGGACAAAGACTTGGTTCTTGTAGGCCTTACGGGACCCTTACCCTACATTATTTACTGGTCAGTGCAAATGTTGCTTGTTCTCGTGCTTATAAGGCAGAGCTACGTTTCGATGTTACCGCAGCGTTGATCTGATGCTGAAGACGATTGGGCTTTTTATGTTGAATAACCCTCGCTGCAGAGAGGGGGTGAAGGAGCGAAGGAGTGAAAGCTCATTTATAGTTCGAGATGGATTCAGTCCAAATTAGTTTTGCCGGTTGTTTTGACTGTCAATGTTAGAATGAGGGTTGATTATGAATAAACACTTTCATAATTGATAAAATGCTCAAATCTGTGCTTTTCCAAAGCAATCTTTCATACAATGCCACACAAAGCATCATTCCTAATCCTGAATTTCACTTTTTCGGGGATGAGTGTGATCCTATGACTGGATCTCAGAAGCATAGGTGAACGCAGGATGTTTAACATGCACAGTGGATCCTTAAAGACGACAAGGAGAGAGACATACAGCCAGTGCAGTAAGTTTAAAACTCCCCACAGATGAAAGGCACATTCCTACCCTGCATGTCGCTGTGTTACACAGACAGACGCCCCGCTGGGACCTGCTCTAATCTCCTGGCAACAATATTGACACAGAAACTTTGGAAAGGACAAGACTCTAGCTAGCTGTCAGGAGTACCCTCAAGGCTACATCTGGATGCTAGAGTGTCTCTACGGCGCGCACGCATACACACACGCACACACATGCACACATACACACACACACACACAAACACACACACACACGCACTCATGCGCACACCACAAGCAATACAGTACATAGAAATGCATGCTTATATTTGTAACTTCAATGAGTAAAGATCGTCATCTATGCATCCTGAATGTAAGCGCCTGACATCGGTCTGGCTGTCGTTAAATGCTCCTGTTTCGTTGTTTTCTTTGCATTTACCTCCAGACGATTCACAACCGTCCCCGTCGACTTGCCCTCCCTGAGAACCAATCACCATGACGACCAAATCCCACAACAACGACCTAGGCGGCAAGGCCTCCTCCTCCCCACTCCTTTCCTCCCCCGCCCGCCAGCGCCTGGTGACCAAGGATGGGCACTGCACCCTGGGCGCGCCGCCCCCGCCCCCGGGCCTGTGGCCCTGGGCGCCGGGCCGCGCCTGGCTGCTCACCTTCCAGGACCTGTGGGGGGCGGTGGTGGGACTGCGCTGGCGCTGGGTGCTGCTGGCCTTCTGCGCCTCCTTCGTGGCCCACTGGCTGCTGTTCGCCTGCCTGTGGTACCTGCTAGCGCACCTCAACGGGGACCTGGCCGTGCTGGACCACGACGCGCCGCCGCTCGGACACGTGGTGTGCGTCAAGCACATCACCAGCTTCACCGCCGCCTTCTCCTTCTCCCTGGAGACCCAGCTGACCATCGGCTACGGCACCATGTTCCCCAGCGGAGACTGCCCCAGCGCCATCGCCCTGCTGGCGGTGCAGATGCTGCTGGGGCTCATGTTGGAGGCCTTCATCACAGGTAACCCCCATTCAGGGATTGACTGGGTGGCAGTAGCTCAGGAAGTAGGCTGGTAGCCGTGAGGTTGCTAGTTCCAGTGTTGTGCCTGAACGCGTTCACTGAAAGAAAGTTCATGAACTCGTTCATATTTTGGGCGAACGTGAACTGAACGTACTGTATTACTGCCTGATGAACGTTACTGTGAACTCGTTCATTCTGGTGTCAGTGAACGGCACGCTCACTCGGTTTAACTTCGTTCAATGGGGGGGTTATTTCTCTATCAACACGGCGGATGCGCGCGCAGATCGCCGTGTTGTTTGACCGGTTGCCATGGTAATCTCCGTGCGGTTCATTTGCAGTTGAGGTGTTTCCAGCTTACTGTTACATTAAACTGGAATCAGAAAAGGTGGTTATATGCTATAGACCCTATAGTATCTGTCATATAAAGGCTGGGACGAATTTCATATTATAAATATGTACACTTTATTTTGAAAGTATAGACCAGCGCGATTCCCATTGAAACGAATGGCGCGGTGATTATTCTTCAAAACGAGAGCTGTTAAATTGTGGAAAATGAATTAAACTGTAATCAGACAAAGCGGTTATATGCTATAGACCCTAGAGTATTTGTGGTATAAAGGCTCAGATGAATTTCGAATTATAAATATGTACAATCCATAACGTTAGCTCTCTGGCTCATAGCTCAGCGGAGTAGAATACCTCCTAGAATCATTGCTTGTTGGCCGGAAACGGAAAGGGGGGCTGTTCACGTTTGGTTGTAGTCTTTTCACTCGGTTCTCCTTCTCATCAGTAGGGCTAGAACCGAGCGAAAAGACTACAATCAAACGTTAACACCCCCCCTTTCCGTTTCCGCCAACGAGCAATGAGTCTTCCAACAGAAATCAATGGGATTTACAAAATGCGCTAAATGTGCAATAAAACACGATAGAAACTGTATTTCGCTACGATACTTGATTCAACCACTCTATATCATCCTAGACAAACCACAAAGGGGGCTCAATGTTCAAAATACCGGAAAAAATGAAAAGCTCACAGCAACATATTGAAAAAAAGAACTATGAACTAGTTCATTTTTTGGAACTGTGAACTTAGTTCAAAATTTTGAATTATGAACGTTTAACTGAACTAGTTCATTTTAAAATTTGTGAAATGAACTTTGAACTAGTTCACGAAGAAAGTGAACTTTCCCAACACTGGCTAGTTCGATCCCTGGCTCCTCCTAGCTAGACAGTCGTGTCCCTGAGCAAGACACCTCACCCCAACTGCCCTATGACGAGCTGGCTTCCGCCCTGCGTGGTTGACTCCGTCGGTGTGTGAATGTGTGAATGAATTGCTGTAAGTCGCTTTGGATAAAAGCGTCATCAAAATACCCTCAATGTAAAATGACTCATCCTACACGTAGTACATAGCGTCACATGCCCGACAAACATGGTGCAGTTGGCCCACGGAACGATTGTCCCTTGATCGTGTCTAAAGGCCTTCCGATAATTCATTCAAACAGACACATTAAGCGATGCAATACTCTTTCCTCCGTAAAACATGCATTAGTAACGACTAATAGTAACGATTATGGCATCCACTGATGATATGAATCGTATCATGCACTACCTTTTTTTTTACCCCTTGAGGTTTTGCTATTCCCTGACACACACTTTTACTGCTAAATAAAAGGAAGGTGAATGGATAGCTTCTCAGTCAATCAATGGTCAATGTTAAAGGCTAACTACACACTAGGTTTGTGAATTAGCTTGGAGGTTATTGGTTATTGCTCATTTTTGGAGCCTCAGTCTAAAGACACATCGTTAGGGTAAAACCATCTGGTAATTTATTCAATCATTTTTTATTAGTTTATCTAAAAGGGTTGCACATTTAACTGCTAAACTAAATACATGGTTTTCTTTAACAATCTAGCAATAATAAACACAGAGGAAGGAACAGTGTGGATCAAGTTGCACATATCTAATGAATTAAAAAAGGCCATGAGGATGTGCACTTTGTGTGTGGTTTGGCACACTCTGGGGCAGATGTTCAAATCAAATCAGCTCTATTGACCATGTACTGGGGGAAATCTAGCAAGCTCTTCTCGGGAACAGCTGTCATCTGTTGTTTCCCTGGTGTAAGAGGTGTAGTTCTTGACAAAAGCTCTGAAATCAACACAAACAGGGATGGGCCCCCATTTCCTGGCCAATAGTGTGGTGATAGGTGTGAAAAAACAAACAAAATAATTAGAAGCTAGGCTCTGCACCGTTCCACACTACACATTGTCTTCCATCTGGCCCCCTGAAAAGAGAAATGAAAAACGTTTGGTCATGCTAGGGTGATCTTGATGTAAGCATGTATGGAATAACACAGCTGTGCTTACATCAGAGGATCATCACCACACTAACACAGAGACAGAAAATATACTCAGAATAGAACACAATTGGCTTAACTGAAAGTATATTAATATAGTTGTACTATATATTATATATATATTATATGTTGACTATGTATTAATATTTAGTTTTCACAAAATATGAATTATTATTATAATTATTATTATTATTTGATCGCATCCTTTGATTAACCAATGCCACAATTCTTTCATTCATGTATTTTTTTTTATCTTGGCTGTACCAAGGTGTTGAAATAACAAATATCAAACTTTAGGTGGCAGCACACTCGCAAATGTTGTCTAGTATGTGCCGACTCTTTGATTAAATTAGACTTTAGATTCAATCAAAGCACTATCGTTGAATTTTATAACTTTCATTTTCTATTTGTTTGAAGATTGAAAGATAAAGACTATTTCACTATCAGAAAAATCACGTTTTAAGCAGCAGAGAGTGAGCCAGAGGCTAAGGGCTAAACAGAGCATAGTGCGACGATGGAAGAAAATAAAACAATAACAGAATGAGAAGACTAGCAGAACTGACCAATAAAAAACGTTCAAACAGAAAGCACACAAAAGAATAACCATGTCCTTTAATTACCTCCATTGTGTCCAACATCCAGGGGCGTTCGTGGCCAAGATCGCCCGTCCCCAGAAGCGAGCCGGAGCCATCCAGTTCAGCCCTCAGGCCGTGGTGGGCCAGCACCAGGGCCAAACGTGCCTCATGCTGCGGGCCACCAACGTGCTCCAGCGCCCCCTGGTGGACGTGAAGGTGAGCGCCGTGCTCTACGAGGAATGCGAGGGTCAGACGCTGCACCAGACCTCTCTGGACTTCCAGCTGGACCACCTGGGCACGAGGTCCTGCCCCTTCTTCATCTTCCCCCTCACTTTCTTCCACCTGCTGGACCGCCGCAGCCCCTTGCACCCGGCACTCTGCGAGGGGAGCTCAACTCACTTTGAGCTGGTGGTCTTCCTATCCGCGTCCCAGGAGGGCACAGGGGACACCTGTCAGAAGAGGACCTCCTACCTCCGCCAAGAGATCAAGTTCGACCGGCGCTTTCTCCCGGCCATGGGCCTGGACGCCCTGGGTCGGTACAAGGTGAATGGCCAGCAGTTTGACACGACCCACTCCAGGGAACCTTTGGCCAAGGACTGTGTGGTGCAGATCAACGGAGACGGGAGCGACCGGATGGAGTGAGGAGGAAGAGGAAGAAGAAGGCCCGTCGTTAGGTGAGGTGATCTCCAAGGAATAGTGTTTCTCAGCAGCGGTTCACACACACTTTTTTACGTCCCAAAGGCCGACCCGTTTGTAAATGAAAATGTAGCATCCACCCCCCTGCTAAAGATGGTGTATAAACAGTTATTATTTGAAAATGAAAGATTAACTGTTCAATTGTAGCTGTACCTCTGAAAATGTACAAGACCTCTTTAAATATACACACCGATAGTTTGGCTAAAGATTTCATGATTTTCATTCATTATTTTAATGTGTTAATTCATTTGAGGGTTGAATCATCCCCAGGTATTAGATATTAATTTTATTTTAGTTGAACAACAATTCATATTTGATCTTCAGCAGGTGCACTTGAAGATTAGGTGGTCAGGGCCTTATGTTACGGCTCATCCGGCCAGTGTCTATCGCACAACCGTCATAACGACTGGTCTAGAGGAACACAGAGATATAAGCAGGGAGAGACTGTTAGTGAGCATCCATGAGGGTAGCATGTGAAGAAAGATGAACTCCCATTTATAGGAGCAAAATTTGGCAGGTCTTAAAAGTGTGAAAAATGTAATCTATTGGAATGACAGAATGTGCTGAGGTCTTCGTCATTCTAATCAATGGGCATTCACCACTGCATAAAGACAACGTCTATCATTGACATTCATAGGCTAGTGTTAGAGAAGTGCTTGGTTAGACAGTGGGGCCGTGGATCTCAGATGCCATCCAACAGGATTAGACAGTATGCAATTTCACTGTCAATATTAAGCTGCTGGGGTTATCCAATGGGAGAGTTTGGAACACAAATATACATGTATAAATGTCCCTTAGATTGGGGATATTTAACTTTAGACTGACAGAAAGCACTTAAGCAAAACAAATCACATTATGCCTGAATAGTGATATATACATTAATAATTAATTTAATTGATTTGTTTTGATTAGTAGATTATGCTTTAATAAAAAAAAACACAAACATACAAAAAAAAATGATTCACTTCAGAAGATCAGTAAATTATGTACACCAAATTTTTGATATACTCTTTCAGCTTGTATTTCGATATGTCTAGACTTAGCACTTTGGGACAGAGTAACCTAGTTGAAACTTATGTTTGTTTGGAGTATATGAGTTGGGAGTTTCCATCTGAACTTAATTGACATGGTGAGTGAAATCACTGTGTTATCTACAGTATATGGCTTTAAAAATCATGTGAAGTAACAGAAGAAACACAAGAGGAGAAAGGCTCAATAAAAGCTTGATTGTGAGGGATGAGATCTAAATGTATCACACATACTTCAGTGCCTTGTACAGTGTACATTACATTAAAATAAATATTTTCTAAACAAACCTACAACCGCCTCCTGTTCTGTTCTTCTCTTAGACCTGTTTTTCACAACTACAACAAGAGTCAACTGCAATTAAATGCCACATTTGTAATAACATCTAATTGATTACTAAAAGGGGTGATATCATGCCACCAGGTGTGAGTGTGATTAGCCATTACAAGTCATTTGATTTTTTTTTTTTCCTGAGTTTTCAACTTGATGTATGATGGAAGATAAACAACATTTGCTGCAGTCCAGTGGGAAGACTGGTAGACTGATCTATTCATCACACACCTAGGTGAACACTCCCACTTGTAATGTCACTAAAACACAGTTCTAAAACACAATCTGAATATGTATCGCAACACTTGTGTTGTATGCATGAAATTAAAAGATTTAACATCTTATAATTGAATGGTACAAGTACAGCCATTTATTGTTAACTAGTATTTGTCTAATGGATCCTCATTTAGGCCCGTCCACATGACGCCGGAGGTTTTTAAACAGACGTTTTTCTGCGGTTTTGCCTTGCTTCCACACGACCAGACAGGGTTTAGGCCCTGCAAACAGAATCTTCCAGAGTGGACAGTTCTTTGAAAACGTAGCCGTGTGGACAGTCAAAACTATAGCTTTTTGAGAACTATGACGACACGCATGAGTATAAAGCCGTTGCACGCAGGCTCTGGGATTTCTTGTTTTTTTGCATATTTCAGCAGAAGTGTTACACCTCAAACTACTGCATTGGTATACTAGCCCCATTTTCACTCGTGTTGCTATGTGAACCAGGATAGTTCTGAAAACCTTGCGTGGAGTGGATGCAGACTTTTTTGAAACACAAATAACTTTAAAAACCTGTGAGTGTCAGTTGTTGAGATTTGGGTGATTTTGATTAATTACATTAATCAATACATTTTAAAAAAAGTTATGCCAACATGATTATCTTGATTTCAGGAGAATAGGAACACCTTTGTGAATATAAAACTACAAATAATTCACAATCAAACAATGCAACTCAATTATTTATTTGATCATTTATATTTTACTATATCAAATATATCATAGCAGTTCATGTTAGCCACCCCTTCATTTTGGTAGGTACATCAAAATATATGCATGTGCATTACAACAGATTAAATGTAATACCTATTTTATATATGAAAAAATACATCATTTTAATCTCAGCAACATATACATTACATAAAAATGGTACTTTTACAAACAGTAATTTTGACATACATAAAATAAAAAAACATGGTGAGCGAAGGGCCCATTCCACTCCCTTACAAGTCTCAGTTTTTCGTGAAGGGTTTTCCTTAAAACATGGATGCGACATGTTGACATATTAAAGTAGTTAATCATTAATAATGAAGACAAAAGGCCATGTCTGCAAAAGCAGCAAACTTTTACAGACAATTTGGCCTACATCTAGACACTAATGCCTGTGCTTCCAAAAGTCAATGAAAATGATCTAAGATTGCATAAGGCTTAAATGCCACCATGCCCTTTTTTCACATTAATAATTTTCTGTCACAATAAAGTTGGCAAAAAAACTAATTATAGTTAAAGTGTACATATACATACAATATAAACGAGTGAGACAATTATTTGACACACTTCACACAATGTTTTGATCCAAAAGATGAATTAAGAATTACTTAACGAAACCTGACATTTACATCAACCATTCCACAAAAAGTAAATGCTGCAAGTAACATAAAGGGACAACCTTAAATTGGCGAAGTGTGTGTGTATGTTGAATGATAAAGATTAGAATAAAATCAGAAATAAACAAACATTTTGGGGGACAGCACCCTCCGTCTAATGAAAGACAGACTTAAATCATTTCTGATTGGCTATTGGCTCGTGATGTCATTTGCCATATAATCTATTGCTTGCATTTGACACCGCTTTTTGCGATAGGAAAACTCACGCTTGGGTCTATCCCTAATGTACGATTTGAACATATATTTTAAAGTAAAACAAAAAACTTAAAGTAAAATAAAATAGCAACACTAAATGGACCCTAATTTTTCTCCCCGGATATGTCCTTGGAGTGTCCAAGCCTCTTTGAGATATGTTTGCTGGAGCAGCCATTGTCAAGAAGAAGGAAGGTCAACTTGCAGTTTCACAGAATTTTGTAACTCACGTCACTGCTTGAACTAATTTGAAATCATATATTAATAAATAGCACACTCCCACATCAGAACATGTTACACCATAAAACAGCTAGGGAAAAGGCTTTGTGTGACAAACATTAAAAAAAGGAGATCATTTCAAGCCCAAACACATCACAGTTACATTAAGAGCTGACCTCGTGGTAGGGCTAGCTAGGCTAAATTATTGTGCATTGCAAAACTACTGTTAGGATCTCCGTTTGAGATGATTGTGCATGCCGAGATGACCTTTAGCTCTGCCGGGCCGCGGGCTCCTCCTGCAGGAGGAGGTCAGGAGCAGAAGGTGGACTGTAGCTCCTTGAAGGCGGCCCGTCGCTCCTTCTTGTCCTGCTCCTGCTTCTTGCGCTCCTCCTTCTCCTCCAGGATCTCCAACTCAAACTTACTGCCCACAGAGAGAGCCTTCATCTGTTATGGCCGAGGGGGAAACATACATTGCAATGGTTGGTCTAAATCAGCACAATCACCATAATCAAATCCCTGGCCGAGGATGTATTAGAGTTGATAGGGTAGCTTTTGGGAAGACCCTACAGCGGCTCGGTTAAGGGAGTTCGACAAACATCTAAGCTGGTTTTAAAAAAACCTTCCCCTTTCGATTCTAAAGTTTCATCTGTCAGGGCATAACAGAAAAACAACAACTTTGGTATATTTAACCACAGCTGACTAACATCTTTTCCCGACGTAAGGCGTAGCTATGGTCTGGCTGTGCCAGGCTAGCATTGTGCCCCAGTTTAAATCCAGTGAGGTTCTGTTTGTCCACCAGAGGGCGTACTTTAGTAAAGGAAGAATCTGAGGGTAGGGCGGGGAAGAGGAGGAGAAAATTTGGCTCAGTGACAGGATTCCCAGCATACCCGTTTCACAACAACAAGTGCTTTCTGTTCCCAGGAATCCCACGGCTTCTCCCAGCCAATCCGAATCCCATGTTGTCCATGAGAATCAGGACATAAGAATGCAGGTCACAGAAGGACTGATGAATAAGTAATCTATCGGGACATGAGTCCCAATACAACCTCCTAGCATCACAAATGAGTCATGGTTAAAAAAAACTAAGCAAGGCTGCTAGTATTAACATTATAGACTTATTTACTTTTAAATTTCCAATACTTTGAGGACACGATTTAACACACACACACACACACACACACACACACACACACACACACACACACACACACACACACACACACACACACACCTTTGCCTCGAAGAAGTCCTTGGCCCCCATCACGCCCTCTGTGGAGACGTCTATTTCGGACAGCCTGGCCAGGGCCATCAGGCCGCTTTCCTCCTCCAGCTCCCCAGCTGCTGCCTTGTGGAAGATGAGCAGGAACTAGAGGAGGAGGAATCAGGTTGAGAGTGTGAGTCATCAGGCGCTTCCACTCAAGAATCCAAGCACAGTTAGTCCACAATATGGGCCACAGAATCAATATCGTTAGACAAATGACTATGGTAAATAAAATGATATCCGTAAAGACAAATGTATTCTTGGATGCATTATGAATAGGGCCTACACTACATACAATACACAAACAAACGTGATCTTGCTCCATTACAGGGTCAGACACAAAGAAAGCTTGTTTGGTACCAATGATTCATATTAATAAATAGTTTGTCCTGTGCCATTCATCTTAAAGTTATGACGGGTCTCTTGAAACCAAATTAAATGATTAATTGACGAATCACATTGATTGCTTTATCTTCAGAGGTCATAAAGTAGCATCGTAAACATTTAAATGGCCTACTTATAAAGCCTTTAAGATTTACAATCACATTTGCCCGGCAAGCTTCTCTGACCACAAATGAATCAGCTGCGCTCACAGAGGAGGGGTCCTGCAATAACATCATTGAATTGTTCTGAGCTGACGTAAGAAACGTTCTCTGCTCAGCAGCCGTCGTCCTGCTAGCGTCAGCCAAAGAAGCACCAAGTAGTCATCACAAATGTAAAACCTGTGACTGTAAAGAGCTAAAGGGCTGTAAAGGGTCATTTACTGCAATTGTTCTACGTTTCCTCAAGCTTGCTAGTACCCTTCCTCATCTCCCCACCGGTGAATAGTACGAAACATTATATGGCTCCAGTATCAGAGGAAGTTATACAGAAGAATAACCAGACTCTGGGCTTAGTCCAAAGGCAATGACTCATCAGAATACTTCTGCTCTGCTGGTAAATGTCATTATATATCCCATTCTCACTCTCCAGCTCTCCTGAACCCCCACACTCACATATACATGCCACTTATGGCGGTCAGATAGAGCTACCACCAAGAGGGATGGTCCTGTCCACGGCATCATAGAGCTGAGCTCAGGAAGGTCCGAGTCTTGCCTCTCAAGTGTGCACTAGTGGGTGCCATAGAGAAGTCCCATCAGTGCGACGAGACTAATGTAGTGCAAGAATCTCTCGCAGCGATACAGATTACTTTATTGATCACAGAATAGATTATTTGTCACAGGCGCCCTGCTGTGATAACGAGGGGAAAGTTGTGATGAATTAACAAGTGCAACCAAGAACTGGGTGTAGAAACAGTCAAATGATTTGTCACATTTTCTTGTCTAGGCAATTTACATCTTAAGGTAAGGCCACACTAGCTGGCCCACCAGCATGGACCAGCTCTTCTAATGACATCTGATTATCCCTCACTACAACAATGGTAATGCTTTGCATCAATTCCAAACTGCAGATAGTGTTGGACGCAATTGATCTGCACCTTCCTGTATCATGTCACAACTACATTGCATTCTGGATCTTCTCTATGGCATCAGTACCTAGGACTCCTCGAGCCAGGCTTTTCTTTTGCGAGGCTCATTGGTGCTGGATAAGCTACAAAAGGTCCATTTAATTTGCATGGTCCATCACAGTTTAAGATAGCACTTAACATGTTTGTTCAATACCTGCATATCTGGTTTGAATGCCACTACGCTTGTCCTTTTCCATTGACAGCTGATCCAATCATGGTCCTATACAACATTCTGTCTTAGTGATTTAAGATATATCAAGAGATAGTCGCATAGGTGGAAAGCATGCACAACCACCATAAGTTATGCTAACTTGGCCAGTGTTTGACATAATTTATAAAAGGAACTACTCATTGAAAGCGTACTTCTCTGTAGCTTAGTTTGCCGTCAAAGTCCTCGTCGACTTCCTTGATCATGTTCTTGAGGCCCAGGTGGGTCTGAGGGGCTCCCAGTTTCTCCATCATCAGCTTCAGCTCCATCAGGTCAATGAAGCCGTCCTTACCGGAGTCAAACCTACCAAAACACAAAAATGTAATGCTTGAAATCCACACTTGTGTTTGATCAAAAGAGGGGAATAGCAAGAGAAAGCACAGAAGATAATCATCAATGTCGTTTGACATTATATAATGTATTGAATGCTACCTTTTGAGATTCTTAGAATTAGTCAGTCATTGTCGACTAGCCGATGAAGAATTAAAGATTTAATTTAATTCAATATTTTAAAAATGATCAGCCTATTTAAATTTATTTAGTTGATAGGGACAATGCTCATTGATTGACAAGCAAGTTTATTGCTGTAAATAAGCCAGAGTTAGCTGCAAATGCTAATTTCCATCTGTTCTCCCTAGCCAGATCTTAAAAAGACAACCTAAAATACAATAACTGATAAAAGATAATGGTGGTTATGTCACACTATTATCAATGATGGTTTGTTAAAAGGGGAACTTCCAAGCTTGGCTATTTTTTAATAAAATGATACTGCTTCATATGCCTGTTTGAAGGAAAAGATAGCTCCCACTTTTCATTAGGTTGACGTTGCAATATCCAAGCGTGATGGTTCCGCTTTAAACACAACTCCCCCACAGGCATACAAACTCAACCAATTGCCTCATTGTTGGCTTATGGTCTCCCCCAGTCCTGAACAACTGGTTAGATTGGGTGGCTGCTGGTGAGTGACCCCTGGTCAGGCTGTGGCTTGAATGGGCCATGCAGCTTGTGGGTGGTGTTCTTACTGAATGTATTGAGCATCACATGTGTTGCAACAACCAACATAGACTCTTAAGAGGGAGTCTACTATATAAAGCTATCAACATTTATATTGCTGTATGCAAATGATCTAGATTAAAAAAATATTATTCAAGGTACATTTTTACAGTGCATGTTATTCTGGGACACAGTCACAAAATACAGCAACCAGAACCCAGCTCAAGCCTAGATAAGATGTTGGAAATTCCCACTATAGCTTTTCCCCTCAGGGATAATGTCACACTTCATCACATGTGGTGTGGCGCATGTTGTCATACGAATATCAAGACCAACTAAATACCTATTCATGGTTTACAAGGTTATCGCTTCACACAACTTTCCACATCATTATTTCAAGGGCATCCTGCCTATCACTAAATTCTTATCACCTTTCAACCCCCAATTGGGAAAGCACAAAGAGGCTTATGTCTGATAGAATCACTATTTAAAGGAGGCATTCACCAGCTGTTGACGGGCCAGCAAATCTGGTTCCCCCACACACAGGCAACGCAATCTCTTCCCCACCAAAGAGAGAGCCATTGTTTCATTCTAACTTCAAAAAAGGGCCGATAGGGCTGCCACCGCCCTCAAAGGTCTCCATTTCAAAAATAGCCATATATAGCGCTATTAGTATTAAACAATCGGGTTAAGATAACATCTCATTAGAGCAGCAGTACAAAAGAATGCCAAAACTCAACATTGAAACGGTAGGTCACTCCCCTACAGACCAGAGGAAGGATCACTGACCCCAGTGAACCCAATCTGCAAATAACTCCCAAATAAAGCCTCCATTATTTACCGACCAAATCTTCGAATCTCAGCTACTTCTTTTTCCACCTCTTCAATGTTCAAACTGTCAAATTTGATGGATTCCGAAAAGTTTTCTTAAATAATTTTCTAAAACAGAATTCATGAAACAGACAAAAAATAAAAAACGGACGTGGCATCACTTTTGGTTCTTAATCTAAAAACTGCTACTGATGATGCAGTGTGACAACTGTCTCAACAACAGAGTGGCCTGTGTGCCTGTCCAACAGAGTGTGATCACATGTGGACTAAGCAGCCGTCACTACAGCTGAGAGCTGCAGTCCCTGCAGCAGATGTCCTACTAATGTGACATGTTTGCAGATTGCATGGAAGCCAATGTGTGTTTTTTCTCACTCTCATACTCGTTCTGAATTGTAGATATTTATATCACTAATGCAAGAAAATTGCGAAACTGATTAATGCTGCAATGAACGCTTTCGGTTGGACTTGAACACTAGACCTAAAACGACCAAATGGCTGTGCTTTTCTTTTTCAGTCAGAGCCAAGCCTCCCTCTCCCTAAATTCCTTTTGTTAATTGTAGATGCGGAAGTAACCGGCGTCAAGGCCACTTCTTTTTTTAAATCCAAGGCCTGGCTTTCTCTTTCTTCCCTCTCCGACCTCATCTTTTGTATGTATACATTTAGTGTTCTCACTGGGAGGTTTTGGCACAGGTGATGAAGCTAAAGCTACAGTTCACAATGGAGGAACCACATCTTGGCCACGTACCAAACCCAATGTGCCGTGTGGGACAACAACTCATGTTTTGTCACAACAAGACAAGAATCAAAAGAGACATGCAGAAAAATATGGAACTACAGAACCTACCACCAGGAGTATATGTGCCGACACCGTTATGTTCTTATAAAATTCCTGCCTGTACAGCTCTCCGTTCGTTTAGCATTCATACTCTTGTATATAGTGAGAAGCGTGAATTGTGATGCATAAAAAGGGGAATATACCTTTAAATCAAATCCTTGCATATGGAAGAAAACTAGGTCACTCAAGCATGACTGGACACTGCGTACTGAATGCCCCCAGGTAACGAAACGGCGGGTGAGACACAGAGCACTCACAAGAGACAGGGGTGAAGTAGAAGAGACAATTCGCCACAGTGGGGGAGGGGACGTGCGTGACCGTGGGTGTGATCGTGGGTGAGCAATCAACACACCTGGCTGGACGAGGGTGTCAAACCTTAGGATGAGAGTTAGGATGAAAATGTGTCATGTAGTGGCGAGGTGTGCTCAGCCCTTCATCACTTACATCCACCTAAAGTAGGCTTAACCTTGCACCACTTAAGGTTCAAGAGGGTCAGCGACTGAAACCCAAGCTCTATATGCAGGCTCAATACTATTCTGCACAAGAGGCTTGGATTTAAAACAAGACTGTTTTTACTGTAGTTGTTTTAGTAATAGTGTGTCTGGATACTTGTATAGTGTACTAATAGCGTTTTGGACAAGCTTGCATATAACAATTAGGAAGGACAAATATGCATTTGGAATAGAATACATACAGATTTTGAATGGAAATAGTATTCTTTTCAGAATTGAACATAAGAGAATTATTCCATAATAATTCTCAAACATTGTTGTTTGAGGTTGTACAATCGAGCCAATTGATAAGTCGAGTCAACCCAACATAATTCCTGCATCATTAAAAGAGTGGCGGATGGTTTAGCTGCAAGCAGCATGTGACCCTCTTGTCTCTCTCAATGGAGGAAATGCACAATGCAAGTCATGGAACGAAAGACTTGCCTTACAGAATATAGAAGGGACGAAAGTGTGGCAGAGAGAGAGAACGTGGAATGAATAATGGATGCAGTGGGGGAAAGTGAATATTTTAGATGAAGGAAAAGTGACAATTGGAAAACCCCTGACACAGGCAATATAGGTTTCTGAAGCTGAATACTGTTTGTTGAGTTTATTATTTGTTTCATGATGTGATATTTTGCGATACCAAGATTGTTATAATGGCCTACATGTTAAAATTCAATAGGAGGGGGACGTTTTCTAAATGGTCAATGTTGCTCCACGACATCCGATTACCACCCCACACAAATATTATCCTGTCAACCAAGCCAAAAAAGGGTTTTATCGGAGGAAACAGGGAAAGTCATGGATGCCCTTTATTCTGTTATTGAACAGAATAATCCGGCACTTCCTGCTGGCCTACAGTTCTCTAACAAAAAATATGCATCGTTTTGGGAAGTTGAATAGGATGTCCTCCCCAGTCGAGGGGAGAGAGGGAATCCACTGCTGGAATTATAAATCCGGGCAGTATGTGGGTTGCCATTGGACGCCCCAGCAGTGATTAGGAGATTAGACACAGCGAGCCCACGGTATCAATGAGCCGCTTTAACAGACAGATATAATTCAATATAAAAGAGAAAACTCCACGTGTGAACGGCTGGCAAACAGTGACGCTTCAATCAACTGTCAATCAGATCAATTATTCAACCGGGCGGCGTCTCACGTGTCGCAGCATAATCCTAATCCCAGTTTGGCCGTTCGTCTCCAAACACAATACAGATGACGCGTTACGCACGGGTGTTTATATGTAATGCCAAAAAATAAATTACAGAAATAAATCGCTATATAACGTGGTGAAAATTCTAGCAATCCACACCGTGGATGATGATCACGATTTACCTCTTGAACATCGCCTCCATATCCTTAATCTGTTTGCGAGAGAACTCTTTGAATTCCGTGTAGGGGTTGAAGACCTTGCTACGTTTTGGCGCAGCGAGGCCATCGTTGATGTCCAGCCTCCGGGTGAGTTTGGCGTTGAGTTCAGAAGACGCAGTAGCGTTGTTGTCGTCGGCCCCCGCCGTCGCAGCCCTCTCGCTCTCCGGTGTCTCTGGGTGCTCGCTGCATTTAGCAGGTACCTCTTCTTCAGTGGGGGCCGTTGCGGGTGCTGCTGAGCCCTGCTCGGTGTCCAACCTGCGCTGGAGCTTTCTAGCCAACTCTTCGGATGCCATGACGAAGCTGAAGGGCTCTACGTTGTTTCGATGCGTTTGGAGTGAGCGGCGCGCTAAGCCTGGACTGGACTGTGTGAGCGAGGTGCGTGTCAGTTCGTGCAGATACGCATCACAAATAGGCTGTCACTGGGGGCGGGGCAGGAAGGCAGCGAGGGTTCCCATCAGACTCCCACTGATTTATCACCGACTCCAAGACAACGTTGGTCCATATTGCATGAATGCGTAATATTATAGACATTAGATTTAACATCTCTATTTTTAACACTAGAATATGCTCACTCCTGTTTCAGCCTTTCAGCGTCTGTGAAAGAGGGTGGATAGGCCTGGACTATTTTGTAGCTGCGCAAAAGCAAGGTTGTTGATTATTAGGCCTATTGTTCATAGTGTTTTCGAAATATCTAAATTTGATTGCAGCCTAGATGTTGACCCTTTTAGTTAAGGACACACATCTCATTATATAACGATAACATACAATAATATACTTATTATTATTAATTCACTGCATCTAGTTGCAACACTGACATTCAATAGCTGCATGCAATGTAAAATGTATGTGTATATATATATATATATATATATATATATATATATATATATATATATATATATATATATATATATATATATATATTTCCACACCTCATGACACAAACGGGTGTGCATAACAAAGGTCATTAATAAGGTCATCATTGAGGGAAGATCTGAATTGAGCAGTCCATTGAGCAAAATGTGCTATGGTGTGGTATTTTAGTGCCCTCTAGAGGCAGTGTCTATAAGCACACATAACGTTTTAGTAGGCTACGGCGGTTCATTGATGACACTCTTTTTTCGTTTTTTGCTGTCAAATAAGCTTTTTTATAAATGGGAAGTCACCATGGTCTGTTGGGAATAGGGTTAACAGCCAATAAATAGTTTAAAGTAATAAGAAAAAAAAAAGTTAAGGACATATGGTAAAACATATGAAATACAATGCATGCAATATAATGAATGCAATATAGGCCTACATTTACTAAATGTGCATTTGATAAGTTACATGTAGACCTATATTGTATATTTGCATTATTGTTTTAACATGAATGATACAAGTTGAAGAAAGATGATCTCAGATATAATTTAAATTTAATGAAATCATCAGCCACTCTTCATCAATAGGTGGCGCTGTATTACACGTAGTCGCCAAAAGAAAATCACATTTTGCGTCTAATCATTTTGATCACGGTAGGTGGCAGTACAGGCCATCCGTTGGCTTTGCACAAATAGCTATAAAATGTAAAGAAGAAGTAATACTGCTCTGTTTATGTTATATTCCCTTGTTGTGCGTAGTGAGGCCGAGATGCAGCGACGCATATGATGACCCATATATGATGAAGAATAAGTAAGTATTAGAATAATAAACCCCGATGATGACTTACTGATGACGTCACTTTAACTTGATGAACCTGGTTATAAGTTCATGTACACGCTACACAGACCAGTGAACCGGTGTTTGCGACGGTCAGTCAATGACGTCAATGTCATCCCTACAGCTTGGAATGGCAAATATGTAATGGTGTCTTTAAAGTTGATATCCTGTTCTCGGATATCTCATTGTAGCCTGATATATTCCTAACGTCAATGTACTTGTACTATAGTCTGTTGTTCTCATACACTCTCATACACAAGTCAACAGGACAAGAATATATATAAACCTGTGTCTACCCATCTTTTGCCATACTATCATTGTATTGTTTATTATATTGTTTGAACTATATAACAACTTCTTTATTGAATATCTAGGGCTGCTTTTTATTCAACAAACTTAAATTATGTATTTAGGTTCTGCATTTCGCCAATGAACACAACAAATCTGCCTATTTCTTACACATATAAGTACATTTTGATAAGTTATATTGCCTCTAAAGTCTTAAACAACTTTTCTCTCTAATAATATGCATTCATGTTTGTTTGTTTTACAGACAGTTGCTGACAATAACACACGAGTGCAATGCCGCCCTTAGCAGGATCTGAATTGGTGAAGACACCAGTCCACCTTTATCGTTACCTCCTGAGATGCTGCAAGCAATTACCGTCGCCTGGAATGCAGCAACATTACCGTCATGCTATTAGACAGGTAAGGCAGAGAGCCCTCTCTTCCAATGCACTGCTGTTTAAACACTGCATGCACTAGGTTACTAAGCGATTCGGTCATCTCCCAAAGTTGTATGGTTGTTGATTTGTTCCAAATATGTTGGAAAAACGTGTGACTGTTAGAATAACCGTAAATATAATTGATTATGTAATATTCTGTATCGTTTTTATGATGTGTCGCCTCAGGGATATAATAGTCATAAGGATGAAGATGACCCTGAGAGAATACAAACGATTATACACCGGTCTTTAGCGGATGCTGACTGGATCCTTGATAAGGTAAGGTCTTCTATGTCGTTCACATTGAAGAAAACATGCTGGGTATCCGGCATGGTTTCACGTTTCCTTTGTTTCTTTTTAACAGTATACAAAGAAGAAGTGAGCTACTCAAACTGTGGAAATCCGTACTGGAGCTGTTTTGTTCAATACCGGATGGTCTGCTTTAAATATACAGGTCTGTGTTTGACTTGCCTAGTCTAGTGTGAAAGTGTTGGGACTAAAATATGTGTCAAATAAATAACCCAGGGAATCTGTTTGAAGTGGTGAAATGTATGATATAGAACTTTTTAAAATTGGATATGATGCATGCTCCATTTAAACCTTGTACAATGTACAGGGTAGAATATAAATAAATGATGCTAAACACTTGGAGAATTCTCTACAGTACATTTATTCAAGTGAAACCATATTCCATACAGGAAACATAGCAGTATACATAGAAATCAAGACCACAAAAGGAAGATAATGTAATTACTTTGCACTACAGAATTAAAGTAAAAGCATAAGACCACATGGCCATAGAGGCCTAAGGCATATGAAGTCATTTTGTATTAAAAAGATTATTTACAGTTGCATGCACATGCTCCTTTGTATTGGTATAAAATTAATAAATTCAGAAACAGCAATTCTGCAGTATAAATATTATAAATATGTTTCTTTGTATATAAATAGCGTCATCTTTTGCTTGTATGACATGGTAAAATGATACTGGTTAGATTTCAAAAGTACCTGATAAATAGTTTATTTTTTAATTGGAATAGTCAAACATATTGCCCTTTGTGGGCATAGTTCAGCAGATGACCTTCAGTTGATATAATCGCATAAATGTTGTGTTAATACGTTCTTGGCTGTAGCACAAGCTCTTGGATTGCCTTACAATAAGAATGATGTCATGTTTGCAGCTCTACGAAATCTATCGCTGATAGAAAACCAACCACAAAAAGGACAGGCACTCTGGAAACACACAATACCAAACAGACAGACAATTTCTCCGGATACCTTCATTCTTTGTGCTCATTTCTGGAGAATGAATTGATCGATGAACTCATTCTGCTCCGCCTCAACTTTAGACAGCGCCTCATACTCAATTCGGTATCTGAAAATACATGCACATGATCGATGCTGATTTCTTTCTTAATTTGCCTTTTAAATTGCACACAGAGAGCCTTGCAATACAGGTGGCTCCCTTGCGTGCAACATACTTATTTTATAAAAAATTTTTTAAAAAAAACGTGTACCGACATAATAAAACAGCAGAACAAATCATGTAATGTTTCAACAGACAACAAATAACACATGTCAGTATTAACAGATGAGGGAAATATCTGAATCACATTTAACAAGATTCAACAGGAGGGTGAATACTTAAGACATTTACAGGCTAGAGAGGCTTACTCTAGACCTTTGATGAAAGAGCAAGTTCCACATTGAAGGGGCAAAGTAGCAAAGCTCTTTTCCCTAGCTCTATGCGTACATTGCAAACAGATAAAGAGATAATGCCCCACCAGACTCTTCCCGATATGCATATAAATGTGTTGGTAAAATGCCAAGAAGACTTTTATAAATAATAGTCTGCAAGTGGCTGGGCCAGTGCCTGGCTAGAGTGAGGACCAACCATTGAGGGGAACAAATTGTCATTCATGCGTCAGTGCATTTGCAATGGTAAGGAACCTTACTGCCCCATGACATACCATGTCCGCCATCACCAGACTTTCAGTGGATGCAAAGTAGCATAGAATTACGCTGTAAATCGAGGACTGGAATAAATGCAGCAGTAGTATGTATTTTTCTGTATGCAAAAGTAAACCAAGACTTATTTGGAAAACATTACAATGTTTCGGCTTTAGTTTGTTGGTCAGATTTCAAATGTGTTAAATGAAAGTCATCAATAATGAAACCGAGATATTTGTAGGAGTGCACCTTTAAATCTCTACCAGTACAGTTAAACGGCTCTTTATAGATCTTGTATGGAGCCGATCCTATCAAATTGATTTTCTGCACATCCAGTACACTTACAATTTCTGTCAACTTGCTTACTGAATCACAGATGAATGGATTTTCTTTTGCATATTCTGCAATGCTGTTTGTATTATTCAATTGTATTGTATTGTATTATTCAATGTTTTGATTGATGCTAGAATCCAATGCTTACCTTTCAAGCTGCATCGTCTTTTCTGCTATTAGAGCCTGGAGCTGTTGCTGTTGAGCATCTCTTTGTTTTGCAACCGACTTCAACAAGTTCCTTGCTCCGATAGCCTAGGCAAAAGGGTTAAGAACACAGTGTTGTAATAGATAAGCAATTAAGGCGGACACAATTTAAATATTATGCTTTAGGTTAAAGTGGTTTACTTTTACTAATAATAACAATATGCTGAGTGGCCTCTCTTACCTTCATCTTTTCCGTTTCGGCTTCTTTGGCCAATTCGTCTACCAACTCTATGAGACCTCCAACTATCTTTTGAAATTGCCCAATTTCTGTGAAAATAAGGTAAATGCAACAGCACAATAGATTGTGTTACATTTACCAATTCGGCTCAACAAAAGAAACAAGATATGTTATGGTGTGGACAAGATGTCCTTACTGTCCACAAACTCCTTGCACTCTTCCTTGAGTTCGGACGTCTTCTGGCCCACCTCAGGGTCCAGGACCCTCAGCTTGTTGAGGTCATCAAAATGAAAGCCAGCCTCCGCCAAGGGGTCGTTGGCCATGGCTACAGGACTGTGAATTGAACGTATGAAATACAGAATTAATATTTGCCTTTTGTCTGAAGAGACCCTCTGTTCCGGTGTTATTAGGTCAAGTCCCGTGGTGGTGGCTCACAGGTTAAAACAAGAGATAAAGGCAATTGTTTATTCTTTGATGGTTGGTCACCGTTGACGTGATTCCATATGCTTCTAAAACTCAGTAACATGCGTCTAATACCGAAGAAGTGACATTAGGGTAGCATTGTCGAAAGAAAAACACGTTGTTTTCGACTAGATTCATCTGATCTCTTTATAAACACTACCATTCACATTGATATTATTAGAGTGTGCTGATCAAGAGCAGCACCATGGCTAATCAAAAGAAGCGGTAAGGGCATCTCAGTGTCTCCACCTCTACGTCCAACCCTCGTTCATAACAACCGGGTCTGGGGTAAAGTATTACACATTATCGTCGTAGCACGACGCTATTGTTAGCGTCTCACCTTTAGCTGTAAACGTCAGCGGACCCCAGTGAAGCGGCGTACTTAGCCCGGCTTATCGGTATGTTTGTAACGTTGGTCCGAGCGTAGGAACAGCCGACTTACCTTTTAATGGCGTTACAAACACAAGTCACTTTGTTTGGCGTCTATGTGGCATCTCCAGTGACGGACCGCACTTCACCCCCTCGGCTGCCAAGGAAACACGACGCTCCTCCTCCATGGGGCGGGACTTATATTTCGCAATGGTTTGTGGGATGAGTAGTTTCTTCACACATTCAAAAAAAATAATGCAGTCGTACCTTTGTTTTTGATTCCATTTTCCTTTTATTTATGAAACAAATGTTTTATGGATAAAACTACCTTCAGGAATTATTGGCTTGGTTCCAGGATTAAAACTATTCATATAACGATTTTCAATCAATCAGTCGTGTAGAAAATGATTGGGAACTTTACGACCAGAGCTGTTCAAAAAGCAACATTTTCTTGACATCCTTTATTTACAGTTATTAACAAGAGTAGGGTTATTATTTATTATAAAGATATATCGAAACTGACCTGTCCGTCTCACTAGGGGGCAACAAATCTCCGCACTCTGGTCACTACGCGGGGTAACCTAAAAGAAGAAGATACTCACGTTGGCTAATGGCTAGTCAGTGGGCTGATGTATAATTTTTTTTTAGCTAATAAGATATTATTGTAATAACTCGCATACTTCAGACCAAATAGTATCTATGTTTGCGAGCCCTTACTGTTATAAAGTGTGCCGTTTTCGAACAAGAAGAGAAATAACACATCAAGTCTGGGTAGGTAAAGTTATGTTAGTTATGATCACAACAGTGATCACAGCTAATCCTCATCTTTTATTCATTTGCCTTTAAATTGCTCGGTTTGTACAATTCTGACGTACTTTTCATGTTGTACTTGGTATTTTTGTGAACGAAATGTTTATCTATAGCGATCTATACTGTAATCAAACGGTATTGACATGTTCTGTATTGTAGCCTTATGTTTTTGGAGTTCTAACTTCACAATTCAATACCTCTAGATAAGCTCCATCAGTAGCCGTTCATTATCTGCAGTGCTAATGTGTGTTAATGTGGGTACAACTCTGATCTATTTTCCTGTCCAGCCACATTCCATTCCTTGTAAAGGGATACACCAGAAAGAGATATCAGTAGGGGTAGGTGACATCCTCCCTTGCATTGTAACGTAAGCACATGCCCTGGGTGATCTGTCAAATAATATTATATTTAATAATAGTGTACTTTGAAGAAGCATCCTAAAGAGTAGTTCAATTCTCCCTTCAAATCTCCCCCTAGATATGAGCTGGACTGGGGAGAGGCTGTGGCGGCCTCCCCAGTAGCCAGCATCACGGCGGGGGACCTGCGGACTTCGGTCTGCAGGGTGGTCATCTACCTCCGAAAAGATATGTCCGGTGCCAGCGCTCTACACGCGCCGCAGTCTCTGGATGACCCTCCTCTAGCCTGCCCCAAGACCAAGACCTGCACCAGCCGCACTGCGGTGGGCCCTGGGAAGTATGTCAGACTCAATGTGGGAGGAACCCTGTTTTACACTACACTGGAGGTGCTGACCAGACAGGACTCCATGCTGAGAGCCATGTTCAGTGGAAAGCAGGAAGTTTTTACCGATAGAGAAGGTTGGTCTCTGCTGAAAAAAACATTCAAAACGTTTGGTAGATTTTCAAGTTTAAGTTAAGACTCCCCTTTCCATAAACTCTTCGTATTTTATTCTTTCATATTTTGTTTTGTATTTCATGAAGCGTGTATTTCTAAATGAAATTGTTTACAAAGTCTTCTTACTATGGGCTGGAAATGATTCTTAGATTTCATCGTAAAATAATGTTTAATTTATATTAGTGCATCGTCTTTAATAAAGTTGTATATTTTCAAAGTCAATACTTATCGACAATTGAATTACCATTGAAGTATGTGCTTGCAGAAACCATGAGATCTAAAAGTTCAACTATGTATGGTTATACATTCCAGAATGAAAATATGACAACATTGGCACAATTTAGCACCCCTACCCCCGCAACTGAAGTGAACGATATAACCCATCTGTAATTCACTTTGACTGCTTCTATTTTTGCATCCAGGCTGGATCCTGATTGACCGCAGTGGGAAGCACTTTGGCAGCATCCTGGGATACCTGCGGGAGGGAGCGGCTACTCTGCCCAAAGGCCACCAAGCTGTCCTGGAGTTGTTAGCCGAGGCCAAGTTCTACCTCCTACAGGGCCTGGAGGAGCTGTGTCAAAGCAGTCTGCAGGTCAGTATCACACACAATGCAATAAAGACACAGACAACAAAGATGTCCTTCCTACACGTCGACACAATATGTGTTTTGGATTTATTAGCTTATAATTATACACCAGTACAGCCCCTTTGTCGGGGAATGAATCATAAAACTAGAGAAAAGGTTACTATGACTGCATCACTTTTATCACTCAATGTATGAATGCATTATTCTCTGTGTGGTTACAGTAAGGTTTATGCAACCATAAATAATCAAATATTACTGCAGCAGGCTATCATTGTCATCTCGTTTGTCTCTTTGGAAGGCAGATAACGACACAAACCAAGCTGCACTTCTCTGGCTGTCTCATAACTCTTCTGTATCGCTTGATGTGACAGCATCAGCGAATCAGCCATGCATCAGGACAACGGCCCCGCTCAGCTTTCAAAAGTTTATTGGTCCAGGACTAGTGTGTCCGTGTGCGGCCCTCCAGGCTGGCACCAGCAATACAATTTGCTGTGCACGTCGGTGTGAGGCGAGTTGAAGTGGGTGTTCATCACGTTGACAGATGTTCAGCCGGAATGCCTGTTGGGCTGACAAGCAGCGCCGGGGCTTCCAAGGCTTTAGAGAGATCTACTTGTTTCCATGGGGACAAGATGGCAAATCAGTTGTGCAAGCACATCGGCTCCCATTCATTTCCCCATGCCTGATTGTATATGAATGAGCATTACAAGGCCTCACTCCCGCTCATTGTCAGCACCAGGTGTCTTTTTGGTTTGTTTTGGTGGGTTTTCTTGTTGGCCAGTTAGAGCTAGAAACGTATGTCTATCTGACGATAAAGTGTTGATTCTCGGTACCTGGGAAGGTAAAGTACTTTTCTCCTGAGGAGAGAAGGGCGTGAAAGATAAGACATTAAACGACTACTTAAAACTGATTTGCTGCTCATTGAATTGTATTTATGACTGCAGGGCATTGCTGCTGCTTGCTACACGTTAGATTGATTGTCAGATAGTGGTTGGCTAAGCATACCAATTATCTGCCATCTGATAACCACACTTTCTTTACAATTACATTCTTTATGCATTCATTCATCAAATGACTTTCCTGTGCATCCATTTAAAGATAAAGACCTGGTTACATGCATAAGATAGGCTGTATTTTGGCATTTTACCATGTGAACCTTACCCATTTGCATATCTATAAATATTTATTTTCTCCTTGTGGGTAATAGAGCAGCTACATTCAAGGCAGTTTCAGCTAGGCTCTTGAGACCGTCTTGAGCTTGCAAACTCACATCCTGGTCTCAACAGGCCTGTAGTTCATAATAAAATATTAGGTTTTGGAAGTGTTCTGTGGTAACTGTTAACATGTCTGTCTCTGATTGGACACCTCTCTCACAGGAAAACGAAGAGCAGGCACAGTGTGTCATACCTGTTATCACTTCTATGAAGGAGGAAGAGAGGCTCATAGAGGCATGTACCAAGGTGAGTTGACGAGGGGTTGAGGGGAGACGTGTCATGTCAAATGTTCACATAACAGTTACATCTTTCAAAAGAACACCTTACCTTGGAAATGTACTGTCAGACTACAATCAATCTGATGGAGCTGAGTTTTTCCTCACTTTGAATCTAACTTGACTTTATTTTTTGCCATTCTCTGCACATTGGTCCTTTGGCCTTCTCTCTCCTCCAGCCTGTGGTGAAGTTGGTGTACAACAGAAGCAATAACAAGTACTCGTATACCAGGTAAGCCACCGGCACTTCCAATGTCCTTCTGGCGCAGACTGAAGTTAATTAACGGCTTTAGGGACCGGTCTTCCGAAGCTCATATTGCATGAGCTAATCAAGTCTTTATTAGCCGTGGGCACCGCGGTGGAGTAAATTATTGACCAATTATGTCCCTCATTGTTTGTTTTGCCCCTGCGATAAACAGCACCTCAGACGACAACATGCTGAAGAACATCGAGCTGTTCGACAGGCTGTCCATGCGCTACAACGGTCGCATCCTCTTCATTAAGGACGTGATCGGAGACGAGATCTGCTGCTGGTCCTTTTACGGCCAGAGCCGCAAGCTGGCCGAGGTGTGCTGCACCTCCATCCTCTACGCCACGGAGAAGAAGCAGACCAAGGTACCGCCCGGCTCACTGTGTCCGAATAGAGCCCAGTGGAACGTCCGTTTCACTGTGTCACATTGGCGGCGGGGGGAAAGCCCCCAAAATATACAGATTACCCGGGATATTCTAACACAGTGTGTTGTGAAGGTCAGTCCTTTATTGTTGGACTCGCTGGTAAAACTGAAGCAATTACCAATGTACTTAATCTAATTAGTCATTAAGAGGGTTTAAAGAAAACTCATGTTAATTAGTGGATAGAGTTGTATTATAGTTGCTAAGGTCACACATTGAAAAAATTGTAATCCATGGAATGGAGCTCCATGGATGTTTGGAGCCTGTCCCCCTGAGGGACACCGGGGGCTTACCCATCCCATAGTCACCGGCTCCGCTGTCGCCGGCACCAGGTGGAGTTTCCGGATGCGCGGATTTACGAGGAGACCCTGAACACCCTCCTGTACGAGACCGCCCCCGCCCCCGACCACACCCTCTTGGAGGCCACCCGCCGATGCCACGCCCCCTGCGGCTCCCAGAGCGAGGAAGACGACGCGCCGGGGATGGAGCTTCGCGAGCGCGTCCGGCGTACCCACGTCAAGCGGTACAGCACCTATGACGACCGGCCGCTAGGACACTGAAGCCGTCACTGTCACACACACACACACCGCAAACACACACACACACACACACACACACACACACACACACACACACACACACACACACACACACACACACTTGCCTTTCTTCCAGTTGCAAAAATCAGGTCCTGCACCACTGTGTGCAATAGTACACAATAACAATAATTGAACAAAGCTAAAAAAAAAAAAATCAAACCTTTTCACAACATATAATGAGGCCGCATGGTATTGTCGACATTATTATAACCCCAATGTATTTATTTAATTTGGAGGTTTCAAAATTGCTGCTTCCAATTGCTTATACCTTGTGAGTCTAGGGTTATGATCTGATGCTAATATGCAATTTGGTGTCAAAAAATGCGAAGGAGGTTGGCAATCATGTTCTAGTGCAACCGATTCTAGTGTGTGGCAAGATTGGTGAATGAATAAAGAGTTTCATAAGAATTAAGTATTTTGCTAATGAAAATGTTTCTTTAGTAGTGTTTTCCACATTTAACCACATTTTCCTAGCATTTATAATAGGTTAATTATATATATATATATATATATGTATGTATGTATGTGTATATATATATGTATGTGTGTATATATATATATATATATATATATATATATATATATATATATATATATATATATATATATATATATATATGTATGTATGTATATATATATGTATATATATATATATATATATATATGTATATATATATATATATATATGTATATATATATATATATGTATATATATATATGTATATATATATATGTATATATATATATATATATATATATATGTATGTATATGTGTGTGTGTGTCTCAAAGATGAACAAAGTAACAGGACACTTAACTTGATACCTTTTGCACATAAGATTCAATGAAGTCTGAGTTGGTTTTAAAAATTAAAAATGATTTGAAAAAAAAATGTTTTAATGCAGTTTTGTCTAATGCCTAAAAATTGTTTTACCTGACAACATTTTGTTTAATAATATATTGAATAATTTATTATCCAAGAAAATGGAACGCACGCAGAAAAGAAAGACAATTAAAATATGTTAAGTGAAGAGGAATGGTGAAGAATTGTGCTCTTTTTCTTATCCTGGTTTTGACACAATTCATGCAATGGTTTCAAAGCAATAGTAGTTCTTTGTAAAAGTTAGCCTCTTCCTACACTCATCAGTTATCTTTTTCTTCTCGACAATTGAGTCCAATAGCACATGGAAAACACAGTAGGACTCCCAACCACACCACTTGTAATAACCTTCCAAACAGTAACAGCCCTTGGTGACACAAACACCGTAAATACGGAGTCAGAGCAGCTAGCGACAATGGTTGTTAATGGCTGTGTGTGCGTGGACAGCCCGTGAGGAAGCAGCTCCAAACGGTGAATTTGCACCAAATGGAAGTTGCTCCATATCATGCCGCCATGACGTCACAAGCCTTTTTTTTTGCTGCAGCCAAATTTGGCATCACATCTGATAAGGGGATGGTGGGCACAGTCTTTTTTCATGAAGTTATTTATAGCTTTTATGCCTTGGTTTCATGAAGCTTATTTAATGCACGCTGAATGCATTCTAATGACAGTACAGTAGGCTGTCATTTGGTATTAAAGCGTTATGTTATTAAACGCAACAATGTTCTATCATGGCAATAGTTTATTTAGACGGAGGATTGCAGGATGTCCGTTTATTCAAATGGATGCTTTGGTGTTTAATCACATCATTGCAACGTGGTGTTTGAGAAGACCAGAATTTGCTTTACTATTATTGTGTATACACATGTATTTGCATTACGCTCCGTTCAAATAATCAAAACACGGCAATCAAAACCGAACCAGCGACGTTGTGGTTCCTCGGTCACGTTAGAGAAATGCTAAAAATAACCGTCTGTGAGCTTCAATGATGCTGGGAGGATTCTGGGAGCGTGAAGTGATTTAGTCCATTGATCAATAACGCGCGAGAGGCGGATCCTGCTCCTCTCCGCGTCACTCCGAGAGGCACGTGAAGACACGCTCCTCCGTGCAGCGCGCCGCGGCGGCACACCGATGAGGATGCGTCAGTGTCCGGCTGTCAGGGGAAGCTCGTCGGGTGTGAGGAGGAGGAAGGAGGAAATAAGTAAATAGATATAAAAAGAAAAGAAGAGGAAAAAAAGGGGGAACGGTGCTGACTGAGCTCAGATCTCGGACGCTCGTTCATCGAGGACGATTGTGGGCCGACTCCGGCAGACTGACAACCATGGGGTCCTCCGCCGAGGAAGGCTTTAAAGAGAAATTATTATGGACCGTGAAACGAGAGGTATGAGGTCTGGATGAACGCCCCTGTTGAGCTCGATGATCCAGACCCCTGCTCCGTGGAGCCAGCGGGGGGCTGGCTCCACGGAGCTGGGGGCTGGATCATCGAGTGCGTGATGTGTTTTGCAGGTTTTAAAACGACTGTGGTTTCTGTTTTGTTTCAGTGTGATGACAGACGTGTTGCGTGTGCAAGACCCGTCAGCTCTGGGTTTTAATTGTGCATTGTTACTTTATTTTTTCTCGTTGGATTCAATTGTGCAGAGACAGTTGTGCTGTGGGTGTGTGTGTGTGTGTGTGGGTTCAAATCATTGATTGTGTAATTTGTTTACTTATATGCTGTTGGATAAGTTTACCAAACAGTGGATATTCACGTAATGGCATACTATTGTGGAGGAAGTAGCGCCACATTTACTTTTGCTGCTGCAAATCTCCGTCCATGCGTTCTCATTGTGAAATGGATATGCATGTTTATTCATTTAAGTTTCACTTTTCTTTTGGAATCATCGCGACAAAATTAATATTTAATATATAATAAACCAGTATTGGTTGAAAGCTGACTGATATGCTACTTTATAAACTACCAATGCTTCTCTGCATCAATAAGCATCCCACCCGTAGTTATAAGGCACAGTTATTATAATATGTTTGGAAAACCAGGCCTGTAATCTTTTGTTCTTTATTGCTGACAATTATAATAGCGACCTGTCTCCCTAGTCCCCTCTAGTGGCACAATAATGGCACAGCTTGAGACCAAAATTCACTTTGTCTTTCAGTAGGCTAATCAGAAAAGCTTTTTTAAAATCAATGATGAAGGCATTTAACACCAAACACCATCCTGCATCAGCCTAGTTTTACTCTGTCAATTTTCTATATTGGAATTGATTTAATCCATTGACTCAATGAACTTCACAAATATCAACGTTTTCTTAAGTCCTTCACCCCTCATGCATCTATGAATACGTGAATAAATCCGCTACCAACAATGTGTGCAACATACAACTGGAGACGGTTTGCTCATAAATATGTGTCTTTTCATCCAAACATTGAACATGGAGGACGTGAGAATTGGGTACTGGCTCACAAAAAAATACTGACTTCTTCATATATTAAATGTGATAGGCGTGTTTGAATGAATACAGAATGAATACATTTTGTAGCATGTCCCGGACGGTCTTGTATACTAGATATATAATCTTAGAAACATCTTAGAAATTATAGTTTTGGTAAACCGCCTAAGGAATATAGGTGGTGCAAATCTTCCCCTTGTAGCTTTTGTTATATACCTTTACATGTTTTATTAGGATTCTATTTTCCAACAAGAACAGCATTGCTTCAGGTTGTATAGGTGTAACATTGCCAATTTGATGTTTATTTGGCAATATCCTGACAGATAGATATATTTGCATTTTTCATTGCATTATAGAAAGCTGTATTTACTTTGTAAATGTTGATTCAATGCAAAAAAGCATTGAATCAAACGCTACCTACCATACATGCCTGGCTATTCCTTCTTCTTTTTTTAAGGATGTTTTCCAATCTACAGGTGGCTACATTGGTATCACTTGGCAACAGCAAGCATCCATGGGTCTCTCCTTCAGACTTTAGGAATGCATCAAGTGTTGATTTTATTACAGCTTTGAAGCCCAAACTATCTGAGTGGGCTTTGTTAAAAAGCTAATGCTGAAGCACTGTCTGCAAGCTAGTAAAGACTTTCTGACATATAGCAATAGCAGGAGGTTCAATACAGCTGTATTAAGAGTTTTGATGTATCTTTTTTGGGGGCAGGCCTTTTGGAAGGTGCCAAAGTTATAATACTTAGGGATTTGAAGGCTGTGACAGTGAAAGGATGAAATGTGGGGCTGAGGGCTACCATTAGGTAGTTGGTGTTGCATTACTCCCACTCCTCACAGGTTTTTCCAGGTGTCTAACTGTAAAGGCATCTGATGACATGGACATGATGACCTGACACTTTATTACTATGGGAGAATAATGACTTTAATCTACAATCCTTGATAGAGAGAATGAAAGAATAAAAGTAAATGCTAGCCTTTGGCTTTGAAAATTGTCTGCAGGAGAAAAGTTTGTTCCCTCATTTTGTCCACAAGTACTATAGGGTGTTATCCCAATCTTGTCCTTATTTCTTTGTAACTATGCCATTCGTCGACAATGATCAAGCAGACTTCAGATCAGATATTGGTGCAGTTACCTGTATTATCATTTAGCCCTGTAATACATTTTGGCGTGGCAAAGATGTTGCCATTTTGTGGAAAAAAATTGTATTCACCACCATTTAGCCGTAGTGGTTTAAAAAGTTATAATCCATTCAAAGTTTGGTTGTTTCAATATAATTTTAAAATAACCCTTTACCCTTTAAATAATTATTTTGTTCTTTCGCTTAGAGTCATTCTAATTGTTTTTTCTGCAGGAAGGTATAGTCTCATGTAATTAAAAATGTTGAGACAGTTGTATGTCAAAGGTATTATCAAACATGAATTAATGACTTAAAATACCAAATAATTGCTCAAGCCTCTGGAAATGTAGATGATTAGATGTAAAAAAGCATTCCCATCTCAAATGATGGCAAACTGCCATCACAATTTACTCAGGGATTTTACAGATATACATACACATTGTTATATATAATCCAATGTAAGTACAACTTTGGCCTCAGGAATATAAGGCAAGCTTTCTGAGACAGTTGTATCTAATGCCGTTTTATTTATTTCTAGTGCGGTGCTTTGGTTTCCATATTGCAACCCACGGCTAAACAACATTATCCTTCCTCCTCCCCAAAATTAAAAGTATTTCGGTGCAGAGGAGAAGGGCTATTTCACCCTCTGATAATAATAGAGGGAATATTTCCTTCTATGTTTGCGTATTTCATAAGACAATACAAATCAAGCCTATATCTCAATATCAACTGCATGCATATTCACAATTGTGTGTACAATATTGCGAGCACTTTGAATACTAACTAACTAACAAAGACGGATTCCGTCTTAAACAAAGGTTTAAGAATGAGATTGGAAATGGTATTATAGGTGAAATAATGCCAACTCAATGCCCATTCAGTAGAGTATTTGAAGTCATTGATTGTATCTTGCTGCTAATGCGAAAATTTAGATGGTTGGCTCAAAACCTAGGGAGTACTTTTTACATTCAGCAACATGAATATTTTCACTGCATGTTTCTGAGCAGATATCTCTCATGGTTTATGTCACGTCAAACAAAGTTGGGTTGGATTAGTAAAGGCCTTGATCAGTTTCCACTTGTTTGCATGGTCGGCGGTGAGTTGTATCCCAGCACGGCACCCAACCCGTCGTTATCGCCCAGCCTTAATAAAACATGAATAACAAACCTAATTAAGGCTGGCTTCCCTGCGTCCGGCTGACAACAGCACAATGAGATATAACCACATTATTTTGCAAAAAAACTAAAGCAACAGCACAAAAAATGGGCAGAAATGGCTGAGCAAATAGACAGATGAAGATATAGCACAATAGCCATTGAAATGCAACTTGCAAAAACCAAGCCCAGTTTCCTAATATTAATGGACACCGCCTAAAAGGCAATTGACTGCGCACTTCCACGACCATGGCTTTGGGAGTATTCCAGGGATTCATCTCATTGCTTCCAGGTTGTTCAGTGTTGGCCGGCATCATCCTGTTGATGCGCTGTGCCTCAGACCCAGCCCGAGCCACAAGTGTGAAATAAAGAGCCAAGAGCAAATGTGTCCTTATGTAACAGCCAGCCTGTCGCCTAATGAGCTCTCCCCTCTGACACGGCCAGAAGCCATTAGTTTCTGGATTCTCAGTAGTGCTTAGAGTCCAGTTTACTCTGCAAACAGGCGTCCATGCACATAGCAAATAGGAAAGCCTTCCTTCGATGAAACCTAAGCGTGTGGCTGTGTGATTGTACTAGCGTGTGCACGCGTGACTGTTCATGAACCAACAAACCGTTTGCTTACTTTGGTTTTTCCTTGTCTGCTGTGTGGGGATGAGCGGAACATTTGATATGCAGTTTTCTGACCATTATGAACCCCCCCCCCCACACACACACACACACACACACACACACGCACACTCATACACACACATGAATAGAAGTCCCATAAAACACCCCCACGATACTAAGTGCTCAGAGCTGGATGAGATGAGCTGCCGCTATCATAAATAACCAAAGGACATTGACGTGATAGACTGAATGCTTGTTACACTGGAATTAATATATATCCGATCAAAACATTTAATAAAAAAACTCTTAAGAACCCTCACAGCGACCTTTCTTTGTCATCAATTATTTAGGCCACAGACATAATAACATAAATTAATCATCCAGACTTGGATGTTGATGTCAACGCATGTGATGTAAAATGTCTCCACTTTTTGATCACCTTTTCTGTTCAACTTTCATAAATATCGAAATCCATAGCAAACGCCAGAGTCGACTGCTAATATTTACTATTGATACATACTAATATGGTTTAAAACAACCCAGCCACAGCTAGTCTTGTTACAGCTCTGCAAGAATTGACCAATTCAATCTCACACAACTGATGTATCCATGCCCTCGATCAACCTGAGATGTGGTTATCGATTAGGTAGCTTTGAGCAACTTCCTGACACATAAGTTTACTGATTCATTGTGAGTATAAAGCTTCCCTGCAACATTTGAATCCATGTGCTCAGCTCTTGCCATGATTTATGATGCCATCTCAGTGTTCTGAACGACCTGCAAATAATTGTGTGCTTGGCTCATTGTTTGCATCTCCAAAGCCGAAAATCATCGGGGCATTTAAGTGGTGTGCATGCACTAATTAGCGTCAATTCAGAATAATAATAATAATTAGCAGTAGTTGGCTGCTCAAACTGTGATTACCAATGGTAGCTGCCTCGATCCCTTACTTTATCCCACCAAAAGTACCCAAACTTTACCTGCACAAATACAGGGGAATTCTATGGTGATGCTGAATACATAATATAATGTTAGTAATGGTCATTATTTGTTTTTAAGATATGATCTGATCACACTACAGGTCTTCTTCAATCTGGTTAAGGGTCCATGGGCGGTTGTTTCAGGAAAGGCAGATCAATTCAATATTTGAATGAGTTGGAAGTTGAGTTTCTCAAGGGTGTGATGACCCCATCTTTCTAGCTTCTCTAAAACGTATACGTCCTTGAATCACTGTGCTTCAGCATCTACAGTCAGTCCTGCACTGTGGTTTAAGCAGTTATATCACATAACAGGGTCATTTAAAGCCTTCTGTTTGACAATTAGATGGAATCAAGTCAGAATTTATAGACATTGCTCTAATTAATGAATGTCAAAAACAGTGAGCCAAGTAAGCAATGCTAAATCCTGGACGTGTTGCTCAAGCGTCTGTCTTCTCTGCCCCCCCCAGAGATTGAGATGATTCTGAGAGAGGCTAATTTCAATGTTTTGTGAGGCTAATGGGATTCACTTGCGTTGCAATGTCCAATTTTCATGATGAAACTTATGTCATCAATAATGAAGCACGTATTACACATTTTATTTTGGAAGACAAAAGCGTTAATTACAGAAATGCCACAGCATGGTGAAAGCGAATTCCCCAGATCACACTGTTAAATATGTAAATCACTAAAAATGTAAGCTGTTGTTCTAGTATCTAACCCTGCTTAGATGCGTTGTTTTAGAAAATGTCAAAGTCGTTGAACGAAGTTGAACCAAAAAATCAACATTATGGAACTAGATGGAATTTTATGTGATTGAGATAGCAAGACCATCGTCAAAACTTTATCTCCAATAGGAGGAGCTGCTAATGAACACTAACAGCAAGTAATAAGACCGCCTGATAGATTGAATTCAATGGACTGCCTACTTGTTTGGGATTAGTATATTTAGCAATAGTATAATCTTTTGGGTTGGGAGCTGGGGGAAAATGTGGGACTTAAGCACTTCCACTGCAATTCATAAATAAACGTTGGGGAACATTAGGACTGGCAGGGTGAGAGATTCATGCCACTATTTGACACGCACAGATTTAGAAAAAATTAACAAAAAAAATAATAATAACTTGACAATGAAAGCCTGCTGTGAAAAATATGATTAATGTCCATTACAACCACTATCTCCCAGTGAACATTATTATGGTTGATGCCTCATAATTATGGTATTTTGCAACCTAAATGACTTTTGTTGTAAAATATATATTATGTTGTTTACAGTGTGCTTGTTTACAGTAAACATATTCTTAAATAATGTTAGAAGTATTACCAATTCAATCGCTATGTAAGGGTATTAATCACAGAAGCCGATTATGATTTAAGTGCCTTATCCACTAACATAATTGTTTCAATTGGAATTTGCACTAATACAATTGCTCAGTGGTACACATGATAGTTATTAGTACATTTTTAATACTGATAAACCGATACGTATTAACTTCAGCCGTTTCGATTCATTTGTATGCATTTCTATTTTAAACACAGGTTTTCTTTCATTTACAGGTGAAGCAGATAATGGAGGAAGCTGTGACTAAGAAGTTTGTCCATGAAGACAGCAGTCACATCATAGGTCTTTGTAGTAAGTACAAACCCTCTATCTCCTGTCCTCGCCCAGTCTTTGTCGGTCTCTGTCAGTCTCTGTCTCTCTCTAGCTCTTTTTTTTCCACTCAACAACTATCTCTCCTCCTCTTACGCACACAGTGTCTAATGTAGCCCTACAGCAGGTGAAATACTGCTGTTTTGTTCCTACAGGACCTGACCTGACGTCACAGTTCCCGTAAATGTGCTAAATAATCACTGTGGATCTCCTGGAATCGTTAGTGTTCCCAACAACGGCATTCAGTCTCGTGGTACATGCATGTGTCATTTGTTCTGTGCTTATCGGTGGATTTCCTGATACAAGGTTTAATGTGCTCTTGTGTGTGACTCACATTTTGACATTGCATGATTTCCTATCGGTTCTTTCACTACATGTCTAGTTGTAGCTTCAGATCCGCCAGATGACAGGTTAGCTTAAGAGTTGTCCTGGAGCCATTTGTAGATGTAGGGGGGTAATATCTGCTATGGAAGATAAAGAGTAGCAATTCATTGGCTGGTTTCATTCTTAAATTTAAGGATAGTAGAACAACAACAGTCTTTGAAAACGTTTTGCCTGGCAGGATACACAGGTGTATTGACCTACAGGTTTGTTTATTAAAAATGTAATTAAATGTCAGCTCTTTCTCGCCTGCTGTTTTATCAATCACAAGAGCTATTGACTCAACAACATGTGATTTGTACTGTATATCATTTCAGTTCTTCAAGGTTTCTTCAAGAACCATGTATTTTGAAATCTCCAAATAGAGGAGCGATTAAGCTGCGGTTATAGTGCTATAAAGGTAATTCGACTAGGCACCAATAGGTTATTATAAGCCCAAGGTTAGTGTATCCCGTCCCATAGCTTTCCCATCTTCTGTACAAACAGGACAGTTTGAAAGACAATGCAACTAATAGGCCTTTCACCCATGAACCATGGATCAGCGCCAGAGAAGCAGGTCCGGAGCTGGTCCGGAGTTGTCCTTTCACACACGTAGATAGGCCGCATCAGACCTGTTCACACGTACCAGAGATACTCAATATACTCTAGGCGAGGGGTGGCGCCTGGGTTGGGCGTGTAGCAGGCAGGACGTGAAGCATAAAGTATGCAGTGGAAGTTGCAGTGTTTTGTTTACAACACATCAAAATGCAGGTGAGGCTACCATGTCCGTAATGCTTACTCTTTATTCAGTGATATCAATACTGCATTTATTGAGCCGTATCCGCAATATCAATAGAAGTGCCCCGCCGGATATTATCCGGACAATGTCCGACTTACAATGCGTGTGTGAAAGGCCTGTAAGCGAGATAGCCACAAGCTTCAAGTTGAAACATTGTCCTGCTAGTTAGAGCAGTCTGAGCTCCAATTGGCCTCTATTACACTTGTCATCGCAGTACAGTTGATGTGATGGGAAGTGGAGTGAGCACAGTGTGCCAGTTCATTTTATTTTGGATACATTGTCCCTGTAGTTAAATGTAAATGATGCATACAAAGAGACTTATGATACTGAGACCTATGGATCGCTCATAGAATCCAGACCAGATAGTAAATGTGTTATTGGATCTTAAAGTATTTACAGGTAAACCGAGGCCTCTGGTTCTCTAAATGGATGTCAAGAGCATTCTCTTGTATCTAGTGACTGAATCGGGGCAGCTTGTGTCTGGTGGTTGGGCCGTTCTCTCTTTACTCCTGCTTTGCTGCTGCTCCTCAGTGTGCTGGCGATCTGAGATATCGTCGTCGTAGCAAAAGAGGAGGTTCTCTCCCTGCCAATAGCAACCCTCAGTTGTTGATGAAACGAGGCGCATTGCTTATGATAACACGATGGTGTGCAGTTGTATCTCAACTGTTTTGTTTTGGAACCAAACAGTTGACATTGCCTGCCTATTTTACGCTTGGATTAAAAATCAAACTCCACAATAATTGAATCCTCTAAATACATAGGAGGTTTGGTTGATAGTACGAAGCATACCCTTGTATTCACCGGCTATATGAGGTTCAGCAGCTCTTCTCTCCGTCGCAGAATCGCACAGAATAATATTTAAAAAAATATATAAACATGTCTCAAAAGAGTGAAAGAAAGAGACAGACCAACAAGATGTGGCTTAACTAACAAAAAATGCAAACGGGAGAATGTCTTCTCCAGCTTCTATGTTTGAATTAGCTTATTGTGTTGAGGTAAGAAGAAGTGAGTCAGATGCAGGTCTTGGCTTTTTCCCATATGGCCTTCTCAAGCAAATTACAATCTGACCCTCTGGAGCTTATGTCGTATCTTGCAAATTGCACTGCACATTGTGTGTGTGTGTGTGTGTGTGTGTGTGTGTGTGTGTGTGTGTGTGTTTGTGTGTGTGTGTGTGTGTGTGTCTGTGCGTTTGTGTCTATGTGTTTGAGCGTGTGCGTGTGTGTGTGTTTGCGTATGAACACTTGGAAGAGTTTGCATGACATTGAGGCTGTCACAATTCAGCTATCAATTATTTGTACACACAAAAGCCACAGCCACAGCGCACAGCTCGACGTGAACATCAGTCTTTATTACCGCACACACCACCAGAGGATGTTCAGTCTTTGTTGTGTTCTTGGCCATGCAGTATAGCTTTCCCCGCGTGCCACCTAGAACTAGGAGATACATATGAGCCACTCAACAGTGGGACGTGCAGCCCGTCCCTGTTTGAGTGGTGGGCCTAGAGGGGCTAGTGGATGTATTTAAGCAGGGAAACATGTCGGTCATTTTCTCACTAGAACCACATTATCACTACCCAAACATGCTGGAACTTGCAGACCTAGCCAGCTGATGACGTCCCCCAGAAAAAGGTGAAAAGACAAAGGCTAATGAGCAGGGATGATGTCACAGTTGGGGATGACTCACCTGCCCAATGTGTGTCTCTCCCCTAATGTTGGTTAATTGAGCCGATGAAGAACACCGCCGAAGTCTCGTCAGGAAGCAACCGGTAGCACTGAGAAGGGCGTGCCTGGTCTTGGCCAGCGTATGGAATGACTTAATCAGGACATTCATATTCAGGCCTACCTCATCAAGCCACAAACGGAGATGATGAAGACGGTTTGATGAAAGGGGTGTTGCGACATCATTAACGGTTTCGGGTCCTTTTCGATTTGGATGCACGTTCTGTTGTGTTTGATACTTCCCAAATTATAAGGAATACATTGAAGGTTGGCATCAAATCAAACAATGATTAAATGATGTCAACATGGAACAAAATTGGGAGATTATAATCTGGAATAGCAGTAGATAGGATAGAAAGGCTATTATATTCAATACCTTTTCAGAAATGAACTTTACCGGGAAATAGATTGCTGCCGTGGGATGATAACCTAACTGATTCTCTTTTGGAAATCCTTTATCTCAATGACGTTTTATGGATTGTACTAATAGTGCCATGGATTAAAATATGGCTCATAAATTTCTCCCCCTGGACATTCTATGATGTAACTATGATGGTCCGTCAGATATAACCAGAAATAAATGAAGTAGAACTTAATGTTTGCACACATAATCTATTCAGCCAATCACAACGTGAGTTAGTACCCGACTGTTGTATAACTGTATAACTACCTCACTATGTAGGAGTTCCACAACTTTCTTCCACAGGATTCCGACCACTCACATAACAACCTTTTATCAGTCTCCATGGGGGTGTCAAATCTTCTGAGAAGCTATGTTTTATTTTAAGACATTGGCAAGTATTCTTGTATGTGTTTATATTTGCAAGTGTGTGGTGTGTGTGTGGGTGTGTGTGTGTGTGTGTGTGTGTGTGTGTGTGTGTGTGTGTGTGTGTGTGTGTGTGTGTGTGTGTGCCTGTAAGTGCATTTGTGTGAAAGAGTGTCTGTTTTTTGTGTGCATTTTTGATGGGGGGGTGTGATACGGGTGCCAAATGAATGTGTGAGCTGAGGGTTTGTGAAAGTGAGATCAGATTTTCTGTCTTGTCTATAGGCTTGGGCCTAAACACACTTGGCCCTTTAATTAAAAAATAATGATTTCTGTTAATAAATTGGGGATCATTATTAATTATCAAACATGTTTTGCTCATTCATCAATTCATTGCCATTACTCCATAGTTATTGAGCCAGGTCCAGAGCTGATCCAAACACTAAAGGTCTAGAGTTAATGGCTTCACGAGAGACAGGATCCAGTATACACAGAGACCTTTTGGAGGAAATCCATAGTGTGGTCAAAACAAACAATATCGCTGTGCCAGCATAGTTAGTGATTTGTGCTTTGTATAGATAAATTATCCAGTTGTAGGTTAGTATAAAAATAAATAAAAGAATAAACCATGAGATTAGGCCAATTAAGCTGGAGTGAGGGTGTAGAAAGCCACCTTGATGTATTTAATGGAAACACTGTGGGAGATTAGAAAGGCGACACTGCAAGGTTAGTAAGAGTTAGCCTGAATGGGAGAAGGGATGACAGTTATTACCTTGGCCTGCTGATGTTAGTGTGTGGCCTGGAGCTGCTAATGGTCTCATTAGGAATACCAATCATGTAATAACCTATCCTTGAATGGACATCTAGGGCTCAACATTGCTGGGGGACGAGTCTATGTAGTGATATGCAAATAAAATAAAGAAATATTACAGGGGAAGCAGTTGGTAAAGAAAGGCACAGAATTGTATTTATGGGGCATCAATCTGTTCTCACCCCAGCAGCTGACTACTTGGAGGGTTGACATTTTCTCTAGGGGAATTCAGAGTTGCATATAATTCTTCGTGCCATTGCTTTGTGGAGTTGGCTCTGCCAGTGGCAGGCACCCAAAGCTATGAAACTAATGCTGGGTGCCAGCAAAAGCTATTCCGATCAGAGCATCTCAACCTTTAAACAATGTCGTCTGCACTGTCTTGCCTTCTTGGCTGCACTGTCTGCTACCAACCAAAGTTAAATGGTGTGCCTTAATGGCCTCAGATTTCAACCTCTTGAGAACATTTACAGATCGGCGTCAGGCTAAGGTCTGATGGGACAGTTTTGCATTGGTCTTACACAGTATGAAAGAGGCCATTAGGAATGAGAACGGGCACAGCCACTAACAGCCCTTATAGGTGCTTCTTAAATGCATGGGGGCCATCCCTAATGGGTGTGGCTTTCAAGCTCTAGTACGGTCAATCAGATCCATTCCTATGCCTCTGAAATTCCCCAGATAGCTAACGGTAAGATGGGCAGAAAATAAACACTCTTAAATCTTACATTCAGCACCTTTTAAGTGGTTGGCAAAGAAAAACAAACACTGCACAAAGAGAAGACATGATGGTCATAATGTCGCTGCCGGAAGATGCAGACAAAAGTTTGGACTTGGACTTGACTTTTGATGAATTCGGCAAACTCAAATTAAATATGTATGAACCAGTCCGATCGTCATAAATAGAAAATAATGGTGAAAACACAGCTAGCGGGAAACACATCCAGTTCAGTCATTCTCCACTCCCCCCTGTGTCACACGGAGCCGTTAATCTGCTTTCAGCATTTCAATAGCGCACCTCCGAACGAAGCACAAAGAATATCCAATATCTTTTATTAGTTTACCACGGCCGATTATGTTGCTGAAATGTCTCATGTGTGTCTAATTAAGTGTTGTGTAACCAAACTACGGATATTTCCAAGAGAGGGTGGTGGAAATGTGTGGTGGTGGCTGGGAAAGGGGTAATTTCTCAGGAAAGGTAGTTCAGACACTCGACTCTCAACTTTCTAGACTCTTCAGACCTAAAGCCTCAGTTCGACTTTTTGAATCCATCACCAAAATAATTACACAAGAAAGGAATCTTTTTAATCCAGCTATTCAAATGTAATTTCCAATTATATTTGGAATATAATTCCAAATATAATTCCAAATATAAGGGCCCCGTTAATCAGGGGCCTCATTCCATGACCCAGCAGGCTTCTTGTTCTTCTGCTTACTCTCCATGAGGAGAGAGCGGACCCACTATGGCGCTGGGCCGCTCATCTTTGGTCGTGGAAGGATTGAGCGCAATGGCAAGGGGGCGTAGATGAACTGGTTCTCCTTCTGAGGGTCCGTGGTGTTGGGCTCGGGGAAGCTCAGTGATGGGACCGTTTTCAAGAAGATCCTCAGGATAACTGGGTGGCTGGGGTTTTCCACAAGAGAGAATGTCCACAAAAAGGCGTTGTTCTCTAGGGTGGAATGAGCAAGTCTCTAGGTACACAAATGTGGTTTTATATTTGATTAACTGCATATTTGTCAATGTTAGCCATTGAAAAAAACAAGGACAGATTATAAAAATCATTGGATTCTGTCCATTCATGTTGAACCATGCACGTTATTGCGCAGTGCCCAAATTAGCTTATCTGATCCATATTCTGTTATGTCTTGCAGTTGTAGAATAAGATCCATTTATTTGTTGTTTTCTCTCAGTGGTTGTAATTTGTTAAATTAAGTTTTCTCTTAACCGTATTGAATTTGCAAGTGAGTCTGTAATAAGGATGATGTGCTTTGCGACAAATGTTTAACGAACACAGATCTCTGCTCTTTATGTGATAAATAGAATGGCTCATCATAGCATGCCATCCATATTCATAGTATTCGTTCCAAAATATGCAAGTTCTAATTACGTAAAGTACTTTATATCAGTACTCGGGTCTGGCTGCAGACCCCTGCCCATCAACTGCACGCACGCACACATGCAGACGCGCACACACACACAAATCACACAGAAACTGACACACCAGCCACGTCAGGACAGCTCTTGGTCCTATACCTCCCATCAGCGAGGCATATGGGTGCAAAAATAAGGCTTTATTGGCCAAAATTAGGCTTTACTTTGGCACTCATGTGTTGTAATTGGGCTGCGGTCTTAATGATACATATCACTGACGCACCCTATCACTCACACACGTTTCCCTGCTCTTGCTCTCCTCATGCATGGGCTACACTGATCTCACTGCCTCTCATGCCGAGTGGCCACACACAGCCGTTCAATATCGATCCCGGCCGGACCACCCATCACCCGCTGATCTGCTCTTAAAAACCGACCAGACTGGAGTCGGGGAGGCCACGGCTGTGTTTCATCTCCCTCTCTGCTGACAGGGCCTCTGACACGACCGCTCTGTAGACCAGGCTGTGGAGATCACTGGCGGCCCCAGCAACCTGACTAGCTAAAGGAAAACTTTATCTCTCGCTGTCAGACGGTATTGGATCAACGCATATACGCACAAGCACAAAGGGCTTCATCCACAAGTTGATTTTCACACTCATTTCACACTTGTGTCAGATACACACACATATATATATATATATATATATATATATATATATACTTTTGATACATATACAGTATATATATATAAAAATAATTCCTTGGCATATAAACAAACAGCAATGCACATTGCTATCTCACTGACTAAGTGGTGGCTCAATGATTTGCTATATTGATCTTCCATTTACAAGCGTGTAGTTTGCTTGTAAATGGAAAAGTCAGGTGATAGCCATATATCAGCCACTAATGATATGCACGTATTTATGCTTGTTTTTCTATAGCAGTATTTTGGGATCAACGTTTAGACTGCATTCATTTAAATCCAAATATGAAATCATCATCTATATTACCAGTTATATTTCAGATTATTTAGTTTTTACAAAGCGGTGTTAAGCCGTAGAGGAAAGAAGCTCTCTGAAGATCCAAAGCAATCTAGCCTAATTATACCATAAATAATGAACACTTTGTAAACGGCACTGCAAGTTTATTATACCCTTCTGGTAGCATAAGATTGTTCTTAGCAGAACAATCATTCTTTCAAAATCATGTTTTCTGGCTGGTCTCGGCACGCAAAAGACATGAGACTTTTCTAAGGCTGCCTATCTAGAAGTAGGAGTCTGCAATGCTTAATTGTAAATAGTGTCCGCTCTGTATATTGCTATCTATGTAACTATTCAAAAGCCTGACTTTAGTATTATACCATAGCAGGTTGGCCTTCAGGTTTTATTCTTAGGTGTTATAGTATGTTGCATCACTCATTCGTTGTGCAAGTTTACATTTACATTTACATTTACATTTAGGGCATTTAGCAGATGCTTTTATCCAAAGCGACTTACAATTATCCAAAGCGATTTACAAGTTAATTATGTGTTGATTCCTAATGAATCTATGACGAAGGAACGGACGTAGTGTCTAGGTTAACCGTGTCGTATATCCAGAAGCCCAGGTCCTTGTTGACTCTGACATTGTCTTGTGCCGAGCATCAGAGTGTATAGTACCCTCTCCGGGCCCCCCTCACAGGCACACTCCTGTGTTTGGTCTCCTACCATTGTTTCACATTGTTTATCCAGCAAAGCCCCCATTGAGCCACTATATCTCCCGGAATCAAGCCTGCTTGAAAAGCTTGTTCAGAACAACATGTGCAAAATGTTAAACTTCACTTACCCTCGATTTTGACGTGGACACAAATGGTTATTTCTCGTCTCAGCTCTGATTGGTGCCGGGTGCACGTTTGTATGGTGAGTGACACCACCACGGCGCATATTCAGGCCCATGAGAGACAGCCATTTCAACAACCAGTTTTGTCATGATAACCTACGACGATCTGCCTTGGCAAGAGACGATCACCAAGCATCGGTAGTTCTGACCACCCAACAACAGAAATAAGTCCAGTTACCATTCAGGCAGCCCTTGTGACCAGAGGTAGGCATAAACTGTGAGAACCAATTCCCACTCTCACCTCTCTCACGCTTCTTTTAATCCCTCTCTCCCCCTCTCCTCGTTAATAACCTCTCTCCCTCCCACACAAACATGGACATGCCAGGCCTCAGCTCCTGTACGGCGCAGCGAGCAAATGCTCCCCACAGCTTACTGCCTAATCAGCCACAACTCAGACAATCGCTGTGATTATCGCACTCCACTCTTAAAGTAACGAGCAAATTCGCTACCTCCAAGATAAAGCATAGATTATCGTAATGGGATCCTACTCCCAGCTGTTTCAGAGCCAAAGATGTATGATGCATGGGAAATTAGACCAATATTTTGCATAATCATGTAGTGGGGAGAGGATAATCTCCAGTCTCTTATTTTTTAAATGTGAAAATTTGTGAAATGTGAAAAACTGTTACATTGAATCAAAGAATGCAAACTGAATGCACAATTATACTGCTTTCTATTGCCACTTTTTTCTCTCTTTATCTATCCTAACAGATTAGGCTAGATAAAAGACTAAGACTAACAGACTAATGTACTGTATATGTTTCATTATATTTTTCTAGTATAATTATAGTTTCTCTACCACGGATCCACTGATATCATTGATAGTGAATCCGGTGTTTGATTATTGACTGATTGACTGCCACAGTGCCTACCGAATTACGTGGGAGCCATCTTGTTAGGATTCAACCTCTTACAAGCAGATTCTCCTAATTGCCCCAACAAAGCACCAGCACTAAGTGACAAAATGTGGTGGACAGTTTGACAGAATTAACTATCAATCAAATTGCATTAGAAACAAGAAACTGCTACTCTTATAGTCGCTTGCTCTCTTGAGTGAGGCTAAAGATTAGCCAGACCTTCTAGGCAATCTGCTTTTATATCATCATACATAGCCATTTGTGTAAATGACACTGGTCATTTAATTCGTATTGACGTCCCAACTCTCAACGTGGTTCTACGATCACAAAACTACATAATTCCTTCACCTATTTTGACTGGGAAGGCTATGTACGTAGGAATTATTAATGAGCAGCAAAAATCATAACAATTCAGGCACCTTTTCAGTGCGGCCATCATGATCTATCTCTGCCCTCAGAGCAATAAACCACGCAAATGTCCAATTTCTGCACCGCAGATGCATTTCAACTTTTGTGTCCACAAAGTTTTGCCGACTTCTGATGAACTTGAAGGCCGCTCATAGGCATGGCTGTTGGGTCAGAGAGAGAGAGAGAGAGAGAGAGAGAGTGACACGTATGACAATGAATGGAAGGGGGGGAAAAATACAAGAGGTGTCTGCTTTCACAAGAGGGTCTAGAAAAGCGCTGTGGAAGAGCGATTGAGAGAGAGAGAGAGAGAAAATAAAGGGGAGAATAACGAGGCGATAATATCAAAACACACCCACAAGCACGTGTTACGGTGTCTGTCTCTGCTGAAATGTGTTTTCAGCTGCTATGTACCATTTTGTGTGTGTGTGTAGGTGTGTATGTGTGTGTCTGTTTGTGCGCATGTCGTAGGGCCTCCTGTGTGGAAAGAAGGTGAGGTGAGGCGAGTGTGACTGAGACAAGATGAAAGAAGATGAGGGATTTGAAGAGTGTGTTAATGTATGTGTTAGTGTGTGTGTGTGTGTGCTGTTGGCCATGGTCGTTTTGTGTCCCTGTGTCTATTAGTCTCCCTCTTTGTTGTCTTTTTGTTTTATGATAAATGCCGATATAAACGTTATATATAATTATATCACATTTTTTGCGTTGACAAAGTTTTGTTTCATGATTATTACATAATCGTGCCCGTAAAAAACAAAATCACCCACACAAGAATCATCCTCAACACCTCATAACGTTGGGAACCAGCTCCACTCTTGGTTGGTTGTCTGCCTGTAATGCTTTTGTTTTTTATCGCTCAAAGAAACGAGGGGACCTCCGTTCCAGTTCCAGCAGCTCCCCCACATCCCCGTTCCAGGCTGTTGCTCTAAGACTCGAGCGTTATCCCTGATCACTCGCTGGATCCCTTTAGGTCAGCTGCGTTCTGACGAGGCAGACACTGCGGCGCTCATGATTATGACCGGCACCTTTGACCACTCAAACACAAGGGAGTCCGCCCCCACCCCTCCCCTACCTCCCGTTCCACAAATAGCCAAGGTTGCAGCCAAGGAAGAGAGATGCTTTCACATCAGCCAGCCGCTCTCATTGTAGCACAAACTATGCTAGCTACGTCATTGCAACGGCTCATATCCAATGGCAACCAGAGTGGAGGAGAGCAAAAAAAAAAAAGCAGATGCAGATTGGTTGCCATGCCAACACGCCTGACCTCCTCAGCCTCTTTTACACACATAATCTTGCTGTCCTTTCCTCCCCTTGCTGCCGTGCTCCCTCCTCGTGCCAGGGAGCAGAGGGGGGGGGGGGGGGAGGTCAACGGAGCAGGCCTTCAGCTCGGGTTGGAATCCCCAAGGCACTTGTGTGCTGCGGCGGTGGCTGGTCTGCGCCAACTTGATCATCCTTCACTTCTGCGTCTTCCGACTGCGTTAGCTCAATGCAAATCACAGCCACAGTCGCGTCTTTCGTTGTATTTTTTATCCTGTTATCATGAGCAGTGCATACCGCCCAGTGACAGTGTCAAAAGCATAGCCAAGTGTTAAAATACAAGCTTTAAGTGTCAGTGTGAGGTTTAGTAATGTGCTTATTATTTGCTGAATGTATAATGATCTAGATATAACTGTAGTACACGCTGATAGCTGACAGTAGCAACAATCCCATATGTTAAATTTAACCATATACCTGATATATTGTATTGTGAACGTTTTACTTCAGAGCAGAGTGTATGTTTTGCCTGCGCTTTTAACGCGGCCGTTGACCCTTACTGACTGACCAAGTTATTCCAGAGTTTGCGTTATAGCGAGAATGATATATTTCATGTTGTTTTGCCTAAAAAACACAACCAGCTTTTTGATTTTGTCCAGTGACAGTACACAGTGCAACGTTACTATAGGAAGTACGACACAACTAAATGTAATAAGCTTGAACATAATTCTTTCTGAATTGACTATTGTGTCCTCATATCGTTCATCTAACTGAAAAAACACTTTAAGAAGAGGTATTTGGTGTCACCCCTAAAGGATGTTTATATATGTCCAATGCTCAGAAATTGAGATTTTTATTTTTTTGGCAGCTTATTTCATTCTTTCCCCAAAATCGTTCTCGTCTTGTGTTTCTCTGAATGTTAATTTTAACCTTTTACTTGCACTCTTGCAATCTTTTTTCTCTTTCCTGTCTTGACATGTACGCAGAAACCCAGTGGGGCAGCATGAGTCATAGTCAGTGGAGTCTGATCACATGACAAAGACCCAGAACTACTCAAGTTTTCTATTATTATCTGTTATATTGTCAACTGATCTAAATCAGAGGAAGCTGCTTCAGTGGATGTTTTCCTACTGACAGTAGAGAGAGACTCACTTGTATTTATGGATGTACTTTTATATACACCATCTCCTCAGTTTAAGGAGCGTTTTACAGTGTGGCTGGAATAAAAATAAATACCTTGTTTGTATCCAAGATAGTTCCTCATGCATGTGTGTGGGTGGCATGTGCGAGGGAGCATAGCGAGGAGGCCATGGTTTAGGGCAGGCTTCGCAAGGAGGCACACCTGCAAGAAGGTGCCAAGGCGATGTTGAGCTAACATGTCAGTGTTTTACTACTCATTCCTCACACTAATCGTTTAGTTTCACAGATGGGTTCATGCACACACACACACACACACACACACACACACACACACACACACACACACACACACACACACACACACACACACACACACACGCACACACACACACACACACACACACACACACACACACACACACACACAGCCATATCCAAATACTATATCTGCACAATTGGTAATGGATCTGTGCACAAAGACTCCATATCCGTTTAGGAGTAGAAGTCAAGTGCAATTCAAAGTTACATGTGAAACCAGCACAAGAATAAGGTGTATGGCAAAATGGTTTTTCGGTAGGCTATGGTGAAGAAATCAATTTGTTAATTGAATATTCTCCCTCGTATTTTGTCCCTCATGTGCTTGGGACAAAAGAGACTATATTTCATCATGCATGAATGAACTTACCTTTTGTTACACCACTAGGCATTCATCTTTTACAATAGTTCATAATGCCTGTTAATTCTGTATAATGGAATAATCTGCAACTCCTCTCACATCCAAAGTATCTCAATGATCTCATGTGTTACGTGTTATGTGTTACGAGCGCACACCAATCTTCCATCAAATGAAAATGCTAATGGAGGCAATGGGCTGGAGCAGCCGTACAACCGGCCGCTACGTACTCAGCCGGATGTGAGTCGAGCTGAGATAGAGCCCATCGGAACACAGAACCAGAACAAATGATTACAAACAGGTGGAGCAAACTCTTGTTCCCAGTGAGTCTGCAATAGTGTTTACACCTTGGGTGGGTGCGACCAGCCGGTGCGCCGATCAGCGTTCAACAGACGCTGTTCAACAGACGGGTGCGTTGAGCAGGACGTGTGTGCCTCAGGGTTGTGAGCAGACCCAGACGATTCCCTGATTATTCCTGACATGAGATGGATAGCAAGCAGTTACCAGAGACAACGCAAGCCAGCCGGTGGGCAGAAGGTAAACTTTACGGGAAACAAACAGAAGTAAAGACAAAGTCAAATGAGCTATCCTTTAATTAGCTCAGTGGCGACTGGATCGGAAGACCGTGCGAGGACAATTAGTTTTTAACACGCGTTCTGACTGGTGTCGTCTTGCGCCTCGTTGCGTTACATTACCCGTTTTATTGCGTGGCAGCGATGGGCACCTGTGAAGGGGAGAGGGGGAGGGGCAGTAATGGAGTGTGTGGATGCCAGAGAGGATGGTGTGTATGTAGGCACTGGACAGATGAGGCCAAAACACAAAATGGCAGATTGCAATCCCATTTTATTTTTCTCCTATCATGACAGCATGACACTTCCCATGCTGTCCGTCCTTTTAGTGCACTTGCACTCAAACAAAAGAGAAATAATCTGCACAAATAATTTGTTAACTGAACAAAATAAGCTTTTACAAGCTACTGAGAAGCCAAGATGGGTTTTAAAGGACTATATCTTACATCGCTTAACCATTAAGACTACTTTTAAAGATGCATGAATGTAAAAAAAAAAGAAAAAACATTTGTATCCAGTAATGATAATTAAGTAATTGTGATCACTGGTCAATGTAATTAAGCAGTGGACCTTGATTGTGAAAGGCACAAAATGTAATAGTGTTGTTGACAATTTGTTGAGCGTGGATCTAACACAGAATTATATTTAGCTATATATATATATATATATATATGTATATATATATATATATATATATATATTTTTTTTTTTTTTTTTACATCAAATCTACACTGTTGAGAATCAATAATCAGTGCCCAGATTTCACTCCTTTCACTCTCAACATGTTTTGTTGTATCGCATTAGCCAAATCAATGTGTAATTTAACCAAAAGAAAGGCATTATTGCTGCAGACAATTGTGTGGCTGTGTTTGGCTAATGGAAAGTGCCTCGTGATTCATCGGCGACCACACGCTCCAAAAGAAGGAGAATCCTCTGTGGTCGTGACTTGGAAGGGAAGTGCAGAGTGTGAGTGGGTGGAAGGTTGGGTGGGACCCAGAGAGACATCGAGGCTGACGACTGATTCTCAATACATTTCAAAGTCATTCAAACATGACTACGTAAAAAACAAACCCAAATCCAACAACTCCAAACTCAGACCACACAACCGGTGTGGTCTGAGTTTGAACGGGCTGCTCAGCACTCACACCAACGACCTTTCAGAAACAGCTCCGATCAGACACTCCTTCTACAGTTGTTGGGACTAAAGCATCTCGGAGCTCTCGGACAAAAACCCTCCGTCTTAGTATTATAAGTATTAGTAGATTAGTATTTGATAGTACCATTTAGGAAAGGGAGTTATTATTAGTAAGTACATTACTCATTCTTAATATTCTTAATAGTAATATCTCCTTTTTTGGGTAGAACCATGTTTTAATAGTTCACATTGCCCGTGTGTACCCAGAAATCAAACATGTAATTCACAGGTCAATCACATGACCATGTGTTCCCATGTTATGTTGTGAGGCTGGTACATGGTAGGTCAGGTGTAGACTCTTCAGATACAAAAGAGTTCAGCTTATGGGGTTCCCCTAACCCATGTTCTCCAGGAGAAAGTATTGGCATTGATATACTGCGCTTGATTTTAACTAAGCTGCAGAACAGCATCTGCATAAACATGTTTCTCATACTGCTCTTTTTTGTTCCATCCACCTGAAATATAATTGCAGGATTTACGTAGGAGGAGCGATGACTAAGGAGGCGTGTGTTTCCCTCTCACGTTATTGGTACAATATATCAGTCCCTCTTGATGGAGCATCTCAATGGTAACGCTTTATTAAACCTTCCAAGCACTTTCCCCTGTAACACTGTGATTCCATGTTACATGTGGTCTCGTGCTGGGCAATGGCTGGCATTCTCACAAGTCTGACTTTTGAATAATAATCAAAGTCAGATAACAGCCAATATGGCCGAATGGGGCGTTTTACTTTCTTTGCTCTGTATTTGTCATCATGTTTCTTGGTGGCGAGATTCTAGAAGCATGTTATTGGCTTACAGATAACTTAGCCAGCACTGGTCAATTAAACTTTTCCGGTGGGAAGACAAGATAAAACATCCGGCTCGGGCTACATCATGTAGAGTCAAAGTGTCTCTCTTGGTTTCTTGCCATCACAGAAATAATCAAATCCTTTTCTGAAAGCTCTTGTGAATATCTTGGCGTAACTCTACCCATCTTCATGTTTTGCCGTCCAGCCGGGGCTCCCCCGAGAAGTTCTACTGTCATATTACTGCTGGATCCGAGATCAGTCAGTAACTGGTCTGAATCAATGCATTGCTTTGCTAGGTTTAGATTGCTCACCTCCATTTGAATTCATATCCACGGTTGCAGCCAGCCGCTGGTCCATACATTGGCCCGTTCTGCCTTTCGACTTGTCAAGCAGTGTTTCCATTAGCTCGCATTTACCGGCAATTAGGCACTTACAATTGAATTGGCTGGTAAATATCTTTGTTTTGCTTAATTTGTATTTGTAACACCTCATTGTAATATCAACATTTTTTATAAAGATTATAATAATTAATAATTAATAATAATAATATAATTATATATTTTTTTGAGCATACATTGACTGCTGAGCTGTCAGTGATTATACACACCACCGGTGCTTTCACACCTGAGCCTTTTTTTCTGAGCCCCAGAGCGTCTCCCCTGATAATACATTTGGTTTGCGGTGGTGTGAATTCTCATTCAAACTCTGGTGTGGAGCAATCAAACTCACTCTGCTTCAAAACAGGGGTCTGGGCCCGCCTCCAAGTGAACTCTGGTTCGATTCCCATTTGGTGAGAACTTGATCCGACGAGCTACAGGAAGCGACCCAAGAAATAATGCATTGTGGGTTGAATGTACACACTACGTCAATTAATCGTGTTTCTAGATGGGTTGCAGTCAGACATGGTGCATTAACAGTAACGATGAAGGGGAGACTTGTGAAGAGAAACATGTGGAAAACGCCTTTTATTACAACACATATTTCCAATATGTCGTTTTGCACATGCATAAATCATTACAGACATGTGTATTACATATGGCTGTTATATATCGTTTTACATTTGGGCCATGAATTTGAATCTGTCCGGCCACCTTGGCTGGCTAAAAACTTCCACCAGCGGAAAACCCTGGTGCAAGACCCGTCCACTCAATCACAGCTCAAATGCCATCCGATTGGCCTGCCTTAATTGTAAGGGTAGTCTTCCAGGCCCACAAAAAACGAACTGTCCCAACTGAGAGAGACTGGAAGCCCAGGCTAGATGGCCCCTGACTGTTCTGTGTGTTTCCTTCCTCTCACCAGCTGCCATCGAGGCTTGCCTGGGCCATATGCTGAAGCGGCGAGCGGCCGGCTTCCTGCGCAGTGACAAGATCGCCGCCCTGTTCACCAAGATCGGCAAGGTGAACGACACCACCGGCGACGTGTGCTGCAAAGTGCAGGAGCAGCTCCAGCAGCAGTCGGACGTCTCAAGGTCAGTATGATTGTCTCTTGGCAAAACACACACCCAACTCTTGGAAGTGAAAATACATTGGGTTGACACTAGGGCTGGGAGGGATTTGGTCTTACCGTGGCTCCTACGAAATCCGTAGTAACCCTATTGTATTCTGTATTATTTGTATTTTATTTTTCCTGACAAATTTAGCAGTATCTCAAAAATGAGAAAAGTAGTTTAAATCCGTAGGCTTGTAGAACTTGTAAATTGAGTAAAAGACTCAAAGGATGGGCCAGATTCAGCCATAGGTAGTGCTAAAATAAACACTTGATGAACAACTTTCATGATGCAACCCATACTGTCCAACCATTCGGATATGATGCAATCACCATAACTTGACCAAACGCCCACACAAACTGACTATGTGCCCAAGGAGGTAAAAGCTACCAACTTGGCCCACATGTAGGCCTACCAGGTGACTGTGGGACAATATGGTGGAAGACACATAGCAATTAGACCAAAGAAGGTGGAGATTTACAATTTCAAGTCAAATATGCATATTCCCGACTTTTAAACCACCATAACATAGGGCCCTATTTTAACGGTCTGAAACGCAAGTGAGAATCGCAAAACGGAAGTAGCTTTGTGGGCGGGTCTCTGGCGCTGTTGCTATTATACCTGCTGATAGATGATCTTGCGGCCGACCAGTGGCGGTTCTAGGATTTTTCTGAAAAAGGGGCTATTAAGGGGCCACATGTTACATTCAGGGGCCAAGTACAGGGTACATCCAAGCACACAAATAATTTATTCAGCACGGTGCAAATACAATTTGACAGTCATACCTTTTTCAAACGTGCTAATAAAAAGTGATGAGTCAGTAAAATTCTTAATGATTTTCTTGTTTATTTATATTGTGCATAAAGGACACAATGCATACAACTCATTAAATGCAATACATCACACACACACACACGCACACAGCGAATTCAGAACAAAAAATAGGTGTTTTAACAACCATGTACAACACCGTAGTACAATTTACTTTGTGTACCTCCCAGCTTAAACATCTCTCCCTCTCTCTCTCTCTCTCTCTCTCTCTCTCTCTCTCTCTCTCTCTCCCTCTCTCTCTCTCTCTCTCTCTCTCTTTCTCTATTTTTTTCTCTCTTACTCAGTCACACATAAGAATTCTCAGATTGTTTTGCTTGGAGCTGAAACGCCTGACAAATTCATCCAAATCTAATAACCTGGCCCAACAGGATTCACTTTAGGATACACTACCACCCAGCCACCCACCCACACCCACACACCCCCCCCCCCCCACACACACACACACACACACACACAGACACACACACCCACCCACCCACCCACACACACACAAAACAAAAAAGAAAAAAAAAGTAACAAAAGGATTTGTTACTAACCAAGAATTGTCTTCAAGTTGGATAGATGGATGGATTCGCCAAGCATAACGTCCGAGAATGTAAGGCTCTGATAACGTTCAGCCATTAACAGTAAAAGTTTCAAGCAAAAATGATGTATAGCCAAGACCTCCGCAGGTCCGCTTCTTCTACTAAGTTGCATTGACACATTACTGCTGCCAATAGTTTGGGTATTGAACTGCATCTGTGATCATTGATTCTCCGGTAGTTCTTCTCGTCAATTGATTGACGGAACAGGGGCACATCAGGGGCCAATCAGATTTCAGCAGGGGCCAGGGCCCCTGTGGCCCCGCCCCTAGAACCGCCACTGCACCGGATGCAAATCTAAAAAGGGTTGCCCTGAAGTAGCCCAATTACCTGTAGGTGTGGTTTGGGCGTAATGTGCAATAAACCTATGAGAGTACCATCTCCCATCCCCTTCAAGAGCCATGAGCGCATTTGAACCTGAAGAGTTGATATTTTGACATCGCGTTTGCAGTCTCCGATGAGACGGATGCATGGCCACATGAATTTCTAACTTCAAATGGCTCAGTTTATGTCCAAATAATATGGCCTGTTTCTCACATGCAATAGCGTTCTTCTACAACTTCAGAAATACTGAGTTGTAATTTCGGCTCAGAAAACTTAACACACATATGATATGCGGCCTTGTGGCCGCAACTGTGGGTCTATTTAATGATATGCGGCAATACATTAACAAACATTGTTTCTTACCAGTATTGTATACATTATCGTTACCCATTTGTGTTCCTAATATGCATGTGTCCCCCTGTTAATATACATTGCCAAGGACTGTATGATGCGTTACGTGTTTAGTTTGCGTGTGTTTAAACAGCTGGATGCACACACGCGCGCCCGCAGTCATGCATTCTTTTACGCATAAACACACGTGAGCCCGCATTCATTCATTCTTTTAACATTCATTTGTGGTAAAACATTGTTTTTTCATGATCAAATACTCATCAATCCTAAAAGTTATGGGCTTGTACACGATGTCAGTGCAAGAAAATATGTGTTTGCTGTACGGTGTTTGCAGATGCATTGATTTAAATACAACTTATTACCGCTGTATCCGCTGTTCTTTCCCAAATAATTTAACCAACGTTATCATTTACCCTAAAACGAGATTTAGTTTTGTAAGGCTGGGATATGGACTTCTTTGCTCTAGTTTATTATTGTTATTATTATTATGATTATTTTAACGCATAGCATAGCGTACTACAGTGTTCATTCATGCAGCCCCTATGGATTTTTTTTTCCGCAATCCACATCATCATCATAATATTTCAATTAGGCAAATCGTTTGCTTGTTTGTGCTGTGTATAGCCTACTGGTGTGTGAGCTTATGTTGCAGTTCTGACCTGCCATGGTAGGTCAAAATAGCAACACCAACTGCGCTATCCGCTAGTGCACTTAGGGCCCTATTTTAACGGTCTGAAACGCAAGTGAGAAGCGCAAAACGGAAGTAACTTTGTGGGCAGGGCTCTGCCGCTGTTGCCATTATACTGCCGGATAAATGACTTGCCCCCTGACTCAAATCTAAAAAGGGTTGCCCTGAAGTAGCCTAATTACCGTAGGTGTGGTTTGGGCGTAACGTGCAATAAACCAATGTGAGTGCCATCTCCGATCCCCTTTAAGAGCCATGAGCGCATTTGAATCTGACAAGTTGATATTTTGACAGCGCGTTTAGTCTCCGATGAGACAGATGCATGACCACATGAATTTCAAACTTCAAATGGCTCAGTTTATGGCCAAATAATATGCCCTAATTCACACATGGAATAGCGTTTTCTTCTACAACTTCCGAAATTCTGGGTCGTCCTGTAAATTGCGGCAAAGAAAACTTAACACACATATGATATCAGAGCTCAGAGTAGAATGCCCATCTAGAATGCACAAAAAGGTTGAATGGATGCATAAAAAAAACACTAGATGTTTTGGAGGTTTTTACGCCTCTGAACTGAAAATGTCCCCGGATTTTGCCTCAGAAATCTGGTCACCTACGTGTTGTATTCATCATTTTCGTTTTATTTTTTCCTTTATTCCACAGTCACAGTGAAAACCGCTGTCCCGGGGACAGCAGTAACCGGGGACAGGTTGCTGAATACGGGGACGTCTGGTCACCCTACTTATAGGGCCCTTACTTGCCCCAAGCTTAATTGACTTTCTACACCGACGCATGTATCGTTGCTAGTTTGCAACCGGCGCAAAGCTGATTTTCCCCCGCAGCAAACTCGCGCCACCACACTTGTGCCCTGAGAGGCGTGTCGGTGAAAAGCAGAGGTGTGTTCCGGCGCAAATGATACATGGTGCTATCTTATTGTGTGTTCCTGAATTCTCAGACGCCAGCCTTCCGATTTGCCCTTTTGATGTAATTTCCGGTCTCGGAGCATTTTTTAGCGTTCCCGTTCATCTTTGTGATTGTGCCATGAAATTGGCGAGTCGTTGTTTATTGTTAGCTACTTTATCCTCTTTAGAAAACCAGCCTGAAAACAAACAACACAATTTTACATTGTATTGCACGCACAGCAAGACCGGTCACCAAGCATAAATTGGTGACCGGAATAAAGTAGCAATGTAATCAAGTGTGTAAGAGCATTTAAAATTGACATTAAAATGACCAGGAGCCAATGAGAAAATAAATCTCTTCATGGGCGCAGCCTTTTTTGTTGAGAGCGTCATCACTGCTCTCGGTCTACTCTCAGAATTCCCAAGAGATGAAGACAAAAAGTGGGGCGTGCCACCGAGAATTGCCGCAAGAAAGCTGGGAGATTTCCCGACTTGGAAGGCTGACGTCCGAGGATTCAGGAACCCACCATTACAGAACGGTTTTGCAATTGCGCCACTGACCAAAAAAAATCCTGGTTCAATGGTGTGTTCCTGAATCCTCGGACGCAGCCTTCCGAGTCGGAAGTCGGAAAATATCCAAGCTTTCTTGTGGCATTTCTCGGAGGCACGCCCCCTTTTTGTCTTACACACTTGATTACCTTGCTACTTTATTCAGGTCACCAATTTATGCATTGCACGGTCTTGCTGTGCATGCAATACAATGTAAATTTGCGTTTTTTGTTTTCGGGCTGGTTTGCTAAAGAGGCTAATGTAGCTTACAATAAACAACGACTAGCCAATTTCATGGCACAATCACAAAGACAAACGGGAACGCTATAAAGGCTCCGAGACCGGGAATGACGTCAAAAGTGTGACTTGGAAGGCTGGCATCCGAGGATTCACGAGCACACCATAAGTGCCTTAGCGCAGTTGGTGTTGCTATTTTGCTATTTTCGGGTTATGCTTGGTGCGTGTGTGTCTGTTAAAACACACGCAAATTAAACACGTAGGCTAACGCATAGTACAGTCCATGCCAATGTATATTAACGGGGTGACACATGCAATGAACAGTTGATAAGTTGATAACGGCAATGTTTACAATAGTTGCGGCCACAGGACCGCATATCATATATGTGTTAAGTTCTCTTTGCCGAAATTTACATTACCACTCAGTGCTTCTGAAGTTGTAGAAGAAAACATTATTCCATGTGTGAATTAGGCCATATTATTTGGACATAAACTGAGCCATTTGAAGTTTGAAATTCAGTCATGCATCTGTCTCAGGGGAGACTGCAAACGTGCTGTCAAAATATCAACAAAATATCAAAATGCGCACAAGGCTCTTAATGGGGATGGGAGATGGCACTCTCATACGCCCAAAACACACCTATGGAATTAAGACCAACCCATTTTAGATTTGCGTCGGGCGCAAGAGTCATTTATCCTCCGGTATAATAGCAGCAGCACCGAGACCCGCCCACAAAGCTACTTCCGTTTTACGCTTCTCACTTGCGTTTCAGACCGTTATAATAGGGCCCATGGTTTGACTTGATGGAGTCATAGATACATATTCAAATGAAGGACACATTTTGAGATTGAACTAAATGTCTGGTACACCATGTTATCTCCAAATTAAAAGAATAAGCCACGCAAATTAAGACAAGTGGTCCTGTTGTCACCTTTCGTCACAGTTCTGAACCAGCAGGGATAAGATCAAATGGCAGACCACTCAGGAAAAGTAACAAGAACAAGGCCTTTAATATATAGGCCTTCAATAATCTCCATGAAACAGACAAAACATAGAATTTGGGAACTACAAGGGATGTGAAAAAGACAAAGAACAAGTAAAGTGAACTGGTATATATGGGAGAGACCAATGTGGAGATTATGTGCAGGTTGAAAGGTTGACAGGGAAGCTCAGGTGATGGGAATGAAGTGATTGAGTATGGGAGTGGCAGGTTCTGTGAAGGGAGGGGAAAAGACTCAGGACATCGGATGGGCAGGGGGAGAACAAACACAAAATAAAGAAAAAGACAGAACATAATACTCTGCTCCTCCATCAAAAGCCTAAAAGACTCCCCCTCCTGAAACAGCAGTGCTGCTGCCAAGACCGGCAAACACAGCTGGATGGCTCATTCTACGATTTTACATTTCTTTTTGATTTCCTCATGGGAAGGATACATCTTTCAGCCGTCAACTGCATGGGCATTAACACACAAGAGAGGTTTGTTCGCCATAAGCACCTGTCATTCAAATTTAACTCCCAACTCCCAACTGATGCTTGTCTTCTTTGTCTGCTTACTGTGTGTGTGTATATTCAAATGAACGTTATCACGAGTACAAGCCTGGAAATAATTAATCATAATCGGACACACACAAAATAATCCCCTATATGTTTAATTGACTGTAATGGGCCGCATCATTGCAGTGATGCGGTAATGGTCACAGTCGAGTTCCCACAGACATAATGGCCAGTTAGCCACCAAAAGGAACAGCCTAACATCACCTCCTGGCTCTGATAGTTTACAGTACTCTAAACTAGCAGCCTAACATCACCTCCTGGCTTTGGTCGTTTACAGTATTCTGACCTAGCAGCCCAACATCAACTTCTGGTTCTGGTAGTTTACAGTATTCTGACCTAGCAGCCTAACATCATCTCCTGGCTCTGTTAGTTTACAGTATTCTGACCTAGCAGACCAACATCATCTCCTGGCTCTGGTAGTTTACAGTACTCTGACCTAGCAGCCTAACATCCTCTCTTGGCTCTGGTAGATTACAGTATTCTGACCTAGCAGGCTAACCTCCTGATTCAGGTAGTTTACAGTACCTAGCTGCCTAACACCCCCTGCTAGTTCTATTAGTTTAAAGTACTCTGACCTAGCAGCCTAACATCCCCTGCTGGTTCTGGTAGTTCACAGTATTAGTTTACAGTACTCTGACCTAGCAACCTAACATCCCCTGCTGGTTCTGGTAGTTCACAGTATTAGTTTACAGTACTCTGACCTAGCAGCCTAACATCCCCTCCTGGTTCTGGTAGTTTACAGTATTCCGCCTAGCATCCCTGCATTACCATGTTCATTATGGGTATTTTAATGGTCGACAAACCCATCTTACCCTTTCTCATAAAAAATCCATAGACACAAATACATTTCAGACTTGCTTTTAGATGAAATTAAAGAAAAGATTTTAATTACAGTGGTAGCTGGTATATCAGATTAGCAGGAGTCTATGTCTCCAGAGGAAAATTAGTCATTAGTCATAGGACTTAAGCTTTAACATGGTTAGGAATTAATACAATATTAAACCAAATGAAATTGAACATCCAAGAATTGAAAATGACTTGCTCAATACGATTATTGTGCTAGTTCTCAGAAGTACATAGAGGGGCAAGAACTGGCAATGTTATACAAACTGACAATATATTTTACAGTGGGTTGCAGTTAGTAAATAATAGCAAACAATAACAACAAAACTTGGTTTGTGCAAAGTTATCACAATAACACCTTATCAGAGCCAAAGGCCTGTGTTATAAATCATTATCATCACTTTTACTCAACGTTTGGCTCGATCTTTCCTTCTAGCGTGTTCAGTTAAAAGCCTTTGTCTCTGCTTGTGCGCATGTGTGTGTGTACGCCAGTGTGTATCGTCGATGTGTATTTGTGCACGTTTTAATGCATCGCATCACGTCAGCCTGTCTGTATGTCTTTGCACTTGTGTACACCACATGTACATTTGTACACGAGTGTAGTCATATAAAGTACTTTGTGTGCGTGGCCTCCTAAGTGCAAGCCATGATGTTTCAGAGCCCATTAATTGTCCATTAGTGAAAGCCACATGGCTGCCTGCAGGCAGCGCCAAGGCTGGAGGGAGAAGCTTCTGTAGCCCGCGGGGGGGGGGGCACACAGCCCAAAAAGCCTGGACATAATGCAACGCAAGCACGGGTAACACTTTATAATAAGGTGCCATAATAAATAGCAAACTAGTCATTACCTAACCCTTTGTTAATATTTGTTCATTGTTACTAAAATATCTATTTGGCACAAGTTAATAGTTTTTTTTCACTGACCACAGAGTGTCGCTGGTTAGGGTTAGGGTTAGGGTTGTGTGTTAGGGTTAGGGCAGTGTGTTGTGGTTAGGGTTATGGTTGGGGCTGTGTGTTAGGGTTAGCGTTGTGTGTTAGGGTTAGGGCCGTGTTGTGGTTAGGGTTAGGGTTGGGGCTGTGTGTTAGGGTTAGGGCCGTGTGTTAGGGTTAGGGTTAGGGTCGTGTGTTAGGGTTGGGTTAGGGTTATGCAAACAACTAATAGTTAATTAATTACGAAAAAACGATTAACTTGTGCCTAATAGATATTTTAGTAACAATTATCAAATATTAACAAAGGGTTAGGTAATGACTAGTTTGCTATTTATTATGGCACCTTATTATAAAGTGTTACCCGCAAGCACATTTAAACACAATGTTGGCACAAACACATCCCTCATCAGAGGAAATCGTGGGACGGCGGGCAGCACAATTAATCCCTGGTTCAGGCACAGTGGCGTCTCTGATTGTGAGTCTGTACACAACTGCAGCGGCGCACTCTGGTTGTCACATCCTATTTGCCCTTATTTCCCCAGTGAGGGGCTGGGCTACGCATTAGAAGCCATTATTGTTTATGGATCAAGACCGAGCCCCTCCGTCCACCCTACCCGACCACCATCCTTGCACTCCTGCAACTCATCCACACACACACACATACATAAACCCCCATTCACTCACACACAAGCCACAGACACACACACACAAACAAGCACGCAACTAGATCGATATTGAAATAAATATGTAACTAAATACACAGGCGTGCGCACCTTCCTTCCACTTCCCTCCTCACCCTCCCCCCTTCCTGCCACCCAACCTCAGGGCGCCATTGCTCATTCACTCTGGTTTCCATGGCAACGGCATCGTGCCACTGGTGGTGGAGAGAGACCCAGCTAGAGTGTGTTGCAGGGATGCAAACGCATAAAAAAGAGAGAAGAAAATATACATCATTCAGATATTATACACGGATATCCACCCGGTTAGTTTAGGCAATGAACAAATGTCCATGTTTGTGTGTCTCTGTGGGTGTCCGTGGGTGTGTGTGTGTGTGTGTGTGTGTGTGTGTGTGTGTGTGTGTGTGTGTGTGTGTGTGTGTGTGTGTGTGTGCCTCTGTGTGTCATTCACACACACCTGCCCCTTTCTCTCGCATACACACAAACACATAGACACACAAACACATACCCACATAAACATACTTATACACATACACAAACACATACCCACATAAACATACACATACACAAACACACACACACACACACACACACACACACACACACACACACACACACACTAAGTGCTACTAAAAGCAACAGTCTCTCTGAGCTGTAACTCACAGAGGACCGGCTTTGTGTTATGAAATCATTGTAAGTCCTTGGTGGGAATATTTCATTCTTCAGAGAAAAGTCAAATTTCTGCAGCAGTACATCTGGGACTATTGCCAAAGGATTTTCACTTTTATGTTGTTCTCATTCCCTAAAAAATATATTTTTATGACTGGCTGCACTGATAAGATTTACCCTCCATGGATTGATTGACTGATGACACCGGCTATTAGCCCACCACTCTGTGTTTGCTCACAGATGCAAGTGATAACACACGCTTCACCCAGGCTGGTGCCATCACCCACGCGCTATCCACCAACAATATTGTGTGGCGTAGCATGTTGTTATCTCTGTGCATAACGGGCAACAGACACACGCACAGGAGCCAAATACACAGACACGCATTTTCGATGAGGGTCCCTCCGTTCATGGGCCAGTGATAACGTATATATTGTATTTTGTGTTTCTTTGAACACATGTGAATCATAACAAAGGGGAGATGATACAAACGCACAGCACCCTATGCACGGTTCATCAAGTTTTGGTGATACAACTGAAAGCAGCCTCATCAAGTGAATGTTGGCACTGCTCTCAGAAGTTACTGGAATATCTGTTATCAGTAGGAGGGATCTCTCTGTCCCTTTATGTTGACTGCTTTCTAATGGTGACTCTCTCTCGCTCTCTCTCTCTCTCTCTCTGATGTCACACCGACATTAGTCCCTCCCCATCTGAAACCTGGCATCCCCATTCAGAGACAAGCATACACATACAAACACACACACACACACACACACACACACACACACACACACACACACACACACAGTGGAGTGGACTCCTTAGAGACATCGTGACTGGCAATGTGTGTGCGTGTCTCGGCTACCCCCTCCCACACACAAACAAACACAAACACACACACACACACACACACACACACACACACACACACACACACACACACTGCATTTGGCATTTGGCTTCTGTGAGGGGGCGGGGGACTGAGTGGCGTGTATGCGGCAGGCGTAGTGTGAGCTGGGATGGTCTGACGACAGGGCTTCGTGATGTCCCCGCTGGCAGAGAGCTTCCAGCCGTAGTACCGCCTGTGACAGAGTCTAAGGCTGTCACGATAAGACTTAGCGGCTGAGCTGAGGTGTGAGTAGACCTTTGTGTCTGGCCAGTGGATGATCGTCTTCCACGCCATGCGCGGAGAGACAGTCACAGTAGACGAGGTGACACAGGTGGAAGGTTTCCTGTTTGTTTAAGGTGGACGTGTTCACGTTACTGCAGATCACGTCAGCGTGGAGGTACCTGCCACACGGTGTGGGGCATGTTGCGTGAGGAGCTGTCATTCTAGACCTTCCAGAAGCTTTGTTCTCGTGTCCTCGTCATCGAAACATCAAGGAGAAACTCCCAGAGAGATTAGAGAGGCGTAGGACTTCAAAGCCATACAAAATGAGTTGCTGGTTATTTTATCTTTGGATATGTTTGAATTTGTATACGCCTGTATTATGTGTACATCCACAAACCAAAATGATCGAGATTTAGGGCATTTAGCAGACACTTTTATCCAAAGCAACTTGCAATGAGAAAGAAAGAGAAACAATGTATTGTTGGCGGTAGTATAAGTATGTTCATATAACCAAGTGCCAAGCACTAATAATTGTTACCCCTTCCCCGTACACAACAAAGATAGCTAGGAAAGATACAGATTAAAGGACACAGATTAACGGACCACCTCTCCCCCCCCCCCCCAGGAGGACCCAGAGCCTGGGCCATGAGTCCCTGAGGAGGCAGGGCTCCTCCATCACCTCCGCGACCCCCCGCGCTCCCCAGGCCCTCTCTGCCCAGGCCGTCAAGCACATCTGGGTGCGCACCGCCCTCTTCGAGAAGGTGCTGGACAAGATCGTGCAGTACATCGTGGACAACTCCAGGTGAGCCCGGGGTCCGCTCCGCCGGCAACCTCGCCGCTCGCCCGGGGGAGAGAGAGGGGGGGGGAGGAAAAAACAGATGAGCGCAGATGAGTCACTGCGCGCAGAAGCAATTAGTGCTTTGATGCCGGTGGAAGCCGAGCAGTTCTCTTTAATTATCTTGACTCACGTAAGCCCAGCCTGTCGTGTCAGGCTTCTGTGCTGTTTTGCTTCCTGGGTGAGGACCCAATGCCTCACTTGAGTTCCCTGTCGAAAGATGAAAGGCCCGAAGGGACATGAGCACCCGCTGCAAAAGAGGCTCAGAGCGCCGTGCGCTGGATTACATATCGACCACATTGTTGTTTTGTTTTTTTCTTGAGCCGTTTCTCCACCTGTGACGTATATGTGTGCCTCTGTGTGCAGTAAGTACTATGAGAGGGAGGCTCTGATGCACGACCAGGTCTACGGCCCCATCCTCGCCGCTCTGCTGGGTGAGTAGTGAGCAGTTCATAAGCTGTTTCCCATTTACATTTCAAGAGTCGCCGACCGACCGTTGAGGCAAGCGCCGTAGAGTGAGAAAGCACTCTACTCTCACTCGAAGCGTTGCCGGCACTGCGGATAGCCCTCCCAATCACCAGAACAGTGACGCGGGGACGCATGAACGCCATACTGATGGTATGTCTGTGTGTGTTTTTCCCCTGGTGTGTGTGTGTGTTTGCGTTTTTCCCCTGGTGTGGGTGTGTGAGTGTGTTTCCGTGTGTGTCCTTCTCTGTGTGTGTGTGTGTGTGTGTGTGTGTGTGTGTGTGTGTGTGTGTGTTTCGTTTTCCCCGGTGTGTGTGTGTGTGTGTGAGCGTGTGTGTTTGTTTGTCCGTGCGTGTTTCCGTGTGATTGTGTGTGTGTGTGTGTGCGTTTCTGTGCCTGTCCCCTGTGCGTGTGTGTGTGTGTGTGCGCGCTCCAAGTGGGACCCTGTGCTCTGGAGTACACCAAGCTGAAGACGTCGGACCACTTCTGGACGGATCCGTCGGCCAATGAGCTGGTCCAGCGCCACCGTATCCATGGCGCCCACCGAGGACAGGACACCTCCCCTGGACGCAGGCCCACTCTGGGCGTGAGTTGTTGGGGTTGCTATGGCAAATCATTTTTTTCTGAAGTGCATGGTTATCAAAGAGCAGGGCTCAAATGCCCACAAATCCAGACAAATATACCATATCCACCTGGAATACACAGTACACAGAGTTAACATAAACACTTTACTTTCACGTAAACATGTTGTGTAGAAGGGGCGTATACACATATATATACAATTGTTACTATTAATTAGTTCTGGCCATTTCTGGCAGACATCAAAATATTTCTGTTATGTTTGGATTTGAAAACAAACCAAATGGCGGTATTGATATTTAATGGCAAATCCTCATTTGTTGTGCATGAGCCTCGGTGACGCTGTGTCTCTCTAGATCCGCAAGAGGCAGTCCAGTGGCAGCGTGTCGGAGGACAAGTTTGCAGCGTCGGCGAGGGAGTACGTTGAGTCCCTGCACCAGAACTCACGCACACACCTGCTCTACGGCAAGAACAACGTGCTGGTGCAACCGGTACGAGACACGTTTGTCGTCCCAGTTTACGTTCCTTTCTCCTTGATCCTGGGGGGGGGAACTGGTGGCAGTGGTAGGGTTGTACGGCCCATCCTATCGGTCAAGACTGGAACCAAACGCACACAGCCGACTCTGTTGACTCTTTGATCCAAAGCGACTTACCACCTTCCCTGCACACATTCACAAACCGACGGCGGAGTCAACCACACAGGGCGACAGCCAGCTCGTCGGGAGCAGTAAGGGTGAGGTTCCTTGCTCAGGGACACCTCGACACTTAGCTAAGAAGAGCAGGGAATCGAACTAGCAACCTTCCGGTTACCAGTCAACCAGCTCTACCTCCTGAGCTACTGCAGCCAATACTGCGTTCTTCCTGCTCCTCTGTGTATCTCTCTATTTTATCGTTAATCTTTCAGCCTCAGTCTTTTTAACAACTCCCTATGTCGTAGTTGTTCACACGTGCCGATAAAACCAGTTGTGTGTGATCAGAGTAAAACCAGAAGGGCTATAAATACAGGCGTGAGACTCTGCTGAGACTCCTTCAGAGACCACAGATTCAGAGGTGTCAGGGGGGAACATTTGACCGTATCAA